>NC_064810.1:55012577-55172500 GCF_023721935.1 Panthera uncia | reverse complement strand
AGAAGAAGAAGAAGAAGAAGAAGAAGAAGAAGAAGAAGAAGAAGAAGGAGAAGAGGAAGAAGAAGAAGAAGAAGAAGAAAAAGGAAAGAAAATAAATCTGGTAGTGAACATAGTGAGTTTTCATGTTCTTAAAAAAAATCTGAAGGAAATTGAGGTCTTTTAAACTGTTACAGACAAAAGAAAAGTAATGTAACCAATGTCCTCTTCCACTAAGAGATGACTAAAAAAATTAAAATGTGACATTAGAAAACAACAACCATACTAAATGGAAAATCTCTGCAATTTCATCATATAATAAGCTGCCCTCTTTCATCATCTCTCCCTAACAAAGTAAACAGAAATGTCATTTAAATATAATGTATACTTGATTTTAAGACTGTCTCTCATTTGACCATTCTGAAATCCAAATGTATCTTTTTTTAACTTGTAATTGGCACTTCAATTATTAATGAGGTTTAAAAAGTATATTACTGACATCTGTATCCTTTCTCTTGCAAATTGCTTGTTGAAGTCTTTTGTTTATTTTCCTGGGGAAGGACTTCACCTTTTCCAATGGATTTGCATGATGTTTTAAAATATTAAAGCAGGGGGCACCTGGGTGGCTCAGTCTGTTAAGCGTCGACTTTGGCTCAGGTCATGATCTCATGCTTCATAAGTGCAAGCCCCACGTTGGGCTCTGTGCTGACAGCTCAGCGTGTGGAGTCTGCTTCAGATTCTGTCTCCCTCTTTCTCTCTCCCTCCCTGGATCATGCTCTGTCCCTCTAAATAAATAAATAAATAAATAAACAAACAAACAAACATTTTTTTAAATTTCTTTTTAAATAATATAAAATATTAAAGCGGGGTGCCCAGGTAGCTCGGTGACTTGGTTGGTTAGTGGGTTTGTGACTGACTCTTGGTTTCAGCTCAGGTCATGATCTCAGGGTTCCTGAGACTGAGCCTAAGAGACTGAGACTGAGACTGAGATATCTAAGGAAACAGTTATGTCTCATCATACTTAAAACATTCCCATGTTTCTACTAGTAGACAATAATTCAATAAAATTACAGACTGTCCCTTTCTTACACCAAAAACAAAAACAAAACAAAACAAACCTCAAAATGGATTAAAGACCTAAACATAAGACCTAAAACCATAAAACTCCTAAAAGAAAACAGTCAGTAAACTCTTGGGCATTGTCTTAGCAATATTGTTTTGGGTCTGTCTCCTCAGATGAGGGCAAAAAAAGCAAAAATTAACAATTGGGACTATATCAAACTAAAACTCTTTTGCAAGGCAAGGAAAACCATCCACAAGAAAATGAAAAGGCAATGTACTTTAAAAAAATTTTTTTTTAATGTTTATTTTTGAGAGAGACAGAGACAGAGTGTGAGCAGGTGAGGGGCAGAGAGAGAGGGAGACACAGAATCTGAAGCAAGCTCCAGGCTCTGAGCTGTCAGTACAGAGCCTGATGTGAAGCTTGAACTCATGAACTGTGAGATCATGACCTGAGCCGAAGTCAATACTTAACTGACTGAGCCACCTAGGCTCCCCAAAAGGCAACCTACTTAATGGAAGAAATTATTTGCAAATGATATATGCCATAAGTTAACCAAAATATGTAAAGAACTTATACAATGCAACATCAGAAAACCAAACAATTCAATTAAAAAATGGCAGAAAACATGAACAGACATTTCTCCAAAGACATACAGATGGTCAACAGGCACATGAAGAGATCAACATCATTGATCATCAGAGAAATGCAAATCAAAAACACATTGAGGTGTCACCTCACCCCAGTCAGAATGGTTAATATCAAAAAGACAATAAGTGTTGGTAAGGATGTGGAGAAAAGGGAACACTCATGCACTTTTGGTAGGGATATAAGTTGATGCCACCACTGTGGAAAACTATATGGAGTTTTCTCAAAAAAATTAAAAATGGAAATATCATATGATATTTCCAGCAATTCCACTTCTGGGTATTTATCCAAAGAAAACAAAACACTAATCCAAAAGATATATGCGCCCCTTTGTTCTTTGCAGCATTATTTGCAATAACTAAGATATGTAAGTGTCCATCAATAGATGAATGGATAAAGAAGACACACACGCACACACACACTAGAATATTACTCACCATAAAAAGAATGAAATCTTGCCATTGGTGACAGCATGGATAGACCTAGAGGTCTAAGCTAAGTGAAAAACCCAAACATAGAAAGACAAATGCCATATGATTTCACTTATATGTGAAATCTAAAATACAAAACAAACAAACAAAATAGAAACAGACTCATAAATATACAGAACAAACTGGTGGTTGCCAGAGTGGGAAGGGGTAAAAAGATGGGCAAAATAGGTGAAGAGGGGGGTGCCTGGGTGACTCAGTTTGTTAAGCATCCGACTTCAGCTCAGGTCATGATCTCATGGTTTGTGGGTTTGAGCCCCACGTCAGGCTCTGTGCTGACAGCTCAGAGCCTGGAGCCTGCTTTGGATTCTGTGTCTCCCTCTCTCTCTTCCCCTTCCCCACTCATGCTCTGTCTCTGTCTGTCTCAAAAATAAATAAAGCATTAAAAAAATAAAATAAAATAAAAAAATAAAATAAAATAAAATAAAATAAAATAAAATAAAATAAAATAGGTGAAGGGGATTTAGAGATACAAATGACCCGTTTTTAAATAAATAAGTCATGGGGATTTAAAGTACAGCATAGGGAACACATAATATTGTAAAACTTTGTATAATGACAGACAATACTGCATTTATCCCAGTAAGCATTTTGTAATGCATATAAATGTGAAATCACTAATGTTATAAACCTGAACCTCATATAATATTGTATGTCAACTGTAGTTCAGAAGAAAGAAAGAAAGAAAGAAAGAAAGAAAGAAAGAAAGAAAGAGAAAGAAAAAGAAAAGGAAGGAAAGAAGGATGGAATAAAGGATGGAAGGAAGGAAGGAAAGAAGGAAGGAAGGAAAGAAAGAAGGGAGAGAGGGAAGGAAGGAAGGAAGGAAGGAAGGAAGGAAGGAAGGAAGGAAGGATGGAAGGAAGGAAGGAAAGAGGGAAAGAAATTACAAAGTGTCTATAGGCACTCTGTCCAAGGCAGTCATAGAATTCCACATGATGTGTTAGTGTCTAAGGTTATGAGATTTGACCCATACGGATTTATTCAGTGATCCTTGTACAATGTGTAAATTACTGTTAGGAGCAACTCCCTCAAGTTAGCAGACAAGCAAATACATTTATTCATTAAGCACACTGTTGTATCATTGAGATATAAATATTTAAAAGGTTAAGTGAGATTTTGAAAATGCCACAATAAAGAGCACTTAGTTCTTAATCATTAGATATTGATTATAAACATGAACTTTTATATATGTATACCCACACATATATTTATATATATGTTTCTTTATAACATTATTATATGTGTATTTTAATTTTTTAAAAATTATTTTTAATCTTTATTTTTGAGAGAGAGACAGAGTATAAGTAGGGGAAGAACAGAGAGAGAGGAAGACACAGAATCTGAAACAGGCTCCAGGCTCTGAGCTGTCAGCACAGAGCCCATCGTGGAGTTCAAACTCATGAACTGCGAGTTCATGACCTGAGCTGAAGTTGGACGCTTAACAGACTGAGCCGCCCAGGCACCCCTATTACATGTGTGTTTAAAAGGAAGATATCACAATGAACACTTCATTTTGCAACTTGCTGTTTTTAACTGCTGAATAGTATGAAAAGGGTGTCTATTCCAGAGATATTTCCCATACTGATGGACATTTTGATTGCTTCTAATTTTTTTGCTATTTCAAATGTGCTTTACAGTATCCCTAAAGTGCACATCAAAAATTGGGATATCTTATGGAGAAACGGGAACCCTCTTGCACTGTTGGTGGGAATGCAAATTGGTGCAGCCGCTCTGGAAAGCAGTGTGGAGGTTCCTCAGAAAATTAAAAATAGACCTACCCTATGACCCAGCAATAGCACTGCTAGGAATTTATCCAAGGGATACAGGAGTACTGATGCATAGGGGCACTTGTACCCCAATGTTTATAGCAGCACTCTCAACAATAGCCAAAGTATGGAAAGAGCCTAAATGTCCATCAACTGATGAATGGATAAAGAAATTGTGGTTTATATACACAATGGAATACTACGTGGCAATGAGAAAGAATGAAATATGGCCTTTTGTAGCAATGTGGATGGAACTGGAGAGTGTGATGCTAAGTGAAATAAGCCATACAGAGAAAGACAGATACCATATGGTTTCACTCTTATGTGGATCCTGAGAAACTGAACAGAAACCCATGGGGCAGGGGAAGGAAAAAAAAAAAAAAAAAGAGGTTAGAGTGGGAGAGAGCCAAAGCATAAGAGACTCTTAAAAACTGAGAACAAACTGAGGGTTGATGGGGGGTGGGAGGGAGGGGAGGGTGGGTGATGGGTATTGAGGAGGGCACCTTTTGGGATGAGTACTGGGTGTTGTATGGAAACCAATTTGACAACAAATTTCATATATTAAAAAAAAAAAAAATTGGGATATCTTGGTTGCCTCTAGGAAGAACAAATCATAGAACAGACACCTGGGTTTGAGAAAGACACTTACTCTTCCCCGAACATTCTTTTATACTGTTTGAATTTTTCCACATGAAAATAACAATTATGATTTTTATTTAAAAATTTTTAAAAAAAGACTTTAGGAGCAGGGCACCAGGGTGGCTCAGTCAGTTAAGCATCTGACTTTTTATTTGGGCTCAGGTCATAATCTCATGGTTCATGAATTCAAGCCCTACATCAGGCTCTGTGCTGACAATGAGGAGAGGAGCCTGCTTGGGAGTCTCTCTCTCTCCCTGTCTCTGTCTCTGTCCTTCTCCTGCTGGCATGTGTATGCACTCCCTCTCTCTCTCAAAATAAATAAACAATTAAAAAAAATAAATAAATAAAAAAAACTCTAACTACAATATCAGTACTGTGTAGCCATTAAAATTGAAAAACAAAAACAAAGCTGCAATAAACTTGCTTTCCTGGGCAAGTTTTTGGTTATAATCTACCAGGCACTGTGTTAAGAACCATACATATGTATTCCTCATTTTGCCTCATTTAATGTTTATAGTAATCTTACAAGACAGGTATTACTGCTCCCACTTTACAGATAAGGAAATTGAGTGTGAACTAGTTCGTTAATTTTCTTGAGTTGTACAGAGAGAGGGAGAGTGACAAAATGAGGAGTAAAACCAAACCTATCTGGCTCAAAAACCTTTGCTCACAGCCAATGAGTTGTAACAACAGCTTCTTCTCCAAAGACTTCTAAACTCTACTGCCTCTGGCTGTGTTCCAACTTTGGGAATCACTTATAGGATTCTAGTGAACTAGGTTTTCTCATGCCCCTGGACTTTTGCACATTCTGTCTTTTCTGTTCACATACCTTTGCCCTTTGGTTGATTTATACTGAACCTTCAATGATGGACTCAAGTTTCATCCCTCTTGCAGTTTTTCCCTAAACCTCAGACTGAAATGAATGCATTTTGTGAGCATTTTGCAGCATCCTGTGGTAACATTGTGTTAAAAAAAGCTATTAGATCACTAATGTGTCTCTAAGGCAGCAACTCCTTGGGAAATCTAAATACTCATATGACTAGTCTAAGTGTGGTCATATTTAGCATATATTGGGTCCTCAATCACTATATGCTAAATTTAAGTCAAGGACTAATATATACAAAGAACCAGAGGAAATTAGAACTGATTCAATTTCCAACCCTGGGTGCACACTGTAAGCCGAAGAGCTTTTAAAATAGATTTCCTAAGGGTGCCTGGATGGCTCAGTCAGTTAAGCATCCAACTCTTGATTTCAGCTCAGGTCATGATCTCATGGCTCATGGGATCAAACCCCATGTTGGGATCTGTGCTGACAACATGGAACCTGCTTAGGATTCTCTCTCTCCCTCTCTCTCTGCCCCTCCTCCACTTGTTTTCTCTCTCTCTCTCTCTAAAAAGTAAATAAATAAACTTTATAAAAAATGAATAAAATAGATTTCCTAGAACTAGTAAATCAGTGTCTACAGGTGGAACTCTACAGTGTATATTATTTAAAGGCTTTCCAAGTGATGCCAAGTTTAGCAGCCTCAGATCTATTCTACTTGCCTCATTTTATGAAATACAAAAATTGAGAACTAAAGAGGCTAAATAACTGGTGGTCCGGGTTACACAGGCAGAATAGTGTCTGATAACTGCTTTACTTAATCATTCAAATACTTTTTTTTAAATGCCTTTTGTGTGAAAAGCATTGTGCCAGGCACTGGAGATATAGTGGTGGATACACGAGATGTGGCACCTGTGCCAGTGTTTACACTGTTATGAGTAAGACAGCATTAAACACATGACCATATATTTAATGGCCTAACTCTGATTGTATTAAAGGAGAACCTAATGCTTTATAGACATAGAACTGGGGTGCCTGACTTAGTTTTAGGGGTTGAGTATTGTCACATAAATCTTACTTGAGCTGAGCCCTGAGGAGTATATATACAGAATAATTGGGCTTGTGTTTCCCAATCTAAGATATGCTTCAGCGCGTAGGTCATCTATGAGACAGATTTTAATTTTGTCTTTTCATTTCGATGAGAACCTTAAAACTTAATAGATATATATTCCGAATGTTTTGTTTTTTTTTTTTTTTATGACTGAGTTCTGCCCAAAGATTGCTTGCTTGCTTGCTTGCTTGATTTATTTATTTATTTAGAGCATGAGGGGGAAGGAGGAAAGGTAGAGAGAAAGGGGGAGAATCTTAAATAGGATCCACACCCAGCATGGAGCCAGATACAGGGTTCTATCCCACAATCCTGGGATCATGACCTGAGTCAAAATCAAGAGTTGGATGCTTGCCATCCCAGTTGGATGCTCAGCCACCCAGGCACCCATGTCGAACACGTGTGTGTGCTGATTGAATTGGCTGTAACACAACTCTAATTACCTTAGGCTAATGTGAAAAGAATAGACGGACCTAATATATATATGCTGCATTTCTGCCAAGTGAATATAAAATGCTCACTGTAAACCCTGCAAGAATGAAGGTTTCATGGTAGTTCACATAGACTTGGGTGGGTGAAGTGTGTCACCACACAGCACCTGTGCCGTGGACACGCGGAACTCAAGAGAACCTGGACTGTGAAGTCAGGTCCAGGTGCTGTGCAATCGTGATTTCAACAAAGTATCATCTATCCAACTAGTCAATAATTGGAGTTGATATTTGAAAGAGAACCCATCAGGGGCACCTGGGTGGCTCAGTCGGTTGAGCGTCCGACTTCGGCTCAGGTCACGATCTCGAGGTCTGTGAGTTCGAGCCCCATGTCGGGCTCTGTGCTGACAGCTCAGAGCCTGGAGCCTATTTCAGATTCTGTGTCTCCCTCTCTCTCTGACCCTCCCCCGTTCATGCTCTGTCTCTCTCTGTCTCAAAAATAAATAAACATTAAAAAAAGAAAGAGAACCCATCAAATCTGTATAAAAGTAAACAAAGAATAAATAACATACATATGTGTATGTGTGTTATATATAGTTTCCCTTTTGAAAGGGGAGCTCTGAGGCTGAGATTCTGAGGAGGGAGAATTAATTATTTTTGCTGTATGCCCCTTTAGACATTTATAGTAACATTTTTAGCCCCTTTCCTTTGAGTTAATGTATTCCTTTTGTATGTGATGCTGTCTCTAAACAGTCAACATAAAAAGCTACAATTTTAGGGGCACCTGGGCAGCTCATTTGGTTGAGCTTCTGACTTCAGCCCAGGTCATGATCTCACAGCTTGTGAGTTCGAGCCCCGCATCAGGCTCTGTACTAACAGCTCAGAGCCTGGAGTCTGCTTCCGATTCTGTGTCTCCGTCTCTCTCCCTTTCTGCCCCTCCCCTGCTCATGCTTTGTCTCTCCTGTCTCAAAAATAAATAAACATTGAAATACATATATATTTTAAAAAGCTACAATTTTATGTTGGTACTATTTTATATTGTAATAAAATAATTTACATCAATATTTAGACACAAGAAGATACGTTTTTCTCTCCTTAAAGAGATTCGCACTGGGGAGCCTGGGTGGATCAGCCAGTTAAGCATCTGAGTCTTGATTTCTGCTCAGGTCATGATCTCACAGTTGTGAGTTCAAGCCCTGTGACTGGATTTGTGTTGAGGGTGCCAAGCCTGCTTGGGAATTGTCTCTCGCCCTCTCTCTCTGCCCCTCCCCCACTTGCACTCTCTAAATAAATAAATAAATAAATAAATAAATAAATAAATATCAATTAACTTTAAAAAGAGAGAGAGAGAGAGGTGGGGGGCACCTGGGTGCACTCAACTGACTGAGCCTCTGACTTTGGCTCAGGTTGAGATCTCATGGTCTGTGAGTTGGAGCCCTGCACTGGGTTCTGTGCTGACAGCTCAGAACTTGAAGTCAGCTTCAGATTCTGTGTCTCCCTCTCTCTCTGCCCCTCCCCCACTCATGCTCTGTCTCTCTCAAAAATAAACATTAAAAAAAAGGGAGAGAGAGGTTCATACAGTAGTCACTGGGCGAGGGGGAAGTGTGCGTGCATGTTGGGGAGGAAGCAATCATAGCAGAGCTGAGATGGCTCACGGACAGAAGGTCCCCCTAGGAAGAACTTGCAGCCCTGCACACAGGCTGGTGCAGAACCAGCAGGTGGCAGGCAAGACAGCCGCAAGGTAGACCAGTACCTGCCATGGGGCACAGCAAGGAATATAGTCCTAAGAACAATGAGAAGCCCTTGTTCTAACATTACATTATATTAAGCATTTTAGAAATTAATTTTTGCTGTGGGCATTTGAAAGGCTAAAACCATGTTATTTTAAATATGATATTTAAATACAATATTTGTTTCTCTCCAAATTCATCCAAAATATTAATATTTTATGATATTCAGGTAAACAAAGAATGGTATTATTTGAATAAAGAATGTGACAAGTTTATAGATTGATATGTAGACCTGCTCTGCCCACAGTAGCTGCGAGCACATGTAGCTAGAAGCTACTTTAATTGAAGCTCATCTCAGATGGGGTGTTCTGGAAGCAGGAAATACACACCTAATTCCAAACAGCAAAAAAGACTATAAAATATCATATTAAAATATGGTTAGGGGCACATGGGTGGCTCATACAGTTGAGTGGCTGACTCTTATTTCAGCTCAGGTCATGATCTCAGGGTCCTGAGATCTATTCCTGCTTCTAGGCTCTGTGCTGACTGAGCCTGCTTGGGATTCTGTCTCCCAATCTCTCTCTCATCCCTTCCCACTCTTGGGATTCTGCTTGGGTTTCTGTCTCCCAATCTATTTCTGCCCCTTTCCCGAGCACACCCTTTCTCTCACCCTCCCTCTCTCAAAATAAATAAGTAAACATTAAAAATATATGTTTACATTTAAAAAAGATAGAGCACCTGGGTGACTCAGTTGGTTAAGCATCCAGCTCTTGATCTCAGCTCAGGTTTTGATCTCAGGGTCATGAGTTGGGCTCTGGGCTAGGCATGAGGCCTACGTTAAAAAATATGTATTTACAATGATTACAATGATTGCAATGATTTTTTTTAGGGGATATATTGACGTAAACAAAAATATTACTAAAACTTTTTCATCTGTTTCTTTTTACTCTTTTAATGTGGCTTCTACAAAATTTAATATTATGTATGTGGCCACATATTATTTTATTTATTTTTTAAATGTTTTTATTTTATTTTTTGAGAGAGAGAGATAGAGCATGAGCAAGGGAGGGGCAGAGAGAAAGACACAGAATCTGAAGCAGGCTCCAGGCTCTGAGCTCTCAGCACAGAACCCGACACGGGGCTCAAGCTCACGAATCGTGAGATCATGACCTGAGCCGAAGTTGGACATTTAACCAACTGAGCCATCTAGGGGCCCCCACATATTTCTATTTTAAAGAGCATTTATATACAATCTTTATACTAATAAATGCATAATCGCTTTTAATGTTTTGTTTTGTTTTGTTTTGTTTTTTTAATTTTTGACAGAGAGACAAGGAGTGAGCAGGGGAGGGGCAGAGAGAGACCTTAACCAACCGAGCCACCCAGGCGCCCCTAATAGCTTTTAAACATTAAAAAATTCATGGTATGTATCCAGCACTGTTTTTTGTTGTTGTTATTGTTTTGTTTTGTTTTGTTTTTTAGAGAGAGAAGGTGCAAGTGAGCGATGGGCAGAGAGAGGCAGAAGGAATCCACAAGGGGGAGAGAGAGAGAGGAGGGAGAGAGAGAGAGAAGTGGGGCTCACCAGAAGCGGTACTTGTGCTCACCCAATGTGGGATTCAAGCTCAGGAACCCATGAGATCTTGACCTGAGCCAAAGTAAGATGCTTAACTGACTGAGCCACCCACATGCCCCAGCACTGTTCTAAGTGCCTTTACATATGTTAATTCATTTAATCTTTATGAAAGCCTGATGATACAGGTACTATTATTACTCCATTTTGCAGATTGATACAGAAGTACAGATGATGCATTGAACATTTTTGGAAGGATACACAGCAAAGTGACAACAGTGGTGGTCTCTTGAGGAGGAACTGGGGATTAAGGTGTTGAAATAAATTTCTAGACCCAAAATGGAGCCGCTCCTGCCTGAGGTGCCATTTCAACAAAATGAAATTTAAATAATATTCATATCCCAGTAAATGCTCCTCTAGACCAGAAACAAAGTATATCCAATCAGCCCATCCCAAACACCAAGTCAATGCTGGACTCTCTACTTACTTCCTTGTTCCTGATTCTTTATCCTATAAAAGCTCCTGCCTTTACCATTTTACAGTTCTTTAGACTTTTGGGAACAGAGGGTGCCCAGTGTATGAAGTGTTAAATAGTGTTTGTTTGTATTACCTAAATTGTCTCCTTTTAATAATTTTAACAAAGGTCAGAAATAAAAGGGAAAAAAAGAGAAAAAGGAGATTGGATTTCACTGTCTACCTGTTGAATCTTAACAAAGACTGAATCCTGTTACAATATATCATCTGTTGCTACTTGCAATTTAAATACAAAAATACATACTGACAATCCACGAAAGCACAGTATTGAGAACACAAACTCAGGTACAATTAAGTATAATTGAGTACTCACTCAATTCAGTATAATTGAGAGAAGACTGGCTAGAAATCAAAACATAAAAACCATTGAAGAGGGGCACCTGGGTGGCTCAGTCGGTTAGGCATCCGACTTCTGCTCAGGTCATGATCTCACAGCTCGTGAGTTCAAGCCCTGTGTCGGGCTCTGTGCTGACAGCTTAGAGCCTGGAGCCTGTTTCGGATTCTGTGTCTCCCTTTCCCTCTGCCCCTCCTCTGCTCACACTCTGTCTCTCTCTCTCTCAAAAATAAAATAAACATTAAAAAAAAAAAAAAGATTTAAAAATGCCATTGAAGAATTTGTACCTTCCAATTTAATCACAGATACATCTTGGTACCTATTACCCATAATCTGCCAAAATGACTTTCCAAGCATTCAGTTGGTCTAAATGCCAAAGTTTTTACACCCAGAATCCAGGCTCAGCAATCACTCCCAAAGATTACAGTTTTCACCAAGACAAATGGCCTGAAAAGTGCCAAAGCATCTTGTTTCAGTTTATGAACACAGTCTCTCTTTTAATAAACTGGGCAATGTTCTTATTAATGTAAATATGGAATTCAGCTTCTCCAGTGTATATGAATTCAGTAAGATTTCCCTAAGGGCACCTGGCTGGCTCAGTTAATAGAGCATGCAACTCCTGATTTCGAGGTTGTAAGCTCAAGCCCCACTTTGGGCATGGGGCATACTTAAAAATAAATAAATAAATAAATAAATAAATAAATAAATAAATAAATAAACAAAAAGAAGGAGGAGGAGGAAGAGGAGGAGGAGGAGGAGAAAGCATGGAAGAGGAAATCTTTAAAAACAAAAAAGAAAAGTTTTGGGGGTATCTGGGTGGCTCAGTTGGTTAGGAGACCGACTTCAGCTCAGGTCATGATCTCACAGTTCGTGACTTGGAGCCCCCCATTGGGTTCTGCACCATGCAGAGCCTGCTTGGGGTTCTCTCTCTTCATCTCTTTCTGCTCCGCCCCCATTGGCGCACACGCGCTTGTGCGTGTGCTTTCTCAAATCCATATTTCCTAAAAACATGGATTAGAAGTCTGAACGTCAGCCTCCTTATGCTGAGTAGATGACCCCACTGGTTCAACCACACCTGTGTACTCATCACCACTACCATAGAAAACCAGATCCTTACGATCTCGTAAGTAACAACTTGTATTTACTGAAAATTAAGTCTCTTTTTCCATATATATACCTGACTGAGACTCCTGCCACTCATTTTCATTTTGCACGTGTGTCTATTCCATTCTGCATTGGGTTCTTTTCTAGGAGCGGGGGTGTTGCAGCAGGCTAGACAAACAGCAGCTTTTCCTCCATGGCTGATATCCTTGTGGAGGTAGACAGAAAAGCAATATGCAAACAAATAGGCAGGACCAATTTCAAATAGCAGTTAGTGCTATGTGGAGGAGAGAGTTAGGAGACAGAATGGCGGAGGGAAGGTGGCTTCTTTAGAACGAGAGGTCCAGAAGAACTAGGGAAGTGATATGTGAGCTGAAAAGGGAAAAAGCCATGAGGCCATGGAGGGGGAAGTATTCCGGCAGAAGGCAAGGCAGACATGAAGGCCTTGAAGGGACGATAGGTCTGGCATACTGTGCCCCGGAGCAGGGTGAGCCGTTCAGAGAGGTAGGCTAAGGTCCCTGTCACATTGGAATGAGTTTAGGTTTTCATCTAAAAAATTTCATCTAAAAAAAATTCATCTAAATATAATAGGATTTTCAAGATTTATATTTTAAAATGTCTGACACTCAAGTGTTGAGCACTGGCTTAATGGTAGGCATTGAAATCACTGTAGAGAATCAACTGGTGTTTGGAATTACTACCCAAAGGCTGGTACTGCTCAGGGTCTCCTGACTCCCACCTTGCAACCCCCAGCATTGGTAACTCCTGGAAACTGGGTTGAAAATGCAGGACCTTGGGCCCCTCCCCAGATACACTGAATCAGAATCTGCATTTTATTATTTTTTTAATGTTTATTTTTGAGAGAGGGAGAGAGCACACGAGAGGGGGAGGGACAGAGAGAATCCCAAGGAGGTTCCATACTGTCAGCTCAGAGCCCAACATGGGGCTCGAACTCACAAACTGTGAGATCATGACCTGAGCAGAAACCGAGAGTTGGATGCTCAAAGGACTGAGCCACACAGGGGCCCCAGAATCTGCATTTTAATAAACTCCCCAGGTGATGCATGAGAACTTTAAAGTTTGAGAAGTGCTTCCTAAGGCAGGGGGTCTCAACCTTCACTGTATTCGGCAATCACCTGGGGAGCTATTAAAAAAAAATACCAATGCCCCTATCAGAGGCTGGTGTAATTGCCCTGGGGTGTAACCAGGGCATCAGGAATTTTAGAAGCTACACATCTTCCAAAGTTTGAAAACCACAGCCCTCAGACAGCAGTGGGTGACCGGTAGCTGTTTTCAGGCTCAGTGTATTTCCCCTGGGCTGTTTTTCTCTATTTTCCCTGGCAGCAGTTCCCAGGGATGCTCTTTGTTTTCCTTTCTCTGATCACTAGTAAAAGTGCTTCTCTCTCTGAGGATTTTCAGAACTGACCGCATTGACAGAAACAGTCTGGCTGTCCCTAAAGACAGACACAGTCGCTTTTAACGTGAAGGATTAACTGCTCTCTCTACCAGTCCACAGGCTGTCAAACAGAACAACCTTGAACAAGTTACAAAACCCACAATGTTCTTACAAAAGTGATTCTGAGTCTGAAGTTCCCAATTCCCTTCAAAGGTTAGGCCTAGAATCAAGAATTCATCTCTGTCAGGCTCCAGCTTTTCAAGTGGTCATGCGTTCAGGGAAGACCTTTTCTTCCAATTTGGTGATTGTGGTAGAGAAAAAGGTGGTACTTGGCAGTTAATTTACATCTCTGAGGACTTGGTCCCTTCTAAGTCCCACCCCGTATGGGAATGAGCTTCGGGACATTTCCTGCCTCCCCTTTAGGTCACTTCTTGGGTGGACTTCTGATGAAGACATGGAGGGTCCCACAATCCCTAAACTGCAGTGAAAGTCTACACCAGCTCTCCCTCCCTTGATAAACTGATTTTTCTTTTCACATTTAACTCCTCATATTGAGTCAAGAGGGCTGTAAGGAAAAAGAAAGGGTCACTCCAAATTTTTACAGAATGATTTAGCCTCAGTGTAGTACTGCAAAATGTTTGTATAAATCACCTTTTTTTTTTCTTTCAGTTTTTATTGGGTGTACTTTAATCTCAGCCAGAAGGAAATACAGCCTTGCCTAATGTGGCTTCAGATGCCTTCAATAACCCAGGTAGGTGGGGTGGCAAGACTTTCCAAGCATAGACATTAAAAAACCCATTGATGAATCAAATGTTCATAACCACACAACAAATCCTAGAAATGTTTACAGTAAACAAGTTCAAAATGAACAACTCCATTTTGTATTACTTCTCAACCAGTTTTTAGACAAAAAGGAATTAATAGCAAGAAACCAAGGGTAACTGCAACAAATAAAAATAAGTAAAAAGTAGGGGCAGGGCACCTGGGTGGCTCAGTTGGTTTAGCATCTGACTTCGGCTCAGGTCATGATCTCATGGTTCAAGAGTTGGAGCCCCGCCTCAAACTCTGTGCTGACAACTCAGGGCCTGGAGCCTGCTTCAAATTGTGTGTCTCCCTCTCTCACTGCCCCTCCCTCATTCACGTTCTGTCTCTCTCTCTCTCTCAAAAATAAATAAACATTAAAAAAAAAACAAACCATTTAAAAAGTAGAGGCACCATTCTAATGGGAAGTTTGCACTTTTTTTTTTAAATGTTTATTTATTTATTTTAAGAGAGAGAGAGAGAGAGCAGAGAGAATCTGAAGCAAGCTCTGTGCTGTCAGCTCAGAACCCGAGTTGGGGCTCAATCCCACGAACCATGAGATCATTACCAGAGTCGAAATCAAGAGCTGGACACTTAACCAACAGAGCCACCCAGGCACCGTGGGAAATGTGTGTTATTTTTTTTTTTTTATGTTTATGTATGTTTATTTATTATTTTTAAAAATATTTTTATCATTATTTTTTTAACTTACATCCAAGCTAGTTAACATATAGTGTAATACTGATTTCAGGAATAGAATTTAGTGATTTATCACTTACATATAATACCCAGTGCTCATCCCAGCAATGCCCTCTTTAATGCCCATCACCCATTTAGCCCATCCCCCCACCCATCACCCCACAGCAACCCTCAGTTTGTTCCCTGTGTTTTAAGAGTCTCATTTTTCATTTGTTTGTTTTGCTTTTTAGATTCCACAAATAAGTGAAATTATATGGTATTTGTCTGGGAAATGCAAATCCAAACCACAATGAGATTATTACCTCACACTCATCAAAATGGCTAGTATCAAAAAGAAAAGAAATAATAACAAGTGTTGATGATGTAGAGAAAAGGGAAGCCTTGTACACTCTTGGTGGGAATGTAAATTGGCACAACCACTGTGGAAATGAATATGGAGGTTCATAGTTAAAAAATTAAAAATAGGAGGGGTATCTGGCTGGCTCAGTTAGCAAAGCATGCAAATATTGCTCTTGGGGTCATGAGTTCAAGACCGACATTGAGCATAGAGCCTACTTACAGAAGATAAATTTTTAAATGTTTTAAAAATTAAAAATAGGAAAAATTTAAAATACCATGTAATCCAGTACTGGGTATTTACTCCCCAAAAATGAAAACACTAATTTGAAAAGATATATGCCCCCCTTTCTTTGTTGCAGCATTATTTACAACCACCAAGATGTCAGCAAGCCCTCTTGTTCAACTATAGACCCCAACAGTTAAAAGCAGAAATAGACAGGAGTGCTTAACTCATGCTCCAGCTAAAACTCATTGTGCTTATTTCTTTTTTTTTATTCTAATTTTTATTTTTTAAAATTTACATCCAAATTAGTTAGCATATAATTGTGCTTATTTCTTATCACACTTTTTTGAGGTATCAAGAAAGACATTGTGCAATGACCAGAACATTCCAACAGCCAGACCAGAAAAGCCCTGATACCAATGGAGGAATGCCTAGAAGATCACACCCCACACTTCCCCTTCCTGACCTACAATCATGGACTGAACACGTATACTGACGCCCATCCATGATCACTCTGCCTGCTCTCTATCATGTATTTCCTTGAACCTTTCCTATAAAACTCCAGGTGCCCATCTTGCTGTGGGAGAGGTCAGTTGTTAAGTCTTGAGCCTGCCACCACTCCCCACTCTCCCTTCCTCTTTTCCAAACTGTTGGCCCTTGAGTTATTGGGTTTCTCTTTCAATAGTTTATCCAAGTTTCTTGGGCAACAGTGTTGCCCAAGAAATTAACTTCTGAAATTAACTTCTCCCTTCCTCTTTTCCAAACTGTTGGCCCTTGAGTATTGGGTTTCTCTTTCAGTAGTTTATCCAAGTTTCTTGGGCAACAGTGTTGGCAAACCCAGCCATGGACTATACTATTAGTCCAGCCCTCTCAGGATTCTGTGGGAGCAATGGGCTGGGGAAGTGACGGGGCTTGCCTATTGGTTTCCTGAGTTAGTGGATGCGATAGATCAACCAGTAACAAAGATATGGAAGCAACCCAAATGTTCACTGATAGATGATGGATAAAGAAGATATGATACACACACACAGAGAATGGAATATTATCTAGTTTGAATTGCCTTTCTAAAGTATCTTAAGCAAAAAACTATGAAGACAGCAGCTCATTCTCTTTAAGGTTTTTTTTCATTTTTTTTTTTTTTAAGCTTATTTATTTATGTTGAGAAAGAGAGCGAGAGTGAGCAGGGGAAGATAAGAGAGGGAGGGATAGAGAGAATCCCAAGCAGGTTCCCCCTGCCAGCACAGAGTCTGATGTGGGGCTCAAACTCATAAACCATGAGATTGTGACCTGAGCTGAAATCAAGAGTCGGACGCTTTATGCTTAACCGACTGAGCCACACAGATGCCCCTCTCTTTATGTTTTCTAAACTTCGAATCTCAACCAGTAAGCATTTTAAATCTACCACATGACAACTAGGTAGCCAAAGTATTGAAACCGTCATCTATTAAGGATCAGAATAGGGGCGCCTGGGTGGCTCAGTCGGTTAAGCGTCCGACTTCAGCTCAGGTCATGATCTCGCGGTCTGTGAGTTCGAGCCCTGCGTCGGGCTCTGTGCTGACTGCTCAGAGCCTGGAGCCTGTTTCGGATTCTGTGTCTCCCTCTCTCTGTGACCCTCTCCCATTCATGCTCTGTCTCTCTCTGTCTCAAAAATAAATAAACGTTAAAAAAAAATTAAAAAAAAAAAAAGGATCAGAATAGAATGATAAATAACTTCATGAAAATGCAAACTTCATTCAAAACTAATTTAAAAAATTAGATTTAAGACTTGTGTCCCTTACTTATAATAAATATTAGTATTTACTAGCCAATACTTCAAGAGAACTAAAAAAAATATTTGTGAAAAAAGAGAGAAGGGAGCAGTTATAAGTTGTTTCACAGTGGTGATGTTATAGTCTGCCTTCTCCCTAATGTTCAAACTGTGGAAAAATATTGTACTCTTTGAGTCCATTTGGATAGTATTCTTATGATGGCTTTGAGTCTAGGCCAAGAGTAATTGGAATTAATTCAGGAATTAGGCTCATTTATTATGTAACATCTGGTCCTTGCTTGTTCTTTCACTCATATTGCAATCAGGGGTACCCCTCTTGGACACTTTGAATTTCATTCCTCTCCTAAGCACTAGTTTTTCTACTCTTAGTACTGTCATCTTAAGCATATTTAATATAATCAGTGACTTCATTACAAATGCATTATATTTTCCATGCTTTGTCCCTGATCAAATTTATTCCTACCCTAGGGCCTTAGCACTAGCTCTAGCCTCTGCTTAGAATGTTCTTGCCTCTGCTGTTGATGTAACTGGCTCCTTATTTGATTCTCAGCTGATAAGCTCCCTCCTCAGAGACTTTTTGCCTGACCACCCAAACTAAAGTAGCCCCTGCAACATTCTCTATCACATGACCCTACGTTCTTTTCCGCCCCCCACTACCTGAAATGATCTGGTTTATTTATCTCTCCTTCCACTAAAATGAAGCTTTCTGTGCTTGGGGGGTCCTTGTCTGTCTATCTATAGCTATATCCCTAGCACCTAGAATTGTATATGGGATATAGTGGGTGCTCACTAACTATTGCTGACCGTCTTTCAGAAATGTGTTGTAAATTTGCTACCACCATCTCATCTAGCTCTGGTAACTGGAATAAAACATTGTGTTTACTTTTAATGCATCAGAAAGACAACAGAAATTTTTAAATACATTATTGTTTTTTCAAAAGACCTGGAAATTACTATTCTTTAAGAATAAAACAGCAAATCTGGGAGGTAGAATTGCAAACCTGAGATTTTCTTCCCCTCCCCAAAAGTCAGAGAAGAACAAAAAAACAGAAATTGGACTTTCACGCTATTTTAATTTCTGTCACTGTGACTAAAACTCAGATTGGATTCACGGTCTCAGAAAGATATCCTGGGCTATGGTGCAGAGAGAGAATCATGAAGATAAATCTCAGCATGAAAGCATCTTAATAATATTGATAACTTATAGAACACTTTACAAGTAAGTTTATCTCAAAGAAAAGTTTTACTGCAGTCATGGATCTATAATCAATTACCAAGATAATTCTGTTTCGTTTCTGAAAAAATATGCTTTGCTTTGTAAGCATTGCTGATAATCTGATAAACCATAGCAATCTTGGGAGAAAGAAAATTCTTTTATGCTATTTTGCTATCTTTTATGCTATAATCCACCACCAGAGTTAATATCACGTTTAGGTTTTCTATAAATTTCTTCTTCCCACATTCCTGACTGCTTTAATTCCAGCAGCGGATTCCACATCTGTTTAAAGAAGGATTTTATTTTTTAAACTCTGCGTGTGTCTCTGGTTTTCACATATAACATGCCTTATTTTGGGATGTCATATTCCTGCAGAAAGATGAAGAGATTATCTGCTACTTGGACTTCTCTTTAGCTTATTAGGTATTTAACTTCACTGTAGCATGCCAGATGTTATCTAGTTGGCAAATCCGTGCTTTCTTACACATCTGTGTGCTCATCCTCCCTTTTAATTCTCCAGCTGTATTATACTCTTCCTCCTTGTATAACCAACAATTTTGAAGTATTCCATCCCACCCCCACCCCCAAATGCATCACTTCTTAACTTTTACTTCCTTGTCCATAAGGAACTTGGAGTCATCTGCAATGGCCTCCCCAGAGCTTCTGGATCTCCTCCCTTCCTATTAAAAGCGTCACAGTTGCGATACTGACAATCCGTCCGTAGGGGTGAGACAGTTCTGAAGCTGACTAAGTCAACTTGGGATTATAGCTTACTGCTAAATTCAGCTAGGCTTTAAGAGCTTTAGCAAAGATGTTTACCTTTTCTGAAGAATGCACACAGATTCTTTATGCAAACTAAGAATAAGTCATGCTGTACTAGCATCAATGAATGATGAAAGGACGTTTCTTTTAAAATCATTTTCCCAAGCCCCTAAACCCATTGAATATTTTAATGCCATTTACATATGTTTATATTTAAATAATCTTTTAAGCCTATGAATTAACCTTACCAGTAGAGCTCATCACTTTAAAATTAGACAACATCCTTAGTATTTGTTTTTATCTCCTTTACAAATGATCAATCTGAGAAGAAAATAAAGTAGCTCCTGATTTATTAGAAGGATAGGGGGAAAACCAATTTATATAATAATAATAACAACTGATATTTATGGAGTGGTTATTATGTATCTGACGCTGTATGAAGAGATTTTATATTCATTATCTCTTTTAATTCTTATACAGATTCTAAAGCAGATACCATTTTTTAGTGCCATTTAACAGAAAGCTAACCTAATAATTCCTTTGCCCAAGGTCACAAGGTAGATAACCAACGCAGGCAAGATTCTAAACAGAATATCACACTATGAAAATTTACTTCAGATTTTTCAAGTTATCATAAATTAAGAGAGGAAAAGCTTTTAGGTTATTCTTTCCACTATTTTTTAATAATAATAATAATAATATTTTTTTTTTTTTTAGAGAGAGAGATAGCATGAGTGAGGCAGAGGAGCAGAGAGAAAGAGAGACAGAGACAGAGAGAGAGAGAGAGAGAGAGACAATCTTAAGCAGGCTCCACACTCAGTGCAGAGCCCAAATGCAGCTCAATCCCACAATCCTAGGATCATGACCTGAGCCAAAATCAAGAGTTGGATGTTCAACTAACTGAGCCACCCAGGCACCCCTCCATTATTTTTCATTATGATAATTTTTAGCACACATCAAGTAGAGAGTGCACTAGAATGCATTTTCATACACCCATTATCCAGAGAGAGAGATGCTTATCACACTTTTGTCACTTTCCTTCTACTCTTTTTCCCTGTGCAAAACTATTTTATTTAAAGTAATTTCTATACCTAACATGGGGCTGGAACTCATGACCCCAAGACCAAGAGTCACATGCTCTACCAACTGAGCCAGCCAGGCACGCCTGCAAAACTACTTTATTTTATTATTGTATTGTTTTAGAGAGAGAGATAGAAAGAGCATGCAAGTAAGGGAGAGGGGCAGAGGGAGAGAGAGACTCTCAAGTGGGCTCTGTGGGCAGCACAGAGCCCGATGCAGGGCTTGATCTCAAGGTCATGAGCTGAGCCAAAATCATGAGTCAGGTGCTCAAACCAACTGAGCCAGCCAGGCACCCCTTTTAAGCAGATCCTAGATGTCATAGTATTTCATATCAGCATGCAACTCTTAAAAATGTGGCCATTTTCTTGTTGACTAAATGTCAATCAATACTAATCTAACAAAATTAGGAATAAATCTCTGGTGTTGGCTAATACTCAGGCCATCCATTCCCTGATCTTAATATTTTTTTCTTGCACTTAGCTTATTCAAACCAGGTTCTAAATAAAAGTCCACATAACACGTTTTTTTATTTATTTGGGAAAGAAAGAGCGCACACGTATGCATGCACTAGAGCCAAAGTTGGGGAGGGGCAGAGAGAGGGAGAAAGAGAATCCCAACCAGGCTCCACGCTGTTAGCACAGAGCCTGACACAGGGCTTAATCTCATGAACTATGAGATCATGACGTGAGCCAAAATCAAGAGTTAGATGCTCACCTGACTGAGCCACCAGGTGCACCAGTCCACATAACACATTTGCTTATTATGTCTCTCTGAATCTGGGTAAGGCTATTCTAACTTTTCCCTCCATGTCGCTGATTTGTCCTATAGAGTATTCTGTATTCTAGATGTGTATGTTTTCTTCCCCATGCCATCACTCCATTTGTTTCTTTCTCCCATAGTTTTTGTAAATGGGAGGAAGCCCATTTTGTAAGTGGGCCAGGAAGCCCCAGAGTCTTGGTTGGGCTCAGGTTCACCATATTTGGCAGGAATACTTAGTATGTGGTGTTTTCCTGTTGCATCATATCAAGCACCATGGTGTCTGATTATTTCTCTATACTGATGTTAAGATTGATCAGACTTATGTGGTAACTGTTAAATCCCTCTACTGTAAAGATCACCATCAGCCTTTCACTGATGATTGTTGCCTGAATTATGACATTAGGAGTTGCAAAATAGTGACTTTCTATCATTCCTTCCATATTCACTGTCTCTAACTCTTCCATAGACAACTTTCTGACACTTACTAGGGCTATGTGTTAACATGACACACTGTACAAGGAAAGCTTACTTCTTTCCATTTAATTATAAGATTTAGAATAAAAACTTGATGTCTTAGCAACTACCAATGCTATACAAAGAGTTGGAAGAGATAAGGTTGGTGGGGACCAAAAAGGGGGCCTCTCAAGCTTTCCCTCTCATTAGTTCCATTATGAATTTACCATTCTCTATTAGGAAATATACATCTATGTAATCAATTTCAATGGTGTCTAATGTTGTATTATTTGGCTAAATTAATTCTCAAACTGTGGTCCCTAGACCAGCAGCATCAGCATCATCTGGGAACGGATTAGATATATAAATACTCCAGCTCTACTCCAGACCTACTGAATCAGAAAACCGTCTGTAGGTGAAGCCCAGAAAGATGTGCTTTAATAGGCCCTCCTGGTGGTTTTGATACACATCAAAGTTTGAACTGACCATTCATTTATTGTTTTTATTATAACCTTGCCTCACACCTCGCAACCTCACCTGCTTTATTTAGAATGACAAACTTGTTTTACATTTTTTTTTTCCCTATGAGCCCAAAGTTGCATACTGGCTTTTATTTTATTTTGGCTTTGTTTGTTTTATTACTGCCTCCAATTCCAGTGAGCTCATCTCAGAGTTTGGCAAACTCTGTTCTTTTATTTTTCTTGCATAATTTCTAAGTTAGTTAGAAACAGCAAAATATTCATAAGAATCATAAAAATAAGGATCCAATTTTCATGTAAGTAAATGCAATGCATTTATTTCTTAAACAAGAAGACAATAATAAGGGAGAAGTAAGGTAGAGAGAGTTCATTTGTAATTGCTGCTTTGTTTAGCAGGGGCTAAAAAAAAATATTGCTTCCCATAAAAAGGTCAGTGCTTTAAAAATATATGTACATTCAAGTCTGGTTTTTAACCAATGTATTACTTGAGATTATCATCAAATCCAAAGCAGATACTGGGTCTATATTTGAATCACAGAGAGTCGCTTATTTTAAAATACTAAATATCAGTGTTAGAACTTTGCTGAGTCTCATAGACAATTATCAAAAGGCCATTATATTGAAAAGGATATATATATATATCCTTTATATATGTATATATATATATATATATATATATATATATTCTTTATATATATATATATATATAAAAGGACATATATCATAGACAATTATCAAAAGGCCATTATATTGAAAAGGATATATATATATATATCCTTTATATATATATATATAAAGCACATAAAGCCCCGATGTTAATTTTTATGAAAATTGAAATATTCTCCCCATAAAACAAGAGATTGTTTAAAAACAGAAGACTTTTTAGGTAAGACAGATTATATTATGCATTTCTGTGAAGTATGAGGAAATCTCTCAAAGATAATTGATGCAATAGAAGATGAACACAGGACATCATATTGCACTGAAAAACAAAAAGGCTATCAAAGACTCACTAGGCATATCAACATGAGCTATAAGAGAAAAGTGCAAGCCCTATGGATGGGATACTTTGCCCTCCAGGACTTGATGTTTATATTTTGTATCTCAACATTTAGCCCAGTGCCTAGTATGTATTGCATCTTAGGTATAGGTATCTGAGAATTAAGAAAAGGAAAAGGAAAATTTGATCAGAATAATGGAATGGAAAGTAGAAAGGCACTAAAAATAAACGTACTTGCTTAGATGTCTTCTATTTTCCTAGACCCATCGCCATGATACCCTCCCTCACCCTGACATCACATACCATTGCCACCATCAACCCCACCACCTGCCAACCAAAGCCCTGACTTGTCCCCTATACCAAACATCAGTATAGCCCATCTGGAGGAGCAATTTGAGCCAATGTTAGGACTTATGTGGCCAGTCTTAGCCTTGGCAACAATGAGAAGGACTAAACAAAGTCCCTAGAGCAGGGACTTTGCTCACTCAGGTGTTACTCATTACTTAGCCAATATTTGTGTGTTAGGTCCTTACACTAGGGCTGACAACATAAGATTAAATAAGAAATAGTTTCTTCATTTTTTTTTTAACTTTTTATTAAGTAATCTCTACCCCCCAACGTAGGGCTCAAACTCATAACCCTGAGATCAGGAGTCTCATGTTGTACTGACTGAGGCAGCCAGACACCCCAGAAATAGTCCCTTTAATCAAAGAACTCCCAATCTAGCATATCATTATACTATAGGAAGAATTGTGTAAGATCTGCAAAAATCTAGGAGGGAGGAATTAACTAGGGTAAAGCAATTTGTCAGATAATGAACTAGGACATTTTATCAGGCTAGTGATACTTTGGATCTCTAAATGAACTCCAGGATTTGCAATTCCAGGCCCCTTAAAGAAAGATGCATTATGATTCTGTCCTCTATGCTGCCTCCAGAATCTTGGCCAATGCCTGATACACACTTTATTATATACCGTTGGAGTCATTTGCTGCCTGATTGGGTCATGGCAGGAAATAACATCTATCAAGTTAGTAGGTGCTGCAATCCATTAAGTCCCTGACACATCACCTCTCTTTCATATGTTCTCTTTGCTTCAAGTGTAGTGTTAATGCCGCCATCTTCCAGGACCCAAATTTAAACCTCAGTTTTATAATGAAGTTCAGCACCCCCATATCTAATTAGTTTCCATGGGATTCTACCTCTACAATGCTTCACGTAATCTTCTTTGCCTTCCCAGTCCCACCAACAACCACCTCATTCTAGTCTTCATGCTCCCTAGGAAGCAGTCCCACAACAGCCCCTTCCCAGGGTAATTTTCCTAATGCACATCTCCATCATGCCTTTCTCAGGAACACAGCTGTTCTCATCATTAAATTCTCATCAGGGCTGACCCAAAAGTCAATAAATGCTTGCTGGAACTGCCCCTTGGCTCCTGCTAATGAACTTCTCAAGGTTAGCAGGAGGATTTAATATTCTTAGGATCTGCTTCACTGTAATATCAAGAATTTTTATGTCCGCTAGCTGGAGTTTCTCTCTTCTTTGGACATTTGTAAATAAATTCTAGCACTGACATATTCTTTCTCCACCTTACTCTTTGGTTTATAATAGGACATGACCACACTACCTCCCTTCATTTACACCACCTACAAACCAAGTTACAATTTTGAAGTTAACAGACTTTTTTACATTTACTGCATTTCAGGTTGGCTACTTCCTAATGGTATAAAGGGCCAACATCTTGTCAGAAAATTGCCCTTGAATCACATCAAATGACTTATCATACCTGTATATTCTTACATGCTTAAAAAAAAAAAAAAAGCTTGTATTCCATAAGGATTTCTTAGGACTTTTATCAAAGTCGTATCTAAGTCAATATTTGCAGAATTCATCTTACTTTTGCATCAGAACTGTTTTTCACCATCTATATAGGATGATCGATCTGTGTAAACAACCTAATCACTACATTTAGCATTGCGTAGACATACATAAGGATCATGAATCCTCCTGGATAGTGTCTCCTACACAAGACTACACTCACTCCAATGTATTTCTAATACCATGCTGCTATAACTGTTACTAATGGACTTCATTAGTAGTGCTCCTTAGGATTGATGAATGAGCTCAAAAAGAACCACAGTCAAGGACACAAGGAGGGAATAGCTATACCATCAAACATAGTAGCCACTAACCATATGTGGTTATTTAAATTTTAGTTAAAATTAAATAAAATTTAAAGGTAGTTTTTCAGTCACACTAGCTGCTTTTCAAATGTTCAATAGGTACATGTGGCTAATAGATACCTTATTAGCCAAGAATGTATAAAACATATCCCAGAAAGTTCAATTGGACAATTCTGGTCTATAAGATATCAGTGTGCTTTAAAATCACTTGCAGGACATTTTTAAAAATAGCTTATCCAATAGGTCTGAGGTAGAGATGGAGAATATGCATTTCTAATAAGTTCCCAGTGATGCTGCTGCTGCTGGTCCGGGTCCACATTTTGATAACCACCAGCTTAGCGGTTAACATCTCAGGTTATTGAGACAGAAACGTCTGAGTTTGAATCTTACACTCACCTCTCTACTATAGTTACCTCTCACCTCAGTAACTATATGATGTTGGGTAACCTTCTGATGATCAGTTTTCTCATCTGTAAAACAGGAAAAATAGTGATAACTAATGAGATAATGTGAATATAATGCTTAGCACATATGTGTTCAATAAATGTTAACTGTGACATCTGCCTAGAGTTTTTCTACTACCTAATGGATTCCCACACAAAGAGCACAACTAGAGGAAATCAGTCAAATAACAGTTAGGATTTGATGCATCCAATGGAATCAAGTAGTAGAGATCACTATTTGCATTCTCAGATTGGTCCCTAAGAAGTGTGTAACGTCCTGGGCTCTTGGGGGTATGTACTGCTTGTGTCACTGGGTAAAGGTCAGAGGATCCCAAGAATCTCAGGGGAAGATGGCAACACTGAACACAAACTTTACTAGTCTCACCACTTTCTTTTTGTTTTTTAATTTTTTTTTAACGTTTATTCATTTTTGAGAGACAGAGACAGAGTATGAGCAGGGAAGGGGCAGAGAGAGGGAGACACAGAATCTGAAGCAGACTCCAGGCTCCAAGCTGTCAGCACAGAGCCTGACGCAGGGCTTGAACTCATGAACCTTGAGATCATGACCTGAGCTGAAGTCAGATGCTCAACCGACTGAGCCACCCAGGCGCCCCTAGTCTCACCACTTTCTAAGGATAGCCAGTCCAATCAGACTTGTCCTGATGAATTGTAAAGTTGTTTTCCTTTCTTCTGGTTGGCCTGATCCGTGTTCCAGAAAGGAAGGGGAGATCGCTCACCCTCTTGCACAATCATTAATGTGCATAACAAATTAAGCAAAGTCTGAATGTCAGGTGGTAAAGAAATGCTCTATTTTAAAATACAATCTCTTAACACAAGAGATAGTGGCTAATTCTTTTCAGTGTTTCTTTTTTCTAACTATAAAAATAGTGTATGCTAACTGCAAGAATTTCAAATGCTACAAGGAATGTCTGACATAGAAAATGATAATGCCCAATAACCCTTCCCCCATTCCCCACATCATTACTGCACAAAAATGGTGTCATAGAATACACATGGCTATGAAATTTGTTTTTACTTAAAAATACACCTAAATTTTCTTTACTATGTAAAAATACACAGTATTTTTAATGGTTGGAAAGCATTGCATTAATAGAAGGCATCAGGAATTTACCAAATCCAGTTAGTTATCTATGTTTGGATATGTGGGCTATTTCAAGTTTTCAACTATTTCATATTTTCTACAGAAATTTCATACTTTGGGATATTTTATGTATTGTAACTAATATTTTCTTTCAGTAAAACTTTGTTTTATTTTCCAAATTTATTATATTTTAGGTCTTTGTGATGCATTATATTGAAAAATACACCAATTTTCTTTGAAATATTCTGTACTTAAGACTCTTTTAGATTGAACTACTCTTACTCAATATTTGTGAATGGATGCATGTAAAGTGTGAAGAACATAGATAAGAGGGAGGTCAAAGGACAACAGGCCATGGCCACAGGTGGACTCTACTGTCACAGAATCCTAGGGCCTTATACTCCACCTTATAAGCTTGTAAATCAAAGTTCTTTGGCTCTACGTGATTATAATCTCAGTAAGTAAACTCACAGGAGACAGAGGCATAAACCAGAATGATACCAACTTATAATGGCAAATGTAATTCTCAAGAGAATCAGATAACCCCTCCAGGATGGTCATGCTCTTTCTAGCCAAACATTCACAGCAAGACAATTCATAGGTGGTATGTAATTCAGTGAGTGAGAAAACAGCCTGATGAGTTAGCTGGAGGTTCTCCAGAGTTCCTGTCATCAGCCCTAACAGTGGATAAGCACCTATTTCTGTTGCTGCAGACTAGACGATGTTGGATAGCTATCAAACCACTTGGGAATCAGGAAGTTGCACAGTTGTAATATTCAAATGTAATTTCAATGTGTTCATTCTAAGGAGTCAAACAATACAGAAATATATAGTTAATATTGAACACTTAGCCCTTACCCTTCTCTTTTTTCCCATGTGTTTTCTCTCTTCTTTGCTTCTGTGTTCTTCCCTGATACTCTCTCACTTTGGCCTTTTCTTTTCCTGTGTTATGCCTTTGTGTTACTCTTGCTCTCCCCATACTCTTTCCCTTCCTATCTTCTCCATTTCACTGATAATAATTTATTATTTTAGAATATTTTGTAATCGTAATAAAGGTTCTGCACCCATCTCCACCGTAGGGAACAGGGCGGTTCCCCACACCAACATGCAATTCTCCAACACAATTGGAGACACATACAGGGAATGTAGGACCGCTGCATGTCCTACAATTTAACACAATTCTGACACTATTTTCTCAGAGATAGAGTCAGATCTCATGGGTTAAGGGCTCAGTCCTACAAAACTACCCCTTCCACCACTTCAACAAATTGTCAACTCCAGGTTGTCACCTGTGCTTCCAACCCACCAGCTATAGATTAGAGGTTCCAACTGATGTGAGGGCCAAATATGAGCTGACAGCCCTGCCCGCAACCCTCCCAAGGTGGGAGATATATACATATATATGTATAATTCCTCAGGCACTAGTAACTACCTAAGAACAAAGGCAGGGGAAAAACAAATGGTCAACTGATAAAGATTGTCATCATGTAGGACATGACACTCCACTATAGTTTGTAGCTATCTTAATGATTTATAAGAAAAGCACATTTGTAATAATAGACCTCCAGGAAACTATAGACTCAATTTCCTGGAGCCCTAATGGTACCTTCACCTGCATAGGATAGAAAACCCTATATAATCAGTCACTCTTCATAATCACAATGCAGCTCTTTCTGCCTATGGGTCCTGTCCCAGTGCTATAATTAAAACACCATTTTGCACCTTATGCAATGACCTCATCCCTGGGTTCAAGCAACGTGCTAGAGTGGCCCACAGAACTCAAAGAAACATTTTACTTACTAGATCACTGGTTTATTATGAAAAAGATGCACAGAGCAAGGTATGTGGAAGGGGTGTGGGCCTCTAGGCTTCCAGGTATGCCACTGTAAGCACCTCCACACACTCACCAATCCAGCTCTCCTCACCCTATCCTTTGGGTTTTTATGGAGGCTCCCTTACACAGCCACAACTGATTAAATCATTAGCCGCTGGTGATAGATTTGACCTCTCCAGCCCCTCTCCTCTCCACCAAGGTCAGGGGGTGGGACTGAAAACTCCTAACACTCTAATCAAAAGATTGGCTTTATTGGCAGCCAGCCCCCTCCTTAGGAGCTCTCCAAGAGCCGCCATTAACATAACAATACACTTACTTCTCTCATCACTTAGGAAATTCTAAGGGTTTTAAGCGCTAACAGAAACCAGGATGAGGATCAAATATTTATTTCAAGTCTCAGTATCATAAAAAGGAAGGCCCAAAACATTTCTATATTTGTGATTGCATGTATACTAAAAACAGTGAAGAAAAGAACATAAGTTTACAGAAAATGTATAATTGCAGAAAATGTTTACTTGTAACAAAGATTACATGACTGACATATTTTTCTTTTGTTATGATGTATAGCTGGCTATGGATAACCTCATTTGGAGATCATTTGAAGTGTCTAAATATGAGGCTGTTTGAGAATGTGAAGCCTGGACCTCTTGGTTCCCTTTATGGTAAGACCTGGTCTTTTTTTTTTTTTTTTTTTTCTTTAAATTTCAAGTTTTCATTTAAATTCCAGTTAGTTAACATATAGTGTAATATTAGTTTCAGGAGTAGAATTTAGTGATTTGTCACTTACATATAACACCCAGTGCTCAGCGTAAGTGCCCTCCTTAATGCCCATCACCCATTTAACCCATCCCAACCCCATCCCACCACTCCCCACCAAGACCTGGTCTGTTTTTTATTGTGAAATTTGTAATTACCTTGGAAAAATTTTGTTGTTTACCTTTTGCATATATATATATATATATAGAGAGAGAGAGAGAGAGAGAGAGAGAGAGAGAGAGATGTTTTGTTTTTTCCTGTGAATGGCTAACTTTCAAAAACTGTTCTCTATTGGGGTGCCTGGGTGGCTCAGTCGGTTAAGCGTCCAATTTTGGCTCAGGTCTGATCTCACCGTTTCTGATTTGGAACCCCGTGTGGGACTCTGTGCTGACAGCTCAGGGCCTGGAGTCTGCTTCAGATTCTGTGGCTCCCACTCTCTCTGACCCTCCCCCACTTGCACTCTGTGTCTGTCTCTGAAAAATAAATAAACATTAAAAAGAATTTTTAAAAAAGCCTTTTTTTTTCTTTAGAGATGTAGTCTCACTGTTTAGCTTCCTTTATGTCAGTAGTCAAAAATGCATATGCCTATAAATAGGTATTATAAGAGCATTTTGTTTATTTTTATTTTTTTTAAGTTTATTTTTGATAGAGTTCCAGAGCATGGGTGGGGGAGGGGCACAGAGAGAGAGGGAGACACATAATCAGAAGCAGGTTCCAGGCTCTGAGCTGTCAGCACAGAGCACAACACAGGGCTGGAATGCACGAACTGTGAGATCATGATGAGCCACCCAGGCACCCCTTATAAAAGCATTTTAAAGCCACCCAAAAAATACAAGATCACAACCTTACAGTAGAAAGTAGGTAGAGTGTCAATAGCAATGTATTTCTGGGGATTTCTATGCCTTTCATCAACATATAGAGCACTTATAGTAGTATAATTCAAAGCTCTAATTTTGAATAATTTCCATTTATACCACTGAGCACATCCTATACAACTTTTGCTTTAGTTGAGTGGAGGTCTCTGATGCACTATTATTTTTTTGTTTATTTATTTTGAGAGAGAGAAAGAAAGAGTGTGTGAGCAGGGGAGGGGCAGAGAGAGAATCCCAAGCAGTCTCCACATCGGAAGCACCGTGCTGAACTGGGGCTTGAACTCATGAACTGTGAGATCATGACCTGAGCCAAAACCAAGAGTCTGATACTTAACGGACTGAGCCACCCAGGTGCCCCTCTCTGATGCATTCTTGAAGTCCTTGTTAGCACTGTGATTGAATTGATTTGGGAGAAGCAGAAAATGTTTTATTTCCATCTTCATCTCTTTTTCCACCAAAATTTAACTTGGGCCTAAGGATGCAAGAGCACCTGGTTGTGGGGGTCCCTAACAGGCCAGATTTGGCTACTCATAGCTGACAAAATCCAAAGGCCGAAATGAGCGGAGGTGAAAAATAAAAGGAATCTATTTCAGTGAGGCCGACACCGGGAAGACAGGGAACTAACGTCTCAAAGACTGTTCCCAAAGTGCTGAAAATACTTCTAGGTTTATATAAGGAAAATGTGGGACAAAGGTGGGTGGGTACATGCAGCTAGGCAGTAAGGGTCAGGTCAATCACCGCCTTGGGGTCAATTGTGTAAGGTCTTGCTGGCATCAGGGCAGTTGTTATTGCTTGAGAGGGTGGTTCCGGTTCCCATCAAGGGATGCTTCACCTGCTGGGTCTCTGCCTGAGTTAAAAGATAAGCTGGAAAGAACTTAATCAATTAAAAAGGACAGACTGAAGTCAAAATGGAGGGAGTTGAATCTTCAGTTGGACAGCTCAGAAAGATGTCCATCCATCCCTTATTATGTTTTTCTCCAATGAGAACAAATGCTACAAAGCCACCAAAGGCAGGGGGTCCATTGATGCCTTTGCAACTCAGGGTTGATGTTCCAGGGGTAGAAAAAAAAAAGAGAGAGAGAGAAGCCTGTGTTCAAAATCAATACACATTGAATTCTAGAGATGTTTTAACTCAGTATCATGTTTGAGAAGGGAAACACTCAGGAATAGGAAAATTGCATAGTCGTAATTTTCAACCATAACACAGCATCAGCTACATTTTGCCTTCCTTTGAGATACTCAGATGAAAGGCAAGCTTGCATGAATGCAAAGTGGTATTATCTATCTTCTCTTTGAGGCTGCATTTGGTAATCATTCTCATTTAAGTTACTCTTACTGTTCTATGCATGGTTATGCTTCTAGCTCAGAAGGAAAGCAATTCTTATCATAAAAGCCACCCTACTTCAGAGTCGGGTAAAATTTAAAGCCGCAAGAAAGTGAATTATATCTGACAAGAGTTAAGGCTTCTGAACAAAAATGCATACATGCTGCAGAATTAAATTAAGCCTGCTTTTATAAACTCTCACTCCTAAATTCCACGGGATGGTTATCTATGTAAAAAAGCCTCATGTACTCACGGCTGCTGTTCTGAGTCATTGGGATATAAGAGCTGAGAGAACTCCGGAAGGTGGAACTTGCATCATCCCCATGTCCCCTGGAGGCCGTCTGCACAGCCTTCCATGCAGCCCTCCATGTGCAGGCGGGCTTGGGGGGTGGGGAGTGGGGGTGGAGACTTAAGAGAACATCAGTAAGGAGGTTATGGCAGGGGTGTGGGTGAGAAGGAATAAAATCCTGAATGCAGATGGTAGCTGTGAGGATGAAGATGAGGAATCAGTGCTGCTAAACCACTAGGAGGTAAAAATCAGTAATACTATGTGGGTGATAAGGAGAAGTTAGGATTCCATCCTCACACTGTGAACTGAAGGAACAGTCTCAGTCACCACAACTTGTCAAAATCTTTGTGTTCTCCTTCCCTCATTTGGAAGTAAGTCGTCATATCCGGGTGAGTTCTTAGGATCACAAACATTAGCACAGAGCCAGCTATTTCCCCATTTTCTTTTTCTTTTTCTTTTTTTTTAAAATATAATTTATTATCAAACTGGCTAACATACAGTGTGTAAAGTGTGCTCTTGGTTTTTTTATTTCCCTATTTTCAAATGCAGTGGGTTTATTAAGGCCTGCAGGCTCACGCCTGCCTCTTTCCCAGGCACTTACCAGCGAATGACTTGGGTAATCAACACTAGTCAGTCTTTGGGCACCATCAGTTGGCTTGCTGAAGAGCCAACTTTAAGAAACTTACCAATATCCTCTATGGTGGTGGTGCATCTCCTGGAATACTAATAGATATAATTTATCTTGGCTTCAAAAAGCATTTGAATATGTCCTCGGTAACACATTTGAGATAAACAAGGGACACAGAGCTGCCATGGTAATTGTACACATTGTGGTCTCTATGCTCCAGAGAAAGAACATGAACTGAGGCTGATATAAAGGTCAGGGGTCTCTTACCAAGCCTTGTGGCCTCACTCAAAGCTATTATCAGCCTGGAGATAGTAGCAACCTTTTCCTAATCAGGCCACTCAAGTGGATGCTTTTTTGAAAATTGTCAGCTCCAAGGTATGTTCTTTTTCAAATGTATACTTAATTTTAGATGTGCTAGTGATGGCCTTTGGACACTCAATTCTTTGGCACTTAGCACATACAGGAGGCACAGAAGCTGGAAACCTAAGAGTAGTGGTTCTCCTGGACCATAGTTAACCGGGAAGAAGGTGTGGGAGCAGGTAGGGGGAAGCAAAAGGAGAGCAGATTAAGTGAGATTTTCAAGGAATGTTACTGTTTTATACAAACATTTTGGTATTCATGTAGCATCATTAGGGCCCAAAGCTTATGTAACTCTGAGGTCTCTCTTTAACATAAAAAGAAGGCTCCATAACCATCATGGGGCTTGAACTCACCACCCCAAGATCAAGAGTCCCAAGCTCCACTGACTGAGTCAGCCAGGCACCCCTATATAAGATTTTAGTTTTCAGATGAACATTTCTGAAATGTCTGATATTTTCTACAACTTTTTTTTTTTTTTTTTTTTTTTTAAAGTAAGCTCTAGGCCCAACATGGGGCTTGAATTCATCACCCTGAAATCAAGAGTCAAATGCTCTACTGACTGAGCCAGCTAGGAGCCCCATGTCCTGTTCTTTAAAGAACCAGAACCAGTTTTCATCATCAGTGCCTGACACAGGGTGGAAGGAAGAAATGGAGGGAGGGAGACAGTTTGTAAACAAAAATAATGGATTTTTCCCCCATGATATCAGCTCTACCATCTATCTCCAACTTTTCCTTTTTTGAACCCAAATTATTAACTAACTTGATAGCCTACCTTACTCTCCAGATTTACTTCTAAATGACTTATCAGTTTCTTAAAAAAAAATAACTCCATAAAGGGCGCTGGTTTCCCACTATGGGAGATACTTAAAAAGGAGAATATAATAAATTAGGGGTGTCAAGTTACTTATTACAATACCAGACTCTTGCATATGGAGAAAGGTATTCTTATACACTGTTATAAATTGGTAGAAATCATTCTGGATATGAACTCAAATATATATATTTTTAATAAACCTAACTTTTGACCCAGCACTTCTCAGAATACATAGCACAGACAGATTTAGACAAGTCCTCCAACCAGCCTCCACAGTTACCTCCTCTCAAATCTCTCCATTCCATCAAATATAAAATGGTGGTTGTATGTGATACAATCCTGTTTTGTCTTCTGTAAATGCAGATTAATGACTCTGGAAGATTCATTGCCTCCAGGTACACAAGTAAAGGCCTCATTAATTCAGATCATTTTATTCAATTAAAACTTTTTTTTTTTTTTTTTGGAAGAGAAATACACAGAGAAACAAAAAAGAAAACCTGGCAGGAATACTCCATATCTCTCAAATAGTTATTCATCTCCCACACTCTATTAATAGAAACCTCTGTGAAATAAAGGTACCCTCCTTTACAATAGAGTGGGAAAGCTTTGAAAAAGGAGCACCCATGCTTGTATCCCTCATTGCAGCCCACATAACCAGCAGTTAGAAGGAAGAATCCTTTCAACAAGGGAGGGCAACATGGTGCCTTTGAGAAACCACAACCTCAAACTGTTGTTCTTCTCCAATAAACTTCAGTTCAAACCAGCCCTCCCTAGGGGCTCCTGGGTGGCTTAGTCGGTTAAGCGTCCAACTTTGGCCTGGGTCATGATTTTATGGCTTGTGGGTTCAAGCCCCGCATCAGGCTTTGAGGGCCTGCCTTAGATTCTGTGTCTCCTTCTCTCTCTGCCCCTCCCCAACTTGTGCCCCATCTCTCTCTGTCTCTCAAAAATAAGTAAATTTAAGAAAAAGTTTAAAACAACCCTCCCCAAATTTCCTCCTAAAACCTAATAAAAGCTGTCTTTCCTTTTGTCGCTTTGAATTTGCCTATGGGTCATAGCCAGTCTATCTTAAATTGCAATTCCTCTGCTATTCCCAAATTAAAAAAAAAAAAAAAAAAAATTTTAACTTAGATAAAATTATCATGTGTTCTACTTAACACATCTAGCATTGATCCAACCTGTGCTGCATTAGACATTGTTTATTCGGGACATGTGAGAGCCAATTTAACCATCCCCACAACCCTCTGAGTAAGGGCTATTATATTCGACATTCCCATTTTACAGGTGAGGAAAGGGAAAGACTTTAAGGTGTTAGATAACTTGCCCAAGGTCACACAGCTAGGTAAAGGGTGTCAGGGTTTAAATGCAGTCTGGCTCTGAAGTCTGTACTCTTACCCACAATTCTCCATTACCACCTAAGCTGCTACACTAGCCTCCCAACTCACCTTCTGGTGTCTACATGGATCCCTCTCCAACTCTTCTAATTTTAGTTGAAAGATTTTTACAAAATGGTCATTACTGTCCACCCACCCCCACCCCACCTTGAATTGTTCAATAGCTTTCCACTGCTCTTTGCCTAAAAAAGATTCAAAGGTCAACCTATCTGGACTCAGCTAACATTTTTCTCCTCCCCCACTCTGAGCTCCACCCTCACAGCCTGGGTTCAGTTCTGGAAACAGGTTGAGCTGGTCCCTGCCCTCCCTCTATTCAGTTAATTCGGTTCTTCTGGTTCTTCAGATCTGACTTTCCTGACTTCCTTGATGAGATCAAAACCCTGATTGCAGCTCACCAAATGTAGGGAGCTTTTCTGCCTTTTAGGGGTCATAACTGAGTAGTTTTCATTGTTTTGGTAATATGTATAAACAAATTTAATGCATTTTAAAATCCTGTAAAGATTATTTTATTAGGGGTGCCTGTCTGGCTTGGTCAGTAGTTGTGAGTTCGAGCCCCATATTGGGTGTAGATGTTGCAGGATTTTTTACCTCAATACCTAGGATTTGTTGTCTCGCCACTTCGAAGAATGAAGAGGTGGATGTAAAATGAGCAGCAGGCAAAATTTATTAAATAAGATTAGAAAGTAAGAATAGTAGGAAAGCTGTCTTTATAGAGGAGAGGGGACATTTCGAAAGTCCCCAACAATAGGCAAAGGTTCTTGTTTTATAAGGTTCGGGTCAGTGCCTTTTTCCCTCCACACCTCAGACCTTCTCAGGTCCCACCCTTATTGGCTGGATAACTCTGGGTGCTGGGTTGACCATTCCTGATGAGGGGTGGTCTAGGGCCATACCAGTTCCTTGTGGGTCATAGGTTTTACGGTCTATTTATTTTTAGTCAGGTCTTTTGTCAGATTCCGGAAGGAAACCTGAGAGGGAGTCGCCTGAGGGGGTTTGCTGTGGTCAGACACTCCCAGCATTGTTCGAAAATCTGTGTTTTTTCCCCACCCAGGGACCTCAGGTCCTATCCTTTCCCTCTCTTTTCCTACCATATAGAGATTATTTAAAAATATAATTTAAGAAAAGAAATAAGATTATATTATTAATTAATAATTGTGTTACTTAAGTCTATCCTTCCTTGTCTGCTTTTGTTCACCACTGTATCTCCTGTATTAAGCACGTAGTACCTATCCATTTATTGAATATTGTTGTTCAATAAATGAATGTGAGATTCAGTTATGTATATTTCTTCGACTAAGGATGAATAGAACTTTAGGCATTGACATAAAAACATTTTAAAAAGCAGTAAACAGTTTTTCTTTTGACTACTAAATGTTCTTAAGAAATTTTACACATAAATGTATGTGTAAAAAAACTAAAAAATACAATGAACTTACATATATTACTATTTTACTTTTGAGAAACCAAAACACAAACACATTGTATTTGCTCAAGATTGCTTATAAATTACCATCACTCCAAGCCCAACAAAAGTATTTGGCTTTTGGCTTCATTTAAGAACTCAATATTATTTCCATTTATGCTCAAATATTTTAAATTGTGCCAATCCTCTTTAAATATAGAACATCAGCTAACCTTTATTTATTTGTTTATTTTGAGAGAGAGAGAGGCAGAAAGAGAGCGAGAAGGAGAAAATCCCAGTTAGCTCGAGCCTGATGTGGGGCTCAAACTCATGAACCCTAAGATTATGAGCCTAAGTTGGACACTTAACTGATTGAGCCACGCAGGTGGCCCCTAACTTGTTTGTTGTTGTTGTTGTTGTTTTTGTTTTTTAATGGTCGGTGCTATTCTTTCAGAAATTGTATTCCCCCAAATCACGACAGGTCTAAGAATTTCTAAATCATAATCTCAATACATACTCCATCTACAAATACAGAGATTATAGATTGTACCTTGCCCAGGATGAGATGTTTCAGTATCTGGGTTTGTACTTAATTTAGAATTTAGCAATGTTACCTCCACTTACACTGGAAAAGAAAGATGATTCATTCAAATACTTTATATATATTATATATTAAGTAAACCTTAACTAGTAAGTATTTACTGGTTGTTGTCTATGAGTCAGAATAAAATATTTATCAATCAAAACCTCCATATGACCTCCCAGATGATCTAGATTCTAAATACTTGCTTTCTTCTTTGGCACTTTGGTGATTGCTCAGTCCTCAGCTACACTTCTTCTGTACTCCTGGTTCCATTTATTTACATCCTACATCCAGGTATTTCTATCCTGTGAGCAAAGTGTCACCTTCATTCTGGGTAAGGATCATTTCTTCTTCATCATTTTGGGGAACACAATGAGATATAGGAAAACAAAACAAAGGCACAAAGCTGACTTTGTAACCTGACAGAGGGAGGTCTGAATCTCACAATCACTCGTTCTTTTTTTTTTTTTTTATGCTTATTTCTTTTTAAGAGAGAGACAGAGAGACAGAGAGAGAGAGAGAGAGAGAGTCCCTGCGTGCGCACGCAAGTGGAGCAGGGGCAGAGAGACAAGGAGTCACAGAAACTGAAGCAGGCTTCAGGCTCTAAGCTGAAACTCACGACCTGAACAGCCTTCGGACGCTTAACCAAGTGAGCCACCCAGGCACCACCCACAATCACTCGGGGGTTTTTTGTTTGTTTTAAATTTTTTAAATGTTTATTTACTTTTGAGAGAGAGAGAGAGAGAGAGAGAGAGAGAGAGAGAGTGCGAGTGGGGGAGGGGCAGAGAGCTAGGGAGACACAGAATCTGAAGCCAACTCCAGGCTCTGAGCTGTCAGCACAGAGCCCGACTCCGGGCTCGAACTCACAAACCACGAGATCATGACCTGAGCGGAAGTCGGACACTTAACCGACTGAGCCACCCAGGCGCTCCCACAATCACTCGTTCTTAACTTAGGAAATTCCCCTTCGCTTCACATTTCTGATCCTCCACAGTTTGACAGGGAGAAGCAATCTGAGCAGGAGGCATTTTCACACTGTTTTTAAAGAGAGAATCTTGACCTTGCTTAGGAGTTAGTAAGTTAGGGTCTTGAGGAGTAGAATAAAGCTCACCTAGACTTGATTTCTGGGTCTCTCACTTACTGCATCATTCAGCAAGTTACCGGTATAATTTTATACATACTTGTGTCATCCATAAATTAGAGGACAATAAAATAATGGCTGTGAACTTTTAAACCTATTTGGTACATAACAAACACTCAATAGGCTTTAAAAACTACTTTTCTTAATTGTTGGTAGACAGGAAGGTGCTGGTTATTGTAAGTACAGATGGAAAGCTGGAACTGTGATTGGTTGAGTAGCTTGCTTAAGAAATAAAATGTGTGTGGAACACGAGGATGGTTTTGCTTTCTTCAAACCACCAGTCTGGCCCTGGAATTCTATTGTTTCCACAAGTTGCATCATTAAATGCCTTCACACAACCCATTCAGAAGTCTGTAGCAACTTTTGTTTCTGCCTTGGAATTTTTCTGAAGGAGTTGTCAGTTTCCTAAAGTCTCTTGAACTACTCTGTAATTGATTATGTTAAAAAGCTCACAGAAAGTGGATAGGAATGGTATTATTAATTCATACAAGAGTCAACTCATGAATATCGGCATTCACAAATTATGGGGGAGGGGGGAGGGGAGGAGAAAAAGAAGACCGCCCTTGGGTGACAGTGAGTGGGAGGAGACTTTTAAAAGAGTCTTGGGCCCAGGGCCGGTTCAGAATTAAGGGTTTATTTTTGTCAACCTTGACTTCTCTTTGGATATGGAGAAAGCAAAAGGCAAAAAGGTAAGTACAATTTTACTGGGTTTGTTTCTATCTGTCTTTGAGAGTCTTCTCATATATTTCTCTCTCCTGCTGAGCATATTTGATCCTAATTATGAGGAGAAAAGAATGTGCCTTAGAATGTTCTCCTCTTCTTAAAAAACGAAAAAACGCGGTAAAGTTCTAAATGATGATCGCAGCCTGGTATATTGGGGAGAGGAGACAGTAAGAAATGGGGTTTCCTGTTTGGGTTTGAAAAGGTGCTTTATCCTGTCCAAAAGAAGAATTAAGTAGCAGGGCTGGAGGGAAGTGGTAGCAGGAGGAAAGGGGAGGTGAGGGGAAAACTTTAGGAAGAGGTCATTGAGCTGAGGTTGGGAGAGAACTAGATCATTTAATTTGCCTTCAACAGACATCAGTCTCCAACCAAAAGTGCTGGGTCTGAAGTTGTCTTTTCCCAGGGTCACTGGGGCTAGCAGATAATCAGAAGCCAGATATATTGACAAGCCCCGCAGACGGAAATTAGAGGTAGAGAGGTTTAAGACTTCCAGAAGCATCGAACTTGCGTGCCAGGGAAACCTGAGCACTCTCTAGAGTCTCTTTCTTTGGAACCATCATTTTTGCCCTTGCCATTTTGAGAGGTTTGCGAGGCCCCAAAGTGAGTCGCTTGCGTAAGGCTGTGCCAAAGTGAAATTTGAATAAGAATGTGTAGTTGCTATACAGATGTAAAATAGCATACAAATGTTAATTTGTCCTGTACTCCCTCCTTGGGGATGCTGGAAAAGATTGAGATTTAGGAGCTAATCCAGGCTTTCTTGTCTATGTGAAGTGCCTTCCTGCATGTCCTAAACTACGCGGCCTCTGAGCCTCAACTTCTGTGTCCGAAAAACAAAGTAATAAATTGTCACCAGCTTGTTGTGAGGAGTAAATGAAGATAAGAAACATGTCAACACCCTAGTAAGGTAGAGGCTCAAAAAATGTTAGTTTCTCTCTCAAATCACTATATTCCTACTGTTGTTTCTTTTGGTTCAATTAACCAATATTTACTGAGTGCCTATGATGAAAGGGAAAGAAATTCTACCCTTATAGAGCTTATAATCAGATGGAGTAACAAGCATTGACCAGATCACACAAGCAAGTGTAAAACTGCAACTGGTAAGTGGGAGGAATGAGGCAATATGTACATTTGACTTGGTCTGAAAAGGTTAGAAAGGGTTTCCAGAGGAATGAATACTCGAAGTGAGATTCTGAAAGAGAGAAAGATTTAAGAATGTGATTAGAAGATAGGTGGAGAGGCTCCTGGGTGCCTCAGTCGTTGAGCCTCAGACTTCGGTGCAGGTGATGATCTTGTGGTTCAGGAGTTCAAGCCCCTGTCGGTCTCCGTGCTGACAGCTCAGAGCCTGGAGTCTGCTTTGTATTCTGTGTCTCCCTGTCTCTCTGCACCTCCCCTGCTCACACTTTGTCTCTCTCTCTTTCTCTCTCTCTCTCAAAAATAAATAAAACTTAAAAAAAAAAAAAAAAAGGCTGAGGTGGAGTGAGTGATAACCCATCAGGCCAACAGAAACAGCCTGGAAAGGAATTCTCTGGCCCTTGGGGCAATGGAGAGGCTGGTATGCTGAATTAAAGACATTTGTATATCTTCAGGCTAAACACAGAAACCACTGAATGAGTATATAGAATCCTTCTGGCGATAGTAGGGGAAACTTTCTCCGGAAGAGTCCGAGAATAGAGGAATGGGGGAAGAATATCTTCAGGTGAGAGATAATGGATAGGGTGGGTATTACAAGGGCTGCCCCCACCCCCAGTAAAGAGCCTAGCTTCTTCTACTTTTGTTTGTATCCGTATTTTCTGTCTTTTCTTATATTTTAAAAGTAGCTCCCCCGTTTCCCCATCATTGCTTCCCCGTCTTATAAGTAAACCTGGATATTAAGAAGATTTGCCACAGGAGAATCCATACTGCCAGTGGTGTGCAATGAATGCCTTGGTGCCATGGATGTGAGCAATCTCAAGGCAGGTAGTGTATGTGGTGGGTCGGGCACCCGAGGGAAAACTGACTGGCTCCTCTCTCAGCAGAACTCCACAAAGAAGTCAGGGGAAGACTATTTCGCTTGCAAATCCCAACCTGTATCAAGAGAAACCACAGAAAAACAGCAAGCTTCTGGTGAACCAAAGTTACCAAGAACCTCAGTGAACGGGACCAAACAAAAAAGATCTATGAAAGAAGACAAAGGTAAGAACGCTACAAGTCCTCAAATCTCATTATCTTGGGTTTAAGAAGACTGGGGAACTTTTCTGAAAGAGTAGAAAAGTAGGAAAGAAAATTGGTCCTGTATTCTGAAAACCCTCCTCTTCCTTTGAGACCTAGCTTAAGTGTCATCTCCCTGAAGCCTTCTTTCAGGCACCTGTATTAAAACTGGTGTCTTCAGGTCTCCAAACTCCAACAACATTATTGGTTCTGATCATTTTGCCCTCACTGGCTACTTGGTTAAGGATCTCAATGTGTAGTGATTTAGGGACAGACTGCTATAAATTTAAATCCACTTGAAACTCTACTTTCTTTTCTTCCTTCCTTCCTTCCTTCCTTCCTTTCTTCCTTCCTTCCTTTTTTAGATTTATTTATTTATTTAAGTTATCTCTACACCCAACGTGGGCTCAAACTCACGATCCTGACATCAAGAGTCTACCAACTGAGACAGCCAGGCACCCCTCTGCTCCCTCTTCTAAGAATTGAGGACAAGATTTTGCTGGCTCGGGTTGGGTGGGGTGAAGGCTTGTTTATAGTTTCCATGGAATAATTAGAACTCACTTTTGTATAGCCCTCTAGTTGACTGTTCTGGGAGTGTCTTGTGGAAGTCTTTCCTGAACAGTGGGAGTCTGTGAGGAACCTGTGTGCAGTGAGACCAGAGCCCTGCCCTGATGGGTGGGCTGACATAATTATGGGAATGGGTGGCTTATTTTGTTCTTTGGTGAGAGGACAAGGTACCACTGATGATTGACGATGTGAGGTTTAAGATTTCAATCATTAACCTGGACCGGAAATGTGATTTCTAGTACAATCTCCTTGGAGTCTGTGGGTTAAGGCTCACAGAAAGGAGCAAGTGGGGGGTTTCAGGAAGTAAAAACTGGATATTCATAAGAGTCAAATCAGTCCTAAGTTTGAGGTTCTGTCCCTGGAAGGTTAGGGGGTCTTCTTTTGTAAGTCATTGAACTATACAATGGGGATTGGACTGTGATAACTAAGTTGTACTCTGACATTTTATTTGTTTTGCGAGAGACAGAATGTGAGTGGGGGAGGAGCAGAGAAAGATGGAGACAGAGAATCCCAAGCAGGCTCCACACTGTCAGCACAGAGCCCCCACTCTGGGCTCAAACCCACAAACTGTGAGATTATGACCAGGGTTGGACACTTAACCAACTGAGCCACCCACGCGTCCCCATACTTTGACACTTCAGAAGGCTACACAAAAGTGAGTTCTTACTGATTTTATCCCATTCTCCTCCAACTTCCTATTCAGAAAAGACAGCACAAGACAATGCAAGAGTAAGAATTCGGAAGAAAATCCCTATTCCTCCATTACCTTCCACACTGCCACCAGTCAACTTGCTTCATAGAGACGTGGTGCGGGCCTGGTGCCAACAACTGAAGCTGAGCACCAAAGGCCAGGTGAGGGCCTGGGGTGGGAGGCATTGCTCCCGGGAGGAAGGGTAGGAACCTTACTAGATGGTTAACTCATTTTTCTCTTGTCTTAGAAATTAGATGCATATAGGCGGCTGTGTGAATTTGCTTACCCGAATCAAATGGTAAGTGATTTGTGTGGAAGGTTTAGTTCTCATTCTAATTACCTGTTTTAGCATCAAAAAGTGGAGGGATTGTCTTAGCTCCTCCTTCCGGCCCCACTCCTCCCCTGTGGGGAGGATCAGCACCCCCTCCCCACCTTCTCACCAACTCTGCACAGAGTAATAAAAATGAGGCTGAACTTTTATTTTTTAAAGAAAAAATGTTATCTTATTTTTAAAATTAATTTATTGTCAACTTAGCCAACTTTGACAGCACCTTAACCTTACCAACCCTCTTTGTAGAAGAACATTCCCCTCACTGCAAAGGAGGCCAAGATTCTCACACCATCACAAAAAAGGTCAAAGATGGACAAGGGAGAAATGTTTCTGGAAAATTCTAAGAAAAAGAGCTCTTCTCATGGAACCCACCCTCCTGAAGTGGCTGCTCCCCCTGAGGGTGGGATGCAGGCCCTCGTTGGGTCTGATCCTCTTCCGGAAGGAGTCGAAACGGTGGTTGTGACAACTTCAGCCCCGGATGCTGTGTTTGCCTCCTGGTCCAGAATTGCATCCACGGCTGGGAAGATGGAGACAGTGGAATCATCACAAGATGCCTATGGTAAGCCCAATATTGAGATCTGCCTCTGGTCCAGTTGAGGAAAAAATGCTATTGATAACTAACCTCCAATCAATTTCAGGGTATTGGGGTATGTCAAAATCACCTGAAGGACTGGTGGACTCCTGACCCCTACCCACAAAGTGTCTGATTCAGGTCTGTGATAGGGCCTGAGAATTTTACATTTTTTTTTTTTTCTTTTTAAGTAAATTTTTTTTTTAAATTTTTAAAAAATGTTTATTCTTTAAAAAAAAATTTTTTTAATGTTTATTGTTGAGAGACAGCGTGAGCAGGGGAAGGGAAGTGAGAGGGAGAGACAAAGAATCTGAAGCAGGCTCCAGGCTCTGAGCTGTCAGCACAGAGCCCTACGCAGGGCTCAAAGTCACAAACCGGAAGATCATGACCTCAGCTGAAGTCGGACACTTAACCGACTGAGCCATGCAGGTGCCCCAAATGTTTATTTATTAAGAGAGAGACAGAGAACGAGCAGGGCAGGGGCAGAAAGAGAGAAGGAGACACAGAATCCAAAACAAGCTCCAGGCTCTGAGCTGTCAGCACAGAGCCCATCACAGGGCTTGAACTCAGGAGCCGCGAGATCAGGACCTGAGCTGAAGTCAGATGCTTAACTGACTGGGCCACCCAGGTACCCCTAAAAAAATTTTTTTTAATGTTTATTAATTTTTGAGAGACACACAGACAGAGTGCAAGTGGGGGAGGGACAGAGAGGGACAGAGGGAGATATAAAATCAAAAGCAGGCTCCAGGCTCTGAGCTGTCAGCACCATGAACCTCAAGATCATGACCTGGGCCAAAGTCATATGTTTAACTGAGCCACTCAGGCACCCTGGGAATTTTCATTTCTAATAATCTTTTAGCCAGTGTTGATGATGGTAGTCTGGGGCCCGCACTTTGAGAACCACTACTGTAAATTATTAATGTCATCGAAGGAAGTGGCAATCTGGGCTATATTTCTTTCCCCTTTTTTATGGAATTAAAAATAAAGGTAGGCTCTAAAATCAGTTGCCTGAGCTTAAGCCCTGGATCTTCTAGCATCTGTTAAGTGAATGACATTAACTAGTTGTCTAATATAGTTCCCAGTTTCCTCATTGTAAAATAGGTTAATAATTACACCTGCCTCATAAAGTTGTAAGAATTACAGGACATAAAATTAAGGGAGACTATAAACTGGTTAGCACAATACAATGCCTGTTGAGACCACTAAGTCTATTTCATGAAGGCCAGACTGTTCTGGTTTAGTCTTTCTGTTAAAGGAAACCAGAATATATCACACCAAATTATACCTATTCTAAATTGTTTTAAAATTTATAATAAAAACTGTTTTGAGCTGATGGCAATTAAGGAGCAGCAGAAAAACATCCTTTTTTACTACCTAAAGGCAGATTTTAATTTCTCTTTTGGCTGCAATCAACTGAGAGACAGCACTAAAGACACTTGCAAACAAAACTTACTGCTTAGTTCTTTCCTGTAGATTTATCTTCCCACCTTCCTTCCCCTCCTTCCTCCCCCAGCCTTAAACTGCTTTCTTTTGTCCTATCATTTTTTTTTTTTAATGTTTATTTATTTTTGAGAGAGAGAGACAGAGCATGAGCAGGGGAGGGGCAGAGAGGGAGACAGAGAATCTGAAGCAGTTTCCAGGCTCTGAGCTGCCAGCACAGAGCCCGATGTGGGGCTCAAACCCATGAACCGTGAGATCATGACCTGAGCTGAAGTCGGAAGCTTAACCGACTGAGCCACCCAGGTGCCCCTGTCGTGTCATTTCTTTAGAAATTCATTGTTCTTTGTAAAAGATGTTGCATAAACTGGAATTAAAAGCTGCCATTTTGAGTTCATTTTTGTTGGTTTCTTCCAAGTGATAAGTGCCATACATGTTAATAAACTGATCTTCTTTGGTGGATCTTTTTGTTAAGGAGGTCTCCCCCTCCCCCAAAAAAGGAGTCCCTATTGCAAACCTAGGATGGAGAGAGGGAAAGTACCCCTTCCAATTATACTTTTAGGTTTTTTTGTTTTTTGGGTTTTTTTTTGGGTTTTTTTTTTTTTTTAAGTTTTCATAAGAACTGTTTTGGGTTATTTTCTAAAAGGAAGCAGGACAGAGTAGGTTAAGCTAGGATTCATATCCTGGGGCTGGCACTTGAGAAAAGCAGAAGAAACAAAAGACCTTGATACATTCTCGACCAAAAGAACATTAGACTTTGGTCATGCTGTGTTCATACTTCCCTCTCTTTCCTTCCCCAGGTGTCCGGTGGTGTGTGGTCCATGGGAAAAGTCTGCCTGCAGACACAGAGGGTTGGGTTCGCCTACAGTTTCATGCAGGGCAAGCCTGGGTGCCTGAAAAACAGGGGAGAGTGTGTGCCCTCTTTCTGCTACCTGCCTGTAATTTTCCACCCCCACACCTAGAAGACAATATGCTGTGCCCCAAATGTGTTCGGAGGTAATTACCCGGTGCTTTTCTACAAACTAAAACTGGACACCTGGTTTTTAGGGGGGGGGGGAGGGGGAGGAGGAGACCCATGTTAATCTTAAATAGCCCTGTATTTCATGTACAAGTTGTCAGTAAAGAGTTCTAAGGAAATTATTACTTAGGTTAAGTGTTTTCCTAGGAAAAAGAGCATTTATAGGTCAGGGTTTAATGCTTCCACCTAGAGACCCACCCATAATAACGGAGAAACAAATATTGATTCATTACTATATGAATGGTATATGCACTTTACAGAAATAACTAGCAAAACGACAACACAACCCTTTAAGTAGACTGTAGTCTCATGTGGATGGACTGGTATATAAACACCTGTAAAAGCCATGGATGACTTGTATCAGAGGTTTCTTTACTTAAAGGAAGAATTGCCTAGATGGAAAGAAGGAGAAAACTTATTTTTTAGTATAGGGACCAAAGCCAAGGCTGAAAGAAGTTAGGCCAAAGTAGAAACTGTAAGTATTTTAGTATGACAGAATATGGTAAACAATGAGTCTGCTTCCTCACCTTACAAAATGGGCATAATAATGCCTGTCTGAAGTATTGTGGAGATTAGATGAGTTGATAAATATAAAGTGCTTAGCACCATGTCTGACATATGTAAGTATTCAACCAATTGTGGGTATTAATTAGGTCAGCAAACTGAATTCCTTTCAGCAAAGTCATAAAGATGGAAACATACAATGTATGAAAAAAAAAACAGTTTGGGCTCAAATTGAGCATTGTAGATTTTAAGAAATATCATTAGGTTGGAGTCTAATTATATAGTACGTTTTGAATGTTAGAATTTATCCAGTAGCCAATGGTGTTCTTTTAAAAGATATCATTTAGGGGCGCCTGGGTGGCGCAGTCGGTTAAGCGTCCGGCTTCAGCCAGGTCACGATCTCGCGGTCCGTGAGTTCGAGCCCCGCGTCAGGCTCTGAGCTGATGGTTCGGAGCCTGGAGCCTGTTTCCGATTCTGTGTCTCCCTCTCTCTCTGCCCCTCCCCCGTTCATGCTCTGTCTCTCTCTGTCCCAAAAATAAATAAAAAAAAAAAAAAAAAAAAAAAGATATCATTTAGTTATGTGATGTGATCAATGAAATATCTTTGTAATCACCAAACAACCAACTTTAGAAGCACAATTATGAAGAGAACAGAAGAAAGGCTACAAAAGGACTTTCTCTGTAATTTAAATTCTAAGCCAATTGATATCAACATATTGAATGGCTGATGAGGAATAGCTCTGGGGGGGAAGGGGCCTGGTATTTTGTTTTTTTCTGTGTAAACTAGACTAGCTAATTCATTAAGATTGCTGTTTGTAAATAAGGGTGGGAAATATTTTTATTAAAATAAGCCGCTGCAATTGACAAATGGGGGTGGGATGAAGTGCATTAAGTACTGTTTCACTGTCTCCAAGCACGAGCTAAAGCATTGACTCAGGGAGGGGGCAGTCCTCCACTGAAGTCTTCCATTTCCATACCTTTACACATGAGGCTTTCGCTTTCTGGCCTCAGGTTCCACATCTCTTGTATGAGGAGCCAATGGGACGGGAAGGTGTGCAAAAATCACCTAAGGTATTAAAATTGAAAAGCCATAAAGAAGTTTACATGCCAGTAAAGAAACTTTTATTCCAGAAGACCATTGTATTTAGTTTTATAGAGAACCCTGCACTTTTAAGTGCAGTTTTAAGGAAAAGGGTACATATGCAAACTTTTGCAAACAATATCAAGGGTTAGAGTGAGGGATGAGGAATCTGGCGGGGCACAGCTCTTTCTTGCGAAATGGGCCACTGAAGGGTTTGAAGCAAGTGCTGAGGCTTACATTGCCAAGGAGAGAAGGGAGTGAGATCCGTTAGAAAAATCTTGTGGGAAAGTTATTTTTGATATGTTTTAAGGGCCTAGCATCTTTGAGAGGTGTCAAAACAGAATCTGGCTTTTAAGTAATATCAAATGAAGCTGAGGAAGGTACAAATGATATACTTGCTTGGATAATATAAGAGATTCAAAGCAGTCAAGGAGACAGGTGGTTTGGTGATGCTTGACTATGAGGAGCAGAGACGGAGAGAGGACAATTGGAGGGACTTTCTGAAAGCACGAATGGAGAGGTGCAGCAATGAGATGCTTAAAGGGATTTTCCATTTGTGCTGTGTTGCAAGGGCGAGCCTAGGTGTGCTTCTGGGCTTAGTCTGGGGGAGGGTTGAACAGAGAGGGAGGGTGGAAAGAAGATGATCCCTCTGAACAGAGGGACTTGGTATAGCCCAGACTTGCCTCACAGAGATCCCTCTCCCCAGCCCTCTATCGCCCTGGAACAATCCTGCCATTCTCTGTTGGTCTGCACGGGGGCCATCCTTGGTGTCAAGACTAGTGAACACCAGGGGTCTTGGACAGCTAGCTAGGCACAGAAGCCTAAAGGGGGTGGGAGCCCTGGGGCCCTGGCATGGTTACTGTCTCCCACAGGAGGAAGTATGTGAGCATGAACTTGTCTTTTCTCTCTTCTGCCTGTCCTGCTTCCTGCCACAGTTGCCGCTGCCAAGCAAGTTGAATAAAATTGAGGTCACTTTGCAGAGACCTTTCATGATCTACTGAGGCTGCTGGGCAAATAATAAAAGATCCACTCTGGGGCCTCTCCTGCCCATGGGCTGCACAGGGCAGGAACATATTACAGACACATAATTTGGCTAATTATCACACCTTGATGATATGGTCACATGCTCTCCACCCACTATCCTACACTTTAAGAGCAATTTTACTGGCAGACCACCAGTGGGTTTCCTGGCTGTTTTCAAGGGTATAACTTAATATGTCTTGGATCTCATCTTTATAAAAAACAAGCATTTTGTTTGCTTTCTAGGAATAAGGTGTTAATGAAAAGCCTCCAATGAGATCACAATACCAGAAAAAGGGGTATGACTGTGATTATAATTGATGGTAGGAAGGAAACTACCATCAACTCAGTGGTGCCACTGACAGCTGGACTGGAAACCACTCCACCCTCCACGCTTCCTGCTGACAGGACACACAGCCTGGTGGGTTGCAGATGTTACCCTCGGACCCCAAACAGGGCCTGCCTTCCCATTGGTTTAAAGTACTTAACAGTTTAAAGTCAAGAGACTGAGAAGGTTAGCAGCCTCTAGAGGAGTCAGAGTCCGGAGAATGGAAATCCAGCACTGGAAACACACCTGTTCTCTACTCCACCCCTCCACCCCTCCACGAGGCTCAGCTCAGTCTCCCACCTTAAAAGAACTGTTAAGGTCACTTCTATTTCAGAAGGGTAAGTAAACATTTGGTAGTGTGATTGACTTTTTCATCTTATTAATAAGAAGGAACTTGGGGTATGATCTTGATGTTTGGAGGAGCCAGGGGGAAAGAAAATTTCCAAAATTGCCAATTCCAAACAGAAGTAGCAGATCTGCCTGCCCATAAGTGCACAAGCATTGTGTGTGCAAGGTATGAGGTCCAGTGGAAATGACGATAGGAGAAATCCGGAGCCAGCCCTCCAAATTTCTCTTAGCTCCAAAGGGATATGGACACATAAAACTCCCAAGAGCTGGTGTTGGAGTAACTGAGCTTCGAAGTTAGAGGTTCTGCCAAGATGTTGCTGGCTGAGGCAAATGGATCTGCATGAAGGAAGTCTATGAACTCCCTGCCAGGAAGCAAAATTGGAAGTGGCTACATCTCCGAGGATCCCAGCCCTAAGGAGAAGATGGGGAAAATTTTAAAATACTAATTCACTGAATTTGAATTAATGTACTTGATCAAGTGCCTCAAAATGTAGATTTTGCAAGGAAGGGCTTTTGCAAGGAAGTGCCTCAAAATGTAGATTTTGCAAGGAAGGTCGGCTATGTCGTGTTCAGTTTATCACCAAGAATGACACAAACAAAAATGTGTTCTCTGATGGAATATAATCAATGATGCTATTCTTACCAAAAAGATTTAATATGCATCTACTCATCCAGAGGCAGGCAGTCCTGATTATACCTGTTGTCTCAGCCTTAAGTGAGCTTACCTTGCTTTGGATGGCAGTTATTTAGGCTTATCCTATGTAGAAACTCACCAAGCTATGTACTTAGCATGTATATATTTTACCATGTATAAGCCATATGTCACTCTTTTTAAAAATTTTTTAATGTTCATTTTTGAGAGAGACAGAGTGTGAGCAGAGGAGAGGCAGAGAGAGGGGAGACAAGGAATCTGAAGCAGGCTCCAGGCTCTGAGCTGTCAGTGCAGAGCCCAACATGGGGCTTGAACTCTTGAACTGTGAGATCATGACCTGAACTGAAGTCAGGACACTTAACCGACTGAGCCACCCACGTGCCCCATCACTTTTTTTTTTTTTTTTAACTGCCCTGGTTTGAATGGTAAATTATAGTTCCTCTAGTTAAAAGGGTATTGGTGGGAACAATAGGAAATTTGAATATAGAGTAGGGATTAGATGATATTACAGCAATGTTAATGTCTTGGTTGTCATAGCCACAGGATTTGCATTTAACGCTTGGTTAATGAGAGAATACACAGGTGTTATAACAACTTTTATATCTGAAAACTTTTTAAATAACTTAAAATACTTGGTTGCATATATGAAAAGATCCTTTTGAAATACAAGTCAGCTTATGATCCCCTGCTCAAAACTCTATGGGTCCTGTTTCATTCAGAAGAAAAACCTAAGTCCTCGTTAATTCCTCCAAAGCCTTACTTCAGTATCTCCTACTCCATGCCACTCACCTCTGACCCCATCTCCGGTACACTCTGCCTTTGCTGTTCCTTGACCTTGTCACTGACCGGAATGATCTTTCCTCAGAAGTCAATATGGTTAACTTTGTTTACTTTTAAGTCTTTCTTCAAATGTAACTTGGTCAAAATAAAAGCATGCTCTGAACCCCCTCATAAGCTGTTTTTCAACCCCTACCAGCACCATTTAGCCTCCTCACCCTGCTCGAGTTCGTTACTTTTCTATAACATTTATCTCCTCTAACATAAATATATATTTGTTATTGATGGTCTACCACTAATAGTATGAAGGAATTTCTGTCAGTTTTTTGCACTTAGTTATCACAGCTTCCTAAAACAGCCTGACACAGTTGGTGCTCAATAAATGTTTGTTCAGTGAATGATATGTGGAGAGGTTTCAAGTGAACTGTAAAAGGAATGAATTACAAGTTACCTAGGAATCAGTATAAAAAAAAGTCTCTGTCTTCTATCTAAAAGTATTACTATATACTCACTCTCTGATTGTACCCAATATTCTCTGGGAAAATAATTTCTTGCTTTGACTCACTTCTTGGGAAGAAAAATGTTTTGCTGTGTTTAGCACCCAGAATTCTGTTTTGTATTCTGTTTAGAAGGTTTCTTAGAGGCACCTGAGTGGCTCAGTTGGTTAAGCATCCGACTTCGGCTCAGGTCATGATCTCACTGTTCCATGAGTTCGAGCACCACATCGGGCTCTCTGCTGTCAGTACAAAGCCTGCTTTAGATCCTGTCCCCCTCTCTCTGCCCCTCTCCCACTCACTCTATCAAAAGTAAGTGTTTAAGAAAAGAATATATCTCAGTACTATTTTAGAAGGTCTCTAGCAAGTTCTTTTAAAACTACTTAGCGGGAAGATTTGTCTTTTTTCCAGCATGCCATCTTCCTGTTTTAGAATGTGAAGTCCAAAGGTGTTAAAAACATCAGTAATCACCCAATATTTCAGTCATCATTTCCTGCAGGATAAGAACATTGTTGAAATTACCATGTTTGGAAGGATAAGAAAGGAGAACTTCAGTACTGGAATGAAACAGAGTAGGGGGAGATACTGGCTTACAAAAAATGACATCACTGGGTCCAGAAGACACTTCTCAGAAGGATTTGCTTGGATTATCTTTTCTCTGGCTATGGCACCACCTACATTGGAAGCCCTGGAGGATGTAAATTATTCCAAATGTTATTAATCTCTTCTAAATCCATTACCTAAGGGAATATTTCCCTGAAAGTTTTGAGCTGACATCAGATTGAAGGGCAAATAAGCATTGAACTGGAAATTAGAAGAAAGGAATTCTGACCCTTGGGAAGGGCCTGTGAGGATCCTGAGATGAGTAGGAAAGAAACTGGAGGGTCAGTATGTTGGGAGTTCAGAACCTGAGAATACAGATCTAGATTGAGACTAGAAAGGAATGTAGGCCAAGACAACAGAAGACCTTTGTTTTGTCCTAAAAAACACAAGCCTTGGGGGCACCTGGTTGGCGAGTTGGTGGAGCATGTGATTCTTGATCCAGGGTTGTGAGTTCAAGCACCACTGTTGGGTGTAGAGAATAACATTTTTAAAAACAAAAAGCCAAGAGCCTTTTGTTAGAAGTTACTCAAAACCCTGCTTAAATCTTACTTCTTTGATAACCTCCTTTGATATGTTCCATCTCTTACAACTTTTTATATACCAGGCGCCTGGGTGGCTCTGTCGGTTAAGCATCTGACTTCAGCTCAGGTTATGATGTCACAGTTAGTGAATTCCGAGCCCCTCCTCAGGCTCTCTGCTGTCAGCATAGAGCCCACTTCAGATTCTTTGACTCCTATCTCTCTGCTCCTTCCCTTCTCACTCCTCTCTCTCAGAAATGAATAAACATTAAAAATAACCGTTTTTTGCACATACTGATTGGAAGTCACCACATTTCTTGTTAAGAACACAAGAGCCCTAAACTTATGGGGTAGTTAGATATAAGTTCAACTTCACATCCTTGAAGCTCAGTTTACTAGGTTTTTTAAATGAAGATAGCAAACCACCCTTGCAGGGTGGCTAGATTAAAAAAAAAAACTTGCATGTAAAACAATTATGGTGTCAGGCAAGTGATAAATAGATACTCAGCCAAGAATAATTGCTGTAATTTGTATTATGTCCTATTATGTTTTGTTTCTATCTCTGTTTCCTGAACTGAGGTTGTCTGTAATTACCAGACACTTATTAGCCATTTCAGTAACTGTGGCTTTGGGAATTTATTTAATCTCTTTAGCCTTCTCACGTTTATGGAAGCATAATTTATATGCTGTGAAATTTACTCATTTTAATGTATAGTCTTATAAGTTTTGCCAAATGCATGTAGTCATGTAACTACATACACAAGGTGTAGAACTCTAATCACTCCAGAAAATTTCTTCTAGTCAACTCCTACCCCCTCCCAGCTCTGGAAATCAGTGATCTATTTTCTGTTCTTACAATTTTGTCTTTTCCTGGATGTCTTATAAATAGAATAAATCTGGGTTCTTTAATTTAGCACAGTACATTGCAGACTAACTCATGTTTTTGCATGTATCATTAGTTCCTTTTTATGATGAATAGTAGTAGTATTCCTTTGTGTGGATGTATCATAATAGGTTTACCTGTTCACCAGTTGAAGGATATTTGGTTATTTCTAGGTTTTGGCGATTACCAATTAAGGCCACTATTAACTTTCTCATGTGGTTTTTATGTGAACACTCAAGTTTCACTCTTGGGGTAAATATCCAAGCAGGGAGGTTGCTTAGTCATATACTAAGTGTACATTCAGCTCTATTAGAAACTGCCACAGTTTTCCAAAATAGTTGTCACATAATTGTATTCTCACCAGAAATGTATCATAGCCAGTTGCTTTCTTCATTGACACTTGATGTGATCAGTTTTTTAAATTTTAGCCATTGAAATAGGTGAATAATGGTATCTTATTGTGGTGTTAATTTACCTTCCATATAGCTTCTTGGTGGAGTGGCTGTTAAAGTCTTTGCCTATTTTTTATTGAATCATTTGTTTTCTTATTGAGTTTGAAGAATCCTCTCTACGTAAATTTAGAATCGGTATGTCACCTTGCCCAACAAAAATCCCATAAGGAAATCTTTTTCCCTATAGGAATTTTGTTTTTAATTTTTTGTTAATGTTTGTTTTATTAAAAAAATTTTTTTTTTTAATGCTTATTCATTTTTGAGAGAGAGAGAGAGAGAGACAGTGTGAGTGGGTGAGGGGTAGAAAGAGAGGGAGACACAGTCTGGCTGCAGCAGGCTCCTTCCAGGCTCAAGGCTGTAAGCAGGGAGCCTGATGTGAGGCATGAACTCACGAACCGCGAGATCATGACCTGAGCTGAGGTCAGATGTTTAACTGACTGAGCCACCCAGGAGCCCCTGTTAATGTTTGCTTTAGAGAGGGAGAGCAAGCATGAGTTGGGGCGGGGCAGAGAGGGAGACAAATGAATCTGAAGCAGCTCCAGGCTCAGAGCTGCCAGCACAGAGCCTGACATGGGCTTGAATTCACAAACCATGAGATCACGACCTGAGCCAAAGTCAGACCCTTAACTGACTGAGCCACCCAGGTGCCCCTCCCTACAGGAATTTGATGGTTTTTCTAAGCCAATAAATAATGGCCAGAGTGGCAGGCATATTATAGGCCCAAAAGAATGGAATAACTCTAGGAAAATGATATTTGGTATTGTGTTTTAATGTGTCAGTGACAGCTGTTTTTCTTGCATTTAAGCATGCTCCTCTGTCAGAAAATACATAGACTTGGGTGCCTGGGTGGCTCAGTTGGTAGAGCATGTGACTCTTAGTCTCAGGGTTGTGAGTTCAAGCCCCATGTTAGGTGCGGAGCCTACTTTAAAAAGAAAAGAAAGGGAACCTGCCTGGGTGGCTCAGTTGCTAAGCACCTGACTTCCGCTCAGGTCATGATCTCATGGTTCCTGAGCTTGAGACCTGCTTCAAGTGAGTTCGAGCCCTGCTTCTCTCTCTCTCCAAAAAAAAAATAAAATAAAATTAATTAATTAATTAAAATAAAACAAAGGTACCTAGACTTAAGTAGAATGCAGCTGTGTGTTGGGAGCTCTGCAAAGTGGAACAAGGCAGTAATGCAATGCAGTTGGGTGCATATAGTATGGTAAGTGTTGTGAAATGAAGGCAATTGTTAACTGAGTATTTATGTGCCTTCATTGCCTGAGATAGTTGGTAATAACATGGCTACAACCTGATGTGCAATGACCTGACCTGAGGGTAGAGTCTCCAAAAACAAAACAAAACAACAATATGGCAGGTGTGTGTGTTGGGTAAACTGTTAATGACCTGCAAAGATTAAGGAGTGTATGACCTAGGTTTGATTACCAACCGTGCTATTTTAGTTGCTGGTTGATTTTGAGTACCTGTTACCTAAGTGACCATAATCGTTTTTATCTCAAAGGATTGTAAAGATTTAATGAGAAATTATATGTAATACACTTCACAAATTACAGGTCTATGCAAACATGATCTATGCCTGTTTTATTAAAATCTTTCTTAGCTTCTGTTCTTTAATATTAACTTGCCCCAAATAGAATACTTCCCTGGCTGACCAGTGTGCCCCCCAATGGATGGGCTATCTGGGGACACTTTATGTAGCTGGTGCCAAAAAAGAACTTGAGCACTGATAGCAGGGTTAGTAAATTGGGAATTTGTTCTGCTCAGGACAAAGATGGGAATGTGAGTCCTTTTATTAACTGAGACTCTGTAAAATGCATATTAAAAAAAGTCACTTGTTGGGAAGGCAGTAACCATGTAAAGTCATAATTCTGTTAATGAATTATTTTGCCTAATTTTATATAAAGTGAGGCCAGAGAAAGCAGAAGGATGGGGAAGGAGGAGAGGACATTATTCTCAGTCTCAACTCCCATACATGGCTCTCTCCATGGCCCATCCTGCCTCCACCTGTGTTTTGAATTCTTGAGATAAATAACATTTAAAAAAAAAAAAGTGTTATTTATTTAAGTAATCTCTACACCAACCATGAGGCTTGAACTCACAACCCTGAGATCAAAAGTAGCATGCTGTTCCATCGGAGGCAGCCAGGCACCCCAACATACATTTTTTTAAGTGTAGTACCTCATTTTTGGACACTGATCACAAGACCTACTTGCAGACAATGCTCACTTTAACAGAAGTTGTCATATTCAAGACGAGGCTTGCTATTAGGCAGTTGCAGTGCCTCCGCCCAGACCTGAAAGGGAATGAAGACTCGAGTGGCCACAACTCTTAACATGGCTAAAAGGATTGTGATAAATAACCCGGATCAAGAGGCTGCACAACGATTATATTTAAGAAAGAGATTAAGATCAGAGAACTTTATAGCAGTAGTCTTCACTATTGTTAGTACCACTTCACAGTCCTGGACGGAAAAACTCTGGTGAAACTGATTGATAATAATAGTGCTTAGAGTGCCTGGCTGGCTCAGTCAGTAGATCACACAACTCTTGATCTCAGGGTTGTAAGTTCGAACCCCACATTGGGTGTAGAGACTGCTTAAAAATAAAATCTTTTTTTATTTTTTATTTTTTTTAATGTTTATTTATTTTTGAGACAGACAGAGCATGACCACGGGAGGGGCAGAGAGAGAGGGAGACACAGAATATGAAACGGGCTCCAGGCTCTGAGCTGTCAGCACAGAGCCCCACGCGGGGCTCGAACTCACGAACCGTGAGATCATGACCTGAGCCAAGTCGGAGGCTTGACCCGACTGAGTCACCCAGGCACCCCATAAAACTAAAATCTTAAAGAGGCACCTGTGTGGCTCAGTCAGCTAAGCCTCTGACTTCAGCTCAGGTCATGATCTTGCTGTTCGTGAGTTTGAGCCCCACATTGGGCTCTCTGCTGTCAGCAGAGCCTGCTTCAGATCCTCTGTCCCTCCTCAGCTCACACTCCCTCTGTATCTCAAAAAAGAAGTAAACTTTAAAATAAATAATAAAATAAAATCTCAAAAAAAGTGCTGATCAGGAAGAGGGAAGGAGTTTAAGCCTCAAATAGAAAGAAAGTGATGGATTAAGCCACTTATTTAACAGTCCATAGTTCGGAAAATAGTTTCCCATCAGGCATCTGTCCGTTTGCCATAGCTCTGTTTCTACTGGCAAATGTCAACACTTTTCCCAAATTGATTTCTGAGCCAAGTGATTTGGCCCTGTTCTTTACCCATCATTGAGTGTAATTATAATTTCAGAGGGAAGTATAAAGTGTTGATGTGCTCAACAGAGGAATGTCTGAGTAAACCCTATTTTTCTTCCCTGTCTTCAGGACATTCAGGCAAAGAAGAGTATCTCAACATGATGGGATCATGCAAATGTGCCTTCCAGCTCTGTACTGCAGGGAGAGTAATTGGTTAGTGGCCCCAACTTTAGTTTCTTCGCCATGCAGTTCGTGCCTATGCTAAAACTCTGCTATTCCCAGCCACTAACTGCAGCAGGGACTCTTAAGGGAAGGCAGTCTTGTAGCTTAGACTCGAGGACTCCTTGTCAACCTTGCAAAAACTTTCTTACAACTGCACTATAGTTCAAGAATCTAACTCCCCAAACTCCCTTCCCTCTCCTTCACAGGGGTTAAAGCTTCATCATGCTCTGGTAGCTCTCCCAGCCTTCTGACTCACTTCTCCTTTCCTTCATAGTTGTTTCCTATAGCATGTCTCTTGTGCACCTTATCTTGTCTTGGCTTTCTGCTTCTTGGAGGACATGAACAAATACATGTAGTGCCAGGAGCAGTCAGAAAATAGATAAGGTGGGATCCTGGAACTGGCTCATTCACCTGCTGGTGAACATAAAAGGACACAGTTTTGAATGCCGTGTAAGGGATGGTTAGTCCCTCGCACACAGGTGGTTTAATTGCTGGAGATTTTAGTGGAGGTGATGGGAAAAAATGTCCTGGTAGGGAATATCTTTGCAAATGAAGTAATACAAGCATTTGGGAAATATAGATGTTAAGGGATCTATAAATACAGTGGAATTGGCTGGTTATTGGTCAGCTGTAGTAATGTTCATTGATGGGATAAAGAAGAACTGAGGACCATTAGCAAACATTGAAAGACTAAGGATGAGATATGAAAGCCAAGGAGCTTGTAGTTTACAGAGGCCCATGGATCTCATGTTAGAAGAATGGACATAGCCGAGCCGCAAACAGAAGCTCTGATAGCTAAAATTGCAGAGCTACTGAGACTTAGTATTTTAGCAAAGGCAGGTCTGTTGTGCTAAAGTCAGCAACCTGGTTGGGCAAATCTTGGACCCTGAAACATTGGATGGGGACATTGAAATGAATGCCACTGAGAGTGTCAACTCTGTAGATTGCTAATAATTCTCAGAACTAACAGAGGTGGTCTGTGGTTCCCTAGTAAGATGTAGCACCACCTCTGGGCTGGAGGATGATGCACAGATTTCCTTCCCCTCAAAGGTAACAGGGTAACAGGTGACCCCCTCAAAAATTCCTCCAAACCCCTCTCCCAGCTACTAGGCCAATAACTGAGAGTTAAATTCCAGCATAACCCAGCTAGGGAAGGGCCTCGCAAGGGAAGGAAGAGAACATACACTAAAGGATCTGCAGAAATTAGCCAGCATGTACTGGCAGAAGTTAGGGGATAATTCTCAGATTAGATTTTGAGAGCAACTGATCGAAAGGACCAGAGCTCAGCACTAGATAAGCAAGAATTTATTGTCTTGGGGGGCACTTTTTTTTAATTAAAAAAAATTTTTTTAATGATTATTTTTGAGAGAGGAAGAGACACAGAGTGCAAAAAGGGGAGGGGTAGAGAGAGAGGAAGACACAGAATCTGAAGCAGGCTCCAGGCTCTGAGCTGTTAGCTGTCAGCACTGGATGCGGGACTTGAACTTATGAACTGTAAGATCATGATTCAAGTCAGATGCTCAACCAACTGAGCCACCCAGCTGCCCCTGGGGGGTACTTTCTTGCACAGAATTTAACATCCTAGTGAGGATCTTAGTAGGTGGGACAAATTTACTACTAGGATGATTCTTAGAGGCCCAGAGACAGTGACAGCTAGCACTGAGCAAAGTATGAATGCCCACACTGCCCTGGCAAAAGGTAGAGGAGAGAATATGAAGACAGGAATGTAGACATGCAGGGATGGATATGTTATGTGAGGCCAGGAACCCAGCAGAGGATGTTCCTCAGGAGGACACAGAGGACCTAGCATTCACTAAGGCCATGAGAAACATGCTGGAGAGAGGGTACAAGCATTGCTGAGAAGGGCAATGGTCCTCTGCAAAGAGGGCTGATGGTAGGTAAGGCAGTCACAGAACTGGGCTTGCTAATGTCATTCTGGGCATAGTGGGCCCTGAAGTAAATGAGTTAGATCGTGTCACTTAACCAGCAGAAACCAGGAGGCCACAATTACTAGGAAGGTTGGAGGGCAGCTAAGGAGACTTGACTCTGGGGGATCAGTGGAGATGGTTAACAGAGCCTGGCATCCCTAGGGCAAAGGAGATGGGCAGCCAACAAGAATGCTGCTGCTGCTGCTGCTGCTGCTGCTGCTTTTCTTTAACAACCTTCTCCCCTCCCCCTCCTCTTCCACCTCTCTCTCCCCAACTTGGTAGTAGTCATTCATGTAGTCAACATAGTCGTCATTGTCGTTGTCATCTTCTTCTTCTTCTTCTTCTTCTTCTTCTTCTTCTTTGTAGGAAGTCAACTACTTGTATTTTTAAATTTTTCCCCAGTTTTATTGAGATATAATTGACATATGACATTCTACAAGTTTAAAGTATACAGTATAGTAATTTGATATATGTATATATTGTAAAAAGGATGATTCTTAACATTTACAATCAAAAGTCAAGAATAGAGGAGCAGAAAGCTGAGTGCAGCCACCCTAGTAAAAAGTAACCATGTCTGCTTAGCTCCCAGACCTGAACTGATTTTCAGATCCAGAACCTACTAGGTGATGAGATGGCTGGTTTCCTGGGCGGAAGGACGCTGTACTACCATGACAATTATTTCTCATAATGATTCCCTAGTCTTTTCTCCAAAGGGATGTATAGCCATTTAACCATGTTACACTGAAAAGAGAAATGAGACATTTTAAAAATTATTGGGCACAAGGTCTAAATTGATATTTATACTCAAATTATCATCATGACCCCCTGCCTTTGTTATATTGGGGAGGTTTAAAGGATGCAGGTAACAGCTGAAATCCTGGCTAAAGACTGACTGACTCAAGGCGGATCACCTGGGTGGCTCAGTCAGTTAAGCATCTGACTTCGTCTCAGGTCATTATCTCACAGTTCTTGGGTTTGAGCCCCACATCAGGCTCTGTGATGACAGCTCAAAGCCTGGAACCTGCTTGATTCTGTGTCTCTGTCTCTGTGTGTGTGTGTGTGTGTGTGTGTCTCTCTCTCTCTTTGCCCCTCCCCTGCTCATGCTCTGTCTCTCTCAAAAATAAATAAGCATTAAAAAAAGTTAAAAAAAAAAAACAAAAACTAACTCAAGGAGACTCACTGACTCACTCACTGGTTTTATGAACTCAGCCAGGGATCATTTCACCAAGGCTCTGAGTGGATGATTAGAATTGATACACTTAACATTTGAAGTAACCCATCACAAAGGGTCCTTGGCTTATGGGTTAAGAGCTATTATAGTGGGAAGGCCAATTCAGCACTTCTGAAACTGCTTCCTATTATGCCCTGATGTGCACAAATCCCAAATTCTCTAGTTATAAATTCCTCTTGAGGTAGCATATGTAGGGGCCCCGGGTATACTGAATATTTTTGTGTTCTTTTTTTGTTTTTTTTTTTTGTTTGTTTTTTTTTTTTGTTTTTTAACGTTTATTTATTTTTGAGACAGAGACAGAGCATGAACGGGGGAGGGTCAGAGAGAGGGAGACACAGAATCTGAAACCGGCTCCAGGCTCTGAGCTGTCAGCACAGAGCCCGACTCGGCCCGACAGCCCGAGCTGTCAGCACAGAGACTCGAACTCACGGACCGCGAGATCATGACCTGAGCCGAAGTCGGCTGCTTAACCAATTGAGCCACCCAGGCGCCCCTATACTGAATATTTTGGATTGAAGGTACTTGGGAAACAACCACTGCAAGGACACTCAGATGCTCCTCTGCCCCTTGAAAGCAGGGAACAAGTCTCCCATATGGGAGATACTCTTCCTGTACGAAAAAGACATCCTTATCACCAAAGATGGAAACTTTACAGTTGAGAAAGCTGTAGACATAAGCCTTATTACTTTTCTACTAATCTACCTCAGTCCAAATTCCAATTAGAACTCATTACTAATAAAAGTCTTGTTTTCTTTAACCTGTCAATTCTTCATGAGTTTATTGTCCTTTTTCTAAAATGTATAAAAATCACCTACCTTGATCATTTCTTTGGATCTCAATTTCAAGATTGGGCCTCTGTGTGCACATAATTTTTTTTTTCCTCCTGTTAACCTGTCTCATGTAAATTTGATTCTTAGTCCAGCTGGAAGACCTTGAAGGGTAGAGGATGAATTTCTGCCTACCCTACACATATACTCAGTATTTTGTAGCATCCAGAATGGGTTGGTTGGGTGGTAATATGACCAGGTAGAGATTTCAATAACTAGTTAGAGATGCTTTAGACAAGAAAAATGGCAGTAGAGTTAAAGAGAGATAAAAATCAAGCAAAAAGTGTACGTGTTTGACTCCATAGGACTTTGATAATTTGGAGTTTAAGGGGAAGGGGTGTTTTAAGGCATTTGTTATGTTTCTGCCTTTAAATCACTGAGTGGATGGTAATACATCTCAAAAGAGAAGAAATACAGTTGACCCTTCAACAACACAAGAATTGGGAGTGCAGACCCCTGTGCAATAAAAAAGCCACTTATAAATTTTGACTCCCCCCAAAACATAACTAATAGCCTACTGTTGACTGGAAGCCATACTGATAACATAAACAGCCAATTAGCATATTTTGAATGTTATATGATTTATATACTATATTCTTACAATAAAGTAAGCTAGTGAAAAGAAAATGATATTAAGAAAATCACAAGGAAGTGACACCTGCCTGGCTTAGTCAGTAGCACATGCAACACTTGATCTCAGGGTTGTGAGTTCAAGCTCCTGGGGATAAAGATTACTTAATATTTTAAAAAGCTAAAAAAAAAAAAACTCATAAGAGAGAAAATAATCCACAGTAAGTACTGTACTGCATTAAAAAAGATCCATGTATAAGTGGATCCATGCAGTTCATGATGTTCAAGGGCCTTGGAAGGAGGTTGAAAGTTGGGGGGGAAACAATGAGGTTATTTTTTTTAAGTGTGTTTGAAGTGCATAATATGATACGCCAAGACTCGGGTTGGTAACACAGGCAAGAACATTGGGCTACAAATACTATATGGAGGAGTCATTAGCATGTAAATGGTAGTTGAAATTAGAGAAATGAATGAGGCTGCTCCAGGAAAGTGTAAGGCATGGTCAAGAGCAGAGAAATAGGGGTGCCTGGGTGGCTCAGTTGGTTAAAGCACCCAACTTTGGGCTCAGGTTATGATCGCATGGTCCATGAATTCGAGACCCACATCAGGCTCTGCGCTGACAGCTCAGAGCCTGAAGCCAACTTCCAATTCTGTGTCTCCCTCTCTCTCTCTACCCCTCCCTTGCTTGTGCTCTGACTCTGTCTCTCTCTCTCTCAAAAATAAATAAATAAACATTAAAAAAAAGAGAGAGAGAAATGAACTGTATGGGACACCCATGTTTTAGGGGTTAGGTAGTGAGAAAAGAGGGAAAAAACCATTAAATGGATTGAGAGGAACTAGAGTAAGAAGATAAGTTCAAAAAAGTTGAATTGTGAAAGGGGGAGATAATAGTAGTTAAATGTGTCAGAGGATACAGGTGTGCACACAAAAGTCTTTCATTTAAGTGGGACAGGCTCAAAATGTTTATGTGCTGGTACCAAAGAATCTGTAAAGAAGGAGAGGTAGAAAACTCTGGAAGGAACAAGTAACTGATGACACAACAGAGGGGGGAGCCTAGGCTTACTTTACTTAGCTTTAAGTTCCCAGAGAGTAGGGCAACTGCTCAGTTCCTACACTTGCTGGTAGGGCTATACCTACATTTACAACTCTTACTGGAGCACCTACACCCAAATCAATTCCCTGTCCAGTCATGGACAGTTGCCCTCCCCACCTCATTTCCCCATGATGGTCATGCTCTGTTCTAACCACATCCTCTGAATGACCCAGTACGGTGGAGGACAGACCTAACGAGTCTGGATTCTGAATTTAGATTCTCCTAATAGTGACTGTCATCCATGATACCAAAGAGATATTTAGAAAACAAACAAAACAAAAAACAAATTTATTCTCAATCAGAAGATCAGGATTGTAACTATTCTAAAGTAGAAATATATTCAATAATCCTTTCAAGTGAGAATTTCTTGAATGATGTGGCAAAGTTGGAAACATCTTTCAGTGTAATTTTCATTTTCTTCCTCAGAGCACAGAACTCAGTAGCTGTCCCTCCCACCTGGTAGTGATACTGAACCATACTTTCCAAACCGTTTCTCAGAACCTCAGTGTTCTGTGGGATGGCTGATGAGTTTTTATTTCCCTATCTGAGAAGCCTTATTTTTTTTTTAAATATGATCATCTAACTGGCTTTATTAAGAGAGTTGCTTCACTTTTATCTACTATGTATTGGTGCTCCATGAACATTTACACTTGCAGAGTTGTCATTCTGATTAAAAAAAAAAAAAAAGCAAACAAACAAACAAATGAACGAAAGAACAAACAAAAAAACAGAGGGGAGCCTGGGTGGCTCATTCAGTTAAGCTTCCAACTTCCGCTCAGGTCATGATTTCACTGTTCCTGAGTTCGAGCCCCGAGTCTGGCTCTCTGCTATCAGTGTGGAGCCCGCTTCAAATCCTCAGTCTCCCTCTCTTAGCCCTCCTCTGCGTGTACTCTCTCTCTTTCAAAAATAAATCAACTTAAAAAAAGGGATTTTGAAAAGTACTACCTAAATAAGAAATACATACATTTATAAATATTTAACATATGATACAGTAAATAAAATACATTTGAAAATTTGAAATGGGTGATACATTTTACTTCAGAACTATAGTCTTATATTAGAATAAATGTTAGAACATAAGTATCATAAACAATTTTTTTCTTTTTTAAAAAAAATCTATCCTACAGCCTAGGTCACAAAGGGATTTTGCTCAAAAGGGAATCAGACAGGATGAAGGGGAAGGTGGAAACTAAAGCAATCTGAATAACTAGCATTGATTAAGCCTCTATTCTGAGCCAGACACAGTACGTAGACCAAGGGTAACCCACACATATCTGGTCATTGAACTCTGGAGCCTGCTATCTAATTTGGGAGATGAAATTAAACAGTGAAATCCCAACTATACACAGAATAGCACAGTCAAATGAATTCTATGAAGGAAAAGAGTGAAAAAACAGGAGCAAATTTTTAAGGATGACTCCAAGAAATTGGCATTTAAGCTTAAAGAACTTAATAGAGTTGCTAATGATCCCTACAATGGCAATATGAAAATGTATCAAATTAAATATTGTACACCTTAAATTTACACAATGTTATATGTCAAATATACTTCAATGAAAAAAGAAGTTTAAGGAGACAGAGTGAAAGGGAGGAAAAGTGTTGTTAAAAATAAATAAATAAATAAATAAATAAAGCCATCCCTAAATCTGACCAAACCAATTTACAATAAATACAGAAGATAGAAGAATAGGCTAAATGGAATAACAAATGAAATTAGCAAAATCCAGATAGGAGTCTACAGGAAATTCACATAATTCTTTAAACAATAGCAAGAACAACAACAAAAACTTGTAAGAAAAATTAAAGATAAGAGAATTTACAGATTGGTATGTCATTCAAAATAACCTAGGCAAGAGGGACTAGGTGGTGGTTTAGATAAAATCAAATCGGCTGGAAGTCTACAGTTGTTGAAACTGGATGATGGAAACATGAGGTTTCATGGTAATGTCTGCTTTTGCACATGTTGGGACTTTCCCATGGTATAAAATTTTCAAAAAACAGGAGGGAAATCTAAGAAATAAATATATTGTAATAAATGCTAAATATGGTAATAAAATTGTCTTTCCCCTGGAAGTCCTGCCCTAGCCTAAGATACTGGTATCAGTTCAGGCTACTAAGTGCAATACCCTTCTAAACCAGCCAGAAAAAGCCTATCAGGTGGGGGTCACACCCGTGTGGGTAGATGAGTACTTTCTTGGCTAAATTTCCAAGGGCTGATTCACTCTCCATCCTGGAAGGGAGGAGCCAGGATTCCAACCATTATCTGCCTAATCCAAATGCATTTGGTCACACCCTCATCTAATGAAGGCTTCTAGACTTTAGGTGCAAATGAATTACCCTAAGGGCTTGTTGAATTCTGAGTCCTGCCCTCAAGGATCCAGTTCTGGAAGGCGTCAGTAAACTGAAGCTGAGACCTTGCAGACCACACTTTAAATGTATAAATTGATCTGGGCTTAGTGGGTCCTAAGATTGATGGACCGGACCATTTTACTAAGGAAGGAGAAAGCCCAAAGAGAGACCAATGGATGCCGGTACTGCCATACTGTTTGTGAATATTTTCCTTTAATAGCTCTGGCTTCTTAGAGTGACCTATGAAAACATCTGTGACTTTTCCAGCCTCATCTCTTATCCCATCCTGCCTTGTCACATCCTGCCTCCAGCACTATGCTCCAGCAATTTCCAAGTGCTTGCAGTTTTTTCTGCATTCATTTGTACATCATTTGCCTTAGTGTTTTCTGTTTGTTTGTTTTGTTTTTATTTTTTGAGAGAAAGCGTGAACAGGGGAGGGGCAGAGAAAGAAGGGGATAGAGGATCCAAAGTGGGCTCCCCGCTGACAGCAGTGAGCCCCCTGTGGGACTCAAACTAATGAACAGTGAGATCATGACCTGAGCTGAAGTTGGTCACTTAACCGATAGAGCCACCCAGACGCCCCTTGCTGCTTGTGTTGTAAACAGCCAAATCCTTCCCTGTACCCAGCTCACCAGTAATGCAGATTTAATATTTGTGTTTAGAACTTGATCCGGGAGAGATTGTTATCCACCCCCCACAATTTAAATCTAATCTCCCAGTGAACGACACACCCATGGGCATAAATCAGTTATAAAATACCTCTGATTCTATTTTTTTACTCCCTCCATAATAACATCATTCAAACCAACATCAATATTGTCCTAGAAATGTTTTAAAAATATATTTTTTGATTCAGTTGCAACTTGTTAGCAAGAATTTGTCACGTCTAGTTTCTCCCACATCTCACCTTAAAATAATAACAAAATTTTATTCTATTTTTTTTTTTTTTTTAATTTTAAGTAAACTCTACGTCCAACATCTGGCTTGAACTCATGATCTCGAGATAAAGAGTCACAGTCTCTACCTATGGAGCCAAGCGGCTGCCCCTAAAAATCTTATTTAAAAAAAAAAAAAAATCTTAGGAGTGATATTCATTACCCAACAGCTCAACTGTCACATAATGGACCAAAGGGAGTGCAAAACTGATGAAATTATTACACTGTCAGATAATGAGGGAGGGGAAGAAGAGGAGGAAGGAAAACCCCCCTCTTCTGGGAAACAGGAAGTAGACAGAGACATTTGCTTATAAAAGGAGAAATCAGGCTGGAAGCCCCCAGGTGAAAAGGAGTGAAGGGCCGGTGAACCAACCTTGCAGGCTTCACCTTCCCCTAAGTATTCCTGGAAATGGCGTACTCGAGTTATGAAAACAGCGCTCAGGTAGGTTTCGTTCCCATAGAACGGATTTTCCTACAGATTCATTTTTCAAAGTCTTTCTAGAGCTTGCTTATGTTTACTTCATGCCACCGGACTTCGTTTCTGAGGGTAAGAAATCTCCATCTTGGAGTCCCTCCTCTTTGTAAGTGGATTATTACTTTTCTTACCCACGATTGTGGCTCTGTGTCTATTTGGGTCAGAGTGAAAAACACAAAATAAAGATTTCCGTTCCCAGGCCGACGTAAGGAATGTATTCTGTAGAAAGACATGTTGCAGCTGGGCAAATGGAAAACCTAAAGAAACAATAAAAAGAATAAAAAGAAAGTGAGAAAGGGTATTGTGGGTGGGGTCAGAAAGTGAAGTGACCAATCTGGTTTCTTCCCTTGGGGAGTTTCTCCTACTCCCAAATATTAAGTATATGGATGACCGGCAAGTCATATCGCTGCTTTGAGCCTCTCAGACTCCACTCTCTGGAGTGGAGTAATATTCCCCTAATAACTTTTTTTTGAAGCTGACCAGTGAATGTGCATGGGAGTGCTTTGAAAAAGTGTTACACAGGGGTGTCTGTCTGGGTCAGCTGGTAGAGCGAGAGATCTTTGATCTTGGGGTTCTAAGTTTGAGCCCCACCTTACGTGTAGATATTACTTAAAAATAAAATCTTGGGGAGCCACTGAGGTGGCTTAGTGGGTTAAGCATCTGACTCTGGCTCAGGTCATGATCTCGCGATTCCTGGGCTCTGTGCTGACAGTTCAGAGTCTGGAGCCTGCTTTGGATTCTGTGTCTCCCTTTCTTTCTGCTCCTCCCCGGTGCGTGTGCTGTCTCTCTCAAAAATAAATAAACATTAAAACAAAAGCTTAACGGTGTTATACATATGCAGGATGAGAGTATGAGCAATGGGAAGCCATTGAGTCGGAAATAGGGGGAAGGGCATGGCCCCCTCAAATCTACTTGGCTGTTCTGAGAAGCAAGTATTGCAATGGGACTGGGATGGAGTTTATTCACCTTTGGATTTGAGAGGAAAAGCTCCGTTCAGAAACTTAAGCACATGTTACTCTGACATTGTTCATTTAATTTTTGAGACTCAGTTGCCTAATTTGTAAAGTGAGAATACTGATAAATTATTATACATGTGCTGTGAAGATTAAGTGAGAGAAATACAGAAAGCACGTAGTGCGGTGCACATGTACTGGACAAAACCGGTAAATGTCACTTCCTTCCTAACTGGGCGTTGGATGTGTTGCTGCGATTGCAGCAGAGAGTAAACTCTCTGGTCGGGTTGAAATAAGGCCAGTATGCCTGGAACTTAGAAAGCTCAGGGGTCTTGAGCTAGAGTGGCAGGCAGGGGTCAGACTACAGAAATTTGTAGGTCATGCGTGGCCGTTTTTGATAAGCCATTGAAGTGTTTGGCACTACTCTTGATTTCGGCTCAGGTCATCATCTCACAGTCTGTCCCCGCTTCTGGCTCCATGCTAAATGGATAACCCGCTTAAAAGTCTCTCTCTTCCTCTGCCCCTCCCCTGCTCTCTTTCTCTCTCTCCTAAAAAAAAGAAAAAAGAAAAAAAAGGCAGGAGAGCAATCTGAAGAAAGAATGCAGCTTAGAGTAATAGGGAATTATTGCATCTCTCAGTGAGAGTTGATGATAGCTGGAACTGGGAATCATCAGGAATCATGATAGAAGATGGGAAGGCAGAAACACATTCCATATAGTTTTAGCAGATAAAATAAGTGTTTTAGTGGAGGGAGAGGAAGGCCTTGAGGGAGATGGTTTCCCTAAGCTCAAGACATATCCTTTCATCTATGCCCATCTGTACATCTACTTTTGTCCATTTTCTCATTGTTTGCCTGGCATTTATTTATTTATTTATTTATTTATTATTTAAAGTAATCTCTACACCCCATGTAGGACTTGAACTCACAACTCCAAGATCAAGAGCCACATGCACCATGGACCGAGCTAGCCAGGCACCCCTGTTTCTCTTATCTAATAAAGGGTCTGCTAATCAACATCAAATTCAGGGAATCACCATAAATTTGCTCTCCAGCCACCTACTGGCTTCTGAGTTTCTTATCAATTGTGCTCTGAAAATAAGCAGTTTAGGTATATGGCATCCAATGAGACTCTGTGGTTGACCTTTCCCTTTCCAGAATTTCTCTGAGGAGGCATTAGAGGAAGAAACTGTGGTTCTCACATTGGTTCCAGTTAATGAAGAAACTAATGAAGAACATCAGGTGGAACCAAGTGTTTCTTCAACTTCAGAAGTTGGCCTGGAGATGCCTGGGACAAACGATAAAGGTATGAGGACAGTGATTGCTCAGTTTGCTGCTCCCCCGGCTCTGGGAAGCCCAGGGAAAAGATTTCTCCTTTTTTTCCTTAAATCTCACCTTGAGTATCTGTGGTAAAAGAGCTCTCAAACTCCTAGACTTCATTTATTAGGCACCATGACTTGCTCTTAAGACACAAAAATGGGTGTGTGAAGTGCCTTGGACAGAGCATGGTCTTCTAGTCAGCAGACTATGAATTCAAACTCCCAACCTATAGAGCTCAATCTTCTTTCATTTTGGTTAATGCATACTTTACATACCTCTCGTAAAGACTAAATTATTTTTTTTCCAGCATCGAGATATAATCAACATCTAACCTTGTATAATCTTAAGGTGTACAATGTGGTGATTGATACACATTTATATTGCAAAATGATTACCAAAATAAGGTTAACGAGCACATCTATCACCTCACACAGTTACGTCCCCCACCCCCACCTTGTGGTGAAAACATTTAAAGATACTCTCAGCAATTTTATTTTACTTTATTTAAGTTTTATCTTGAGAGAGAGAGAGAGAGAATTCCACCAGGCTCCGTGCTGTCAGTTTTGGGCTCTATCTCATGAACCATGAGATGACCCACACCAAAACGAAGGTTAGGTGCTGAACTGACTGTCACCCAAGCACCTCTACTCTCAGCAACTTTAAAATATACAGCATATGGGACAGTTGGGTGGCTCAGGTCATGATCTCAAGGTTCGTGGGTCGAGCCCTGCATTGGGCTCTGTGCTGACAGCTCAGAGCCTGGAGCCTGCTTCAGATTCTTTGTCTCCCTCGCTCTCTGCCCCTCCCCTGCTCAGACTCTGTCTCTCTCTCAAAAATAAATATTAAAAACATTTTTTTTAAACATACAGAATAATATTGTTAACAGTAGTCACTATGCTGGGCCCCTGGGTGGCTCAGTTGGTTGAGCATCTGACTCTTGATTTTTGTCTCAGGTCATAATCCCAGGGTTGTGGGATTGAGCCCCATGTAGGACTGTGCACTGAGGGTGGAGCCTGCTGGAGAGTCTCTCTTTCTTTCTGTTTGTCTCTCTCCCCCTTGCCTCTTCCCCTTCTTGAGCTCTCTCTCTAAAAACAAAATAAATCTTAAAAAAAAAAAAATTAAAAAAACAATAGTCACTATACTGTACATCAGATCCCCAGAACTTCTGAACATCTTATAACTGAACATTTGTATCCTTTGATCAACATTTCCTCCAATTATTAGTATTTTGCTTGATAAGTACTTACTGACCAAATATCTAGCAGCTCTTAATGTCATGACCCTTTAAATCTGTTCTTAGTGTTTCACATGAAAGCATCAAATAAGTATTTTCAGAATGATTTTATTTTCTGGACCAAGAATAAGGGCTTCAATGCAAAGTAAACAGTGACAGGTTACACCTAAGCAGAGTGAGATGAGATGGGATGCTGACCAGGAAAATGAGGTGGGCAGACAGAATGCAGGACCTTTGCTGGTTGGGTGATTTCTTTGATTTCTCTCAGGACAACTGGTATTTTTGTTCAAAATCTAGACATTTTGGAGTAGCAATCCAATAAAATGTTCTGTCCAGGTGTTTGTTGATGGCAGTAAAAAGTTGTTGTATGTAATGTAAAAAAACCTAGGATTTGGAATTTCAAAATGTAGGTTTGAGTTCCAGGTCTGCCATTTAATGGAGATGTGACCTTGGGTAAGTCCTTTAATTACAGAATCTATTACTCTACTTGTAATAGAGGGAAAACACACACACACACACACACACACACACACATATATATATATATATATATATATATATATTGGGTTATGAGAAATTAGCAACAACTTTGTTAAATTATCTTAGAAATATTAAATTGTTACTGCTTTCGTTTCCTTCTTTTTTTAGTTTGTCATCTTCAAATGAATGAACAATTCAAGTCTTGTCCAAAACATAGTTGTTATAATACACGAATCCTTCCCTTGCCAACCAGTTTGCCTCCGGTTAATAAAGTACGTTGGGACACTTTGCGAAACTGGTGCCAACAATTTAATTTGAGTACCGATGGCCGGGTGAGTACACTGTTGGGAGACTCTGCTGCACAGAGTAAATGTGGAAAGCTTTATCAATTTATAATTTTTATTTCCCCTCTTAATTTCCTTAGAAAATAGATGTTTATTTGAGGCTCCAGAAACATGCTTACTCTGAAATAAACGAGGTGAGTAAGAGGTGCGGTGACAATGTTAAAGTGAGTTCTGACTGTGAATTGTATCTACTCTCCCACCATCTCTACATGTTGTATATCTAAGGCAAGATTTCTCAGCCAGGGTTATTGACATTTTGGATAAAGGAAATGTTATATATATGATACAAAGGAATATTATTCAGCCATAAAAAGAGTGAAATCTTGACATTTGTGATAATATGGGTAGACCTAAAGGGTATTGAGTGAAATAAGTTAGACAGAAAGACAAAGGCCATATGATTTCACTTATATGTGGAATCTTAAAAAACAACCAATCAAAACAAAACAGAAACAGACTCATAGATACAGGGAACGATCTGGAGGTTGCCTGAAGGGAGGGGTGGGGGGGATGGGCAAAATAAGGGATAGGAATTGAAAGGTAGTAACTTCCAGTTATAAAGTAAATAAGACATGGGGATGCAATGTACAGCATAAGGAATATAGTCAGTAATGGAGCAACTTTGTATGGTGACAAATGGTGCCTAGACTTAATGGTGATTGCTTGGTAATGTATGTAAATGTTGAATCACTGTGTTGTACACCTGAAACTAATATATTATTGTATGTCAACTCTACTTCAATAATAAAAAAAGAAAAAAGATTATTGACATTTTGGGCCAAATAATTTATTTGGTGGGGGGGCTGTCTGCTGCATTTTAGGCCTAAACATCCCTGGCCTCTACCCCCTAAATGTCAGTAGCGAGCCCCTCTGCTTCCCCAACCCCTAGTTTTAACAATCAAAAATTTCTCCTAGAAAACTGCTGCTCTAAGGGAACTAACAATCCTAAATCTTTCCCACACTTATATACATGGGCCAATGTATAAAGAATGATAAAATTAACACAAAACACAAAAGTCTTTAGGGCAGTAGCACTTCACTGAATACTCACCATGAATCACCATTTGCAGAATATTCCTAAAATATCACCAGAGGCCAAATTGCAGTCATGTTCCACAAAATGCAAGATGGCAACCAAGAGAGCAAGGATTCGGAAACGTTGTAAGAAGAGTGAAAGAGAGGAAGGGATTAATATAGTTGAAGTGATAACTTCAGCACAAGAAGGCATGTTGGCAGCGTGGTCAAGAATTGCTGCAAGAGCCAGTCAATCCAAGTCTGTGAATTCACGTCCCATTCCTGTTTCCGTTGAGACTTTTCTGCTGCAAGCCTCTGGTAAGATCAACCTGAAAAAAAGGGAGCACTGGAGCCCCCAGCTGGCTTAGTCAGTAGAGATGCAACTCTTTGATCTCATGGTCACGAGTTCAAGCTCCATGTTGGGCATGGAGCCTACTTTAAAAAAAAAAAAAAAAAAAAAAAAAAAGTAAGTACTATTCCCTAGAAAGAAGGTTAAATTTTAGGGGTGCCTGGGTGGCTCAGTCTGAGCCTGACTTTGGCTCAGGCCATAATCTCACTGTTCATGAGTTCGAGCCCCACATTGGGCTCTGTGCTGACAGCTTGGAGCCTGGAACCTGCTTTGGATTCTGTGTCTCCCTCTCTCTCTCTCCCACTTGCTCTCTCTCTCTCTCTCTCTCAAAAATAAAAGAAAAAAATTTTTAAGTTAAATTTAATATTTTATTAGTCTCATACTGAAAGGTAGTAAAAAGGAAAGAGTTAAAATAATGTAGATTGATATTAGACTTATATATGGATTATCTTTTGGTTGCTAGGTAGCCAAGTTTTACCTGGACCAGTGTCTGAGCTAGGTGATTGAGTGCTTACTCAATCACTTTATCATAAGCCAAAGTCTGAGGTGGGAAGAAAGCATAATCTGATAATGTGGTCAGCCACAATCTGAGCCTTCCCCTGTCTTTCCCTACCTCAAGGCCTTTTTTTTTTGTTAAAATTTTTTTCAGTGTTTGTTTTCTTTTTGAGAGAGAGAGAGTGCAAGCAGAAGGGGCAGAGAGAGAGGGAGACACAGAATCTGAAGCAGGCTCAAGGCTCTGAGCTGTCGGCACAGAGCCTGACCTGGGGCTCGAACCCACAGACCTCGAGATGATGACCTGAGCCGAAGTCAGATGCTCAACTAACTGATCTACCCAGGTGGCCCTGTTCCTTAGACTTTTAAACAAAGATCTTTTTGCCTGTTTTGTGTTGTTGAGGTAGTACAGTATAATAGTTGGGCAAATGGGCTTTGAATCAGAATATCTAGATCCATGTCATGGTTCTGGGAAAATTGTAATATTTAACACGATAAGCTTCAGTTACCTCACCTGTAAATAAAAGTAAATAGAAGGTCAATATTAATAACCTTCTTAAGAATAGATGTATTCGTACATGTAAACTACTTAGCAAAATCTTAGACACAAAGCAACCATTCGAAAATATTAATTGTCATCCAGGTTTGCCTGGGTGGCTTAGTTGGTTAAGCATCCAACTTTGGTTCAGGTCATGATCTTGCAGTTCATGAGTTGGGCTCTTGGCTGACAGCTTGTAGTCTGGAGCCTGCTTCAGATTCTGTGTCTCTCTCTCTCTCCCTCTCTCTGCCCCTCTCCCACTCGCACTCAGTCTCTCTCTTTCTCTCAAAAATAAAATAAAACGTTATTTTTTTTTTAAAGTTAATTGTCATCCCTTGTGCTACATAATTTGTGAAGTTAGATTATAGTGTCTTTGGTGGACATTTTTTCATGCTTTTCATTCAGTTGAGTCATCAACAGAATATAAGAGCAAAACCCAGAGTGATGTTCTGAGACCTTGGATTAGCTGTTTATATTTGCTTCTCTTTCCCTCCTCAGGTGTCAGGTGGTGTGTGGTCCATGGCAGACCTCTCTTGGCAGACACAAAAGGTTGGGTTCGCCTGCAGTTTCATGCAGGTCACGCCTGGGTGCCTGACACCCCCAAGAGGATGATTTCTCTCTTCCTGTTGCCCGCCTGTACTTTCCCATCCCCGGGCCTTGAAGATAATATGTTATGCCCTGAATGTGCTAAGAGGTAATCCTGAAGTCTTTTTCTAAGTCTGACACACAGAAAAGGAGATGTCTTAATGGGTTTCTGAATAATTTAGTAGGGGAAGGTGGAGGGCCAATATATTATTTTCTTCATTTGCTATATAGATTAGGCAAAAATAGGAAGCAAAAAACATAGTAATGTATTAGAACTCAGATAAATATGGCTTCTTAGAAATCTTAACAAAGTATCCAAGTTGGGACCTTAACTGCCTCCATTTTAGAGATGTATTTTAAGGAAAAAAAAAAGACGTTAGAGTTCACCACATGTCAGATACCTCACTTGTGTATACACAAATATGTAAGACCAAATCCATGTAGCACGCTTGAATGAAAAAGAGTAAGGGAGACTGTGAAAATGTATGGGTAGTTATCAGGGAAATGCAAGTCAAAACTACAATGAGATATCACCTCACACTGGTCAGAGTGGCTAAAATGAACAAATCAGGACACTATAGATGCTGGAGAGGATGTGGAGAAACAGGAACCCTCTTGCACTGTTGGTGGGAATGCAAACCGGTGCAGCCACTCTGGAAAACTGTGGATGTTCCTCAAAAAATTAAAAATAGAACTACCCTATGACCCAGCAACAGCACTGCTAGGAACCTACCCAAAGGATACAGGAGTGCTGGTGCACAGGGGCACATGTACCCCAATGTTTATAGCAGCACTTTCAACAATAGCCAAATTATGGAAAGAGCCTAAATGTCCATCAACTGACGAATGGATAAAGAAGATGTGGCTTATATATACAATAGAATACTACTTGGCAATGAGAAAGAATGAAATCTGGCCATTTGCAGCAACGTGGATGGAACTGGAGGGTGTTATGCTAAGTGAAATAAGCCAGGCAGAGAAAGACAGATACCATATGTTTTTACTCATATGTGTATCTTGAGAAACTTAACAGAAGACCATGGGGGAGGGGGCGGGGGGAAAAAGAGTTATAGAGAGGGAGGGAGGCAAACCATAAGAGACTCTTAAGGACTGAGAACAAACTAAGGGTAGATGGGGGGGTGGGGGGGAGGGGAAAGTGGGTGATGGGCAGGGAGGAAGGCACTTGTTGGAATGAGCACTGGGTGTTGTATTGAAACCAATTTGACAATAAATTATATTTAAAAAAAAAGAAAAAGAAATGTATGGGTAGTACCTACATTGGAGTAGCTTAGGGAAACTTTCCAAGGGATTACATGTACTGAGGAAGAGTTTACCAGTTAGAAAGTAATAATTAGGGCAAACCGCTCATCCAAATACATAGAACTGAAAGAATATGACATACTGAGAAATGGCAAATAGGTCAATATGATTGAAGCTTATATTGACAAAAAAGTCTGGGAAGGGGAGGAGCAGATCATTGTAACTTTTATATCTATATATAAGGTTTCATGTTATCCTGTGGGTTGTAATTTCTTAGTCACTTCTATGACATAGACTCCTTTGGGAATATAACTACCTACTCACCACCCAGGGAAATATATATTGGGCATACACATAAGCTCTGCTTTAGATTTTATATAGACTGTAGAACTCCTAATGTTGATCTAGGAGTAAAAAATTCAGCTTTTGACAATGGAGTTGGATGGAGGTGATATGAGAAAAGAAAACTAAGGGTTTTTTTAGGAAGTGAATTGAAATCTTGCAACAGAAACTAAATTTGAAGGTAAGAGATTACTATAATAATTCTGGAAAGATAGAATCTATGAGCCTGGCAAAGAATTTAAAGTATAATGGAACAAATATAAGAAATGTAGGAGTAGAGGGAACAGTTGTTGTCTTACTAGATGAAAAGATAGAAAAGTCCAGTTCAGTGGCAAAGGATGGGATACATGGGTCATGCTGGCCATGGGTCTAGAGTTCTGGGAGACATGTAGGCTAGAAAGAAACACATTTGGGAGTCTTTAGCATATAAATTGTGCATGGGAGTATGTAGTGGAAAGAACCCAAAAGAGAATCAGCATCTCAATGGCAGGTGAGCAATGGAGACTGAAGTACAGGTAGAGGCTGAAAGGTAAGTTAAAAGAAAGCAATGGGCAAAGAGTTTCAGAAGGAAATGGCCCGCAGTGAGATGGCCATTGTAAGACTATGGTTAATGTAGTGCTGTTGGGAATGTCAATTTAGGATACCATTGGTGGCCTTTTTGAGAGTATGTTGACAGAGTCAGTAGAAACAGAATAGGGTAGTTACAAATTGGAGTAGAACATGTGAAGAACATAGGAACAGGACATATTAATAATCTGTTCTACCTGAGCTGAGAATGAGATAGTAGTTGAGGCAGCAATATCAAGGGAGCTCATTTGCTTCCTTTCTTCTTCTTTCCTTCTTTCTTCTTTTGCTTCTTTTGCTTCTTCTTTATATATAAATGGGAAAACCATGTGATTGAGTGTAAAGAGAAAAGGGGATGTGGGAAGAAGGTACAAGAAAAAAAGGGAACGTGTAAATGTAAAGAAGTGGAACATGGAACCGATTGTAGTGTATAGAATATGTGCCCTGATGTTAAGTGAACAATCCTTCCTTTCTTTACCACGTAAAATCGTAGGTGGTAGGGCAAACTACTAAGAAATGCCAGAAGTGGATTCCTGCTTTATTGTGGTTGGTATAGAATGGTCTATCTTATTGTAACAAATTTTGAAAATTCTTTTTCTAACTTTCTTTATAGGAATAAGAAGATAATGAAAAGATTAATTGCAATGGGGAAGGAGAGGCGACGTGGCTTGAATACATCAACATCTTTCCCTTTGAGTGGGCCATATTTTAATAAAGAATAAATGGTGGAGATCCTGTGGCTACTATTGATTTTCATCACAGTGACTGTCGTGCTCTGTCCTGACCATCCTCAGTGTTGCCTGAGGCCTTGGGCACAGATGTGAGTGTCTAGATTCTGTGCTTGAGGTTTGCCAAGACGTGACTGCTACTGCTACTTCAAGTATTTAGTTATATAGAATATAACTTAGTTCTGTTTTAATTCATACGTTTTTAAAGTAGTTTTAGGTTTTCAGAAAAAATTGAGCAGAAAGTACAGAGTGAAATATTGCCTCAACTCCTTCCCCTGCTACCAAAATCCTTCACCAGAGTGATGCAGGTGTTGAACCTACATTGGCTTATCATTATCATGCAAAGCCCATGGCTTACAAGAGGATTCACTTTTTGTGTTGTACAGTCTATGGGTTTTGACAAGTGTATAATGACCACCTACATCCACCATTATGGTGTCATCAAAATAGTTTCGCTACTCTAAAACTTTCATGTCCTATCTACTCAGCACTCTCTTACCATCAACCCCTGACCACTGATCTTTTTACTGTCTCCATGGCTTTGCCTTTTCTAGAATGTTATGTATGTGGAATCATAAGTAGCCTTTTCAAATTAACTTCTTTCACAGCAATGTGCATTTAAGTTTCTTCCATTTCATGACTTGATAGCCTACTTCTTTTTGGTGCAGAGTATTCCATTGCCTGCATGTACCTTAGTTTGGTTATTCATTCACATATTAAAAGTCATCTTGGCTGCTTCCAACTTTTGGAAATTATGAATAAGGCTGCTTTATTGTGTGCAGGTTTTTGTATGGGTATACCCTTTCTACTTATTTAGGTAAATACCAAAAAGCATGATTGCTGGATCATGTGGTAAAAGTATGTTTAGTTTTGTAAGAAACTGCCAAACTGTCTCCCAAAGTGGCTGTATCATTTTGCATTCCTACCAGGAACGATTGAGAGTTCTTGTTGCTCCACATCCTCACCAGCATTTGGTGGTGCCAGTGCTTTGGATTTTGGCCATTCTGATGGGTGCGTAGAAGCATCTCATTGCTTTAACCTGCAGTTTCCTAATGACCTGACATGTTCAGCACCATTCCATGTGCTTATTTGTCATCTATATATCTTCAGTGAGGTTATCTATTCAGAGGTTGTTGCCCATTGTTTTTCATCTGGTTCATTTTCTTATTGTTGGGTTTTAAGAATTCTTCTATATTTTGAATGGTAGCCTTTTACTGGATAAGTCTTTTGCAAATACTTTTCCCAGACTGACTTGTTTTCTCATTCTCTTGATTAATTTGTATATTTAGATTATTGCTGTTGACATAGATGGATTAAAATCTCTGTTTGTTTTCATCGCCCTTTTTTATGTGTTATATAAGTAATGATCAACAAGCTCTTAAGGCTATATTGTTACTATTGCAATCTTTTTAAAAAAAAATTTTTTTTTAATGTTTATTTATTTTTGAGACAGAGAGAGACAGAGCATGAACGGGGGAGGGTCAGAGAGAGGGAGACACAGAATCTGAAACAGGCTCCAGGCTCTGAGCTGTCAGCACAGAGCCCAACGCAGGGCTCGAACTCACGGACCTTGAGATTATGAGCCGAAGTCGGCCACTTAACCAACTGAGCCACCCAGGCGCCCCACTATTGCAATCTTTTTAAATAGTGGAGTATACTTGACATAAAATGTTAGTTTCAGGTGTACAACATAATGATTTGACAATTATATACATTACAAAATGCTCACTAGCGTGAGTGTAGTCCCCATCTGTCACTATACAAAGTTATTTCAATATTACTGGCTATATTCCCTATGCTGTACTTTCCTCCCCTGTGATTTTTTTTTTATATAAATAAAAGTTTGTACCTCTTAATGCCCCTAAATCCTCTTATTTTGTCTATTCCCCCACCCTCACCCCTCTGACAACCACCAGTTTGTTCTCTATGTCTGTTTCTGTTTGTTTTGTTTTTTAGACTCTATAGAAGAGAATTTTATGTATCTTATTTCATTTAGCACATATTTTTTATGGCTGAGTAATATTCCATTTTGTGTGTGTGTGTATGTGTGTACCTGTGTGTGTATATATATATATACACTATATCTTTATCCATTCACCTTTCGATGGACACTTGGGTTACTTCCATATCTTGGCTATTGTAAATAATGTTTCAGTGAACATAGAGGTGCATATATCTTTTTTTTTTTAAGTTTATTTCTTGATCCAAGGTTTTTGGTTTTTTTACATTCATATATTTTGAGAGAGAGAGAGAGACAGAACCAGCAGGGGAGGGGCAGAGTGAGAGGGAGACAGGGGATCCAAAGTAAGCTCCCTGCTGATAGCAGAGAGCCTGATGCGGGGCTCAAACTCATGAACCATGAGATCATGACCTGAGCCAAAGTCAGATGCTTAACTGACTGAGCCACCCAGGCGCCCCATGCATATATCTTTTCCAATTAGTGTTTCCATTTTCTTTGGGTGAGTACCCAGCAGTGGGATTGCCAGATATATAGTAATTTTATTTATTTATTTAAAAAAAATTTTTTTTACATTTTTAATTTTTATTTTTGAGATACAGAGTGTGAGTGGGGGCAGGGCAGAGAGAGAGGGAGACCGAATCTGAAGCAGACTCCAGCCTCCTAACTGTCAGCACAGAGCCCGATGTGGGGCTTGAACTCTTGAACCGTGAGATCATGACCTGAGCTGAAGTCGGACACTCAACTGACTGAGCCAGCCAGGCACCCCATGGTAATTTTATTTTCAATTTTTTGAGGAAACTTCATACTCTTTTCCACAGTGGCTGCATCAATTTACGTTTCTACCAACAGTACACACTTAATTAGAATAGTCAAAATCCAAAGCACTATATAATCCAGTATACCCTCAAAAAAAATACTGATTTAACAAGCTGAACTCAACAGCATATTAAAAGGATTATATCCTATCAAGTGGGATTTATCCCTGCAATATAAGGGCAGCTCAACATGAAAATCAATGTAATATACCTATTAATAGAATAAAGAAAACACTAAGATGAAAAAGGCATTTAACAAAGTCTAACACCCCTTTACGACGAAAACATTCAATAATACAAGAAATAGAAGGAAACCTCAATATAACAGATCATATAGGAAAAGCCCATAATTAATATACTCAGTGATAGAAGGCTTAGGTTTTTCTTCTAAAGTTAGGAACAAGAATGCCCATTTTCACCACTTTAATTCAATGTGGTACTGGAAGATTTAGCCAGACAAATCAGACAAGAAAAAAAAAATTCGCTAAATAAGTTTAGAATAAAGTCATATGCATTGGAAAGGCAGAGGTAAAACTATGCACAGGTGACATATTACATAGAAAACTCAACTTCCCTCAAAAAACTCCTAAAGCTAATTAACAAATTCAGCAAAATTTCAAAATATAAAAATCCTCGTAAGGTATCAGTTGTATTCTTATATATCAGCAGTGCTGATCTGAAAATGAAGTTAAGAAAATGATTCCATTTACATTAGTATCAAAAATAGTACGAACTGGCGTGTCTGGCTGGGTCAGCCAGTAGAGCATGCGGTTCAGTCTACGGGCTGTGAGTTCAAGCCCCACGTTGGGTGTGGAGATTACTTAAAATCTTGGGGTGCCTGGGTGGTTCAGTTGGTTAAGCACCTGACTCAGGTCATGATCTCACGGTTCATGAGTTTAAGCCCCATGTCAGGCTCTGTGCTTATTGCACAGAGCCTGCTTGGGATTCTCTCCATCTCTGTCTGTCCCTACCCTGCTTGCTCTCTCTTTCAAAATAAATAAAAAATAAAATAAAATCTTTAAAAAAATAAATAGTATAAACAAAGGGATAAACTTAAGAAAGTATAAGACTTGTACACTGAAGACTGCAAAACATTGCTAACATTACTTTTCCCTCTTAGTTCATTAAGGTGGTAAAATACACTGATCAATTTCAAATGTAGAAGCACTTGTAGTTTTCTATTGCTAGCTTATAATGATACATTTTGTTATTACATTTTATATTTGCTATTACATTTTATATTACATTATATATTTTATTTGAAAATTTTGCTCTAAAAAAAGTTGAAAGGATAGGAACAATTCACTATTTGTTAATATTTTTGCCACATTTGATAAAAGTTCTTTCATTTGTTTTTGACTAGTTACTCTGCCAGATTAAGTAAGCAGACACATTCTTGCCCCTAAACACTTCAGCATGCAACTTCTAAAAATAAGGACATTCTTTTAATCACAGTACCATTATCAAATCTAAGAAACAGTCATTACATAATAACATAAAATATCTAGTTTGTATTCAAATATGCTTAGTTGTCCCCAAAATACGTTTTGTACTTGTCTTTTAAAAATCCAGGATTCAGGGGCACCTGAGTGGCTCAGTTGGTTAAGCAGCCAACTCTTGATTTCTGCTCAGATTGATACGTTTGAGCCCCACGTCATGTTGCACGTTGATAGTGCAGAACCTGCCTGGAATTTTCTCTCTGCCCCTACCTGCTCATTCTCTCTCTCAAAATAAATAAATAAACTTAAAAAAAAAAAGTCCAGGATTCATGGGGCTCACCTGGCTGGCTCAGTCAGAAGAGCATGCAACTCTTGATCTCGAGGTTGTGAGTTCAAGCTCTAGATGGGGTGTAGAGATTACTTAAATAAATAAAATTTAAAAAAAAATAGAAATCCAGGATTCAATTGAGTTTCAAGTATTTAAGGCAATTTTTTTAATGTTTTATTTATTTTTGAGACAGAGAGATCCAGAGCATGAGCAGGGGAGGGGCAGGCAGAGAGGGAGACACAGAATCTGAAGCAGGCTCCAGGCTCCGAGCTGTCAGCACAGAGCCCGACGCAGGGCTCAAACTCACAAATCGCAAGATCATGACCTGAGCCGAAGCCAGACACTTAACCGACTGAGCCACCCAGGCGCCCCTCACGTATTTTTTGGTTTTTTTTAATATAATTATTGTCAAGTTAGCTAACTTACAATGTATACAAGGTGCTCGTGGCTTTGGGGGTAGATTCATCCCTTACATACAATATCCAGTGCTCATCGCAGCAAGTGCCCTTCTCATTGCCCATCACCCATGTTCTCTCCCTACTCCCCCCAACCCTCAGTTCGTTTTCTGTATTTAAGAGTCTCTTATGGTTTGCCCCCCTCTCTGTTTGAAACTATTTTTTTCCCATTCCTTTCCCCCATGGTCTTCTGTTAACTTTCTCAAGATGCACATATGAGTGAAAACGTGATATCTGTCTTTCTCTGACTGACTTCTTTCATTTAGCATAATACCCTCCAGTTCCATCCACATTGCCATTGACAATAGCAGAATTTCATTCTTTCTCATTGCCAAGTAGTATTTCATTGTATATATAAACCACAGCTTCTTTATCCATTCATCAGTTGATAGACATTTGGGCTGTTTCCGTAATATGGCTATTATTGAAAGCACTGCTATAAACATTGGGGTACATGTGCCCCTATGAATCAGCACTCCTATATCCTTTGAGTAGATTCCTAGCAGTGCTATTGCTGGGTCATAATTCTATTTTTTAGAGTTTTAGGCATTCTATTTGTAATATCTATTTCCTTTTAATCAAGAAAGATCTTTTTTTTTTTTTAAATACTAACGTTTTTTAATTTATTTTTTTTAAAATTTACATCCAAATTAGTGTATAGTGCAACAATGATTTCAGGAGTAGATTCCTTAGTGCCCCTTACCCATTTAGCCCATCCCCCCTCCCACATCCCCTCCAGTAACCTTCTGTTTGTTCTCCATATTTATGAGTCTCTCATGCTTTGTCCCCCTCCCTGTTTTTATATTATTTTTGTTTCCCTTCCCTTATGTTCATCTATTTTGTATCTTAAAGTCCTCATATGAGTGAAGTCATATGATTTTTGTCTTTCTCTGTCTGACTAATTTCACTTAGCATAATACCCTCCAGTTGCATCCACATACTTGCAAATGGCAAGATTTCATTCTTTTTGATTGCCGAGTAATACTCCATTGTACATATATACCACATCTTCTTTATCCATTCATCCATCGATGGACATTTGGGCTCTTTCCATACTTTGGCTATTGTTGATAGTGCTTCTATAAACATGGGGGTGCATGTGTCCCTTCAAAACAGCATACCTGTATCCCTTGGATAAATGCCTAGTAGTGCAATTGCTGGGTCATAGGGTAGTTTTATTTTTAGTTTTTTGAGGAACCTCCATAATGTTTTCCAGAGTGGCTGCACCAGCTTGTATTCCCATAAAAATACTAACTTTTGAAGAGAAAAGATCAGTTTTCTTGTACAATATACCACATTCTGGGTTGTTTGTTTCCTCATGGTGTTCTTTGACTAATTTTCTATATTTCCTATAAACTCAAAATTAAAACTAGAGGTTTGATTTGATTCAGATAAAACATTTTTGGCAAGAATACTTCATAAGATTGAGGATTTCAGACCACATTGCATGAGAAGGTATGTAATTCAGATTATTTCATCATTAAAAATGTTATCACATTATAAAAATGATGACAACCAGGGGTGCCTGGGTCTGTTAAGTGTCCATCTATGGCTCAGGTCATGATCTCATCATTGGTGGGTATAAAAGTGATGACCACCAGATTTCTCTAAGGTCTAGGGGCAGTTTTCACTTTGGAATTTGTAACTATTCTGTAGGGTGATACCCTGATACCATGTGACTATCTTGCCCTTTCTTGGAAACTCTTTACCCAATGAATTTCAGCATCCAAATGTCACTGGCAGGTACCTTTCCTGCCTTTGTGCTGACCTCTGTTCTTAAGTTCAATCAATAAAGAATTTATTTATTTTGTTTTATTTTTTTTAAGTTTATTTTTATATATTTTGAGAGAGAGAGGAGCGCTCAAGTGCGTGCACACACCAGTGGAGGAGGGGCAGAGAGAGAAAGAGAGAGAATTCCAGGCAGGCTCTGCAATGTCTGTGCAGCACCTGCAGAGCCCCATGTGGAGCTCAAACTCACAACCGGGAGATGATGACCTTGAGATGAAGACTGCAAGATCATGACCTGAGCTGAAGTTGGAAGCTTAACCAACTGAAACACCCAGGTGCCCCCAGTCAAGAAAGAATTTAGAGCCAAGCTCTCAAGTAAGCAAGAATTTACTAGTGATGCAAGGGAAAGTACACTCTCAAGATGGGAGAGTGGGCAGGTCCAGAAGTGGCAGCCGCACCAGGGTTAGGGGCATCTTTTCTTTTTGTGTTTGCATAGGTTATGGGTCATAGCTAGAGTTGTCTCTGACTGACGTTGTTTCCAATCATCTAAGGGACTCTCCTACCGGTGAGGGTGGCAGGATTTGGCCACATAGGGTTCTTGTTGGAACTCTCCTTACAGTGAGAATAAGAAGGTGTGGAAACTGCAATGTATATGTATTATTGTAGGGCAGTGGTTATAGGGAAGGGCATATTCATGCTCCCTAGTGCTTTTTCTAGTTGTTTGTATTCTAGGGAATGGTTGGCGGTTTCTCAATTTTTATCTTTTTAATGGTCGGAAAGTCCCTTTCCCTGCTCATTATCTAGCTAATTGTCAACTCTTATCAGAATAGTCATTCATATCTGAATCAATTATTACTTTGACGGTTGCAAAATCTTTTCAGTCTTTATTTATTTTTTTTTTTAAATTAACAAATTCTTTTTTTTTTTTTTAATGTTTATTTTATTTTTTGAGACAGAGAGAGACATAGCATGAGCAGGGAAGGGGCAGAGAGAGAGGGAGACACAGAATGTGAAGCAGGTTCCAGGCTCTGAGCGGTCAGCACAGAGCCCGACGTGGGGCTCGAACTCATGAACTATGAGATGTGACCTGAGCTGAAGTCGGACGCTTAACGGACTGAGCCACCCAGGCGCCCCTCTTTATTCATTTTTTAGCTGACATTCGATTGTAAAGAGAAGTTTCATTTTCTTCTTTGAGTGCATTTAAATTTATTTTTTTATTTTAAAAATCATTTTTAAATTTAACTTTTAGTTATGTGCCATGACCAATAAATCAATAAATATATATTTCAAAGTTTATTTATTTGTTTATTTTTAGTAATCTTTACACCTAGCATAGGGCTGGAACTCAGGACTCTGAGATCAAGAGTCACATGCTCTGAATGAGCCAGCCAGGCATCTCCCAATTAAGATTGTTATGATGCATTAAGATACTCTTGGATTCAATGAGGTTTTTTTTTTTTTTTTGGAAAAAAAATTTTTTTTATGTTTATTTGTTTATAAGACAAAGAGAGACAGAGCATAAGTGGGGGAGGGATAGAGAGAGAGGGAGACACAGAATCCGAAGCAGGCTCCAGGCTCTGAGCTGTCAGCACAGAGCCCGATGTGGGGCTTGAACTCAAAAACTGTGAGATCATGATCTGAGCTGAAGTCAGTCGCTCAACAGACTGAGACACCCAGGTGTCCCTCAGTGAGCTTATATTTTATCTAATTGTTGCATTACATGAGTGATTTTTTTTTTTTACATACTGATTTAACTGGTTTTATAGATTATACTAATCTCATTAACAGTTTGGAAATGTAGGGACACCTGGGTGGCTCAGTCAGTTGAGCAACTAACTCTTGATTTCTGCTCTGGTCATGATCCCTGGGTTGAGGGATGGAGCCCTGTGTGGGGCTCTGTGCTGAGTGTGGAGCCTACTTGAGATTCTCTCCTCTCTCTCTCTCTCTCTCTCTCTCTCTCTCTTTCTCTCAAATTAAAAAAAATAATAAAAAAAAGTTTGGAAATGTAATCTCCTATCTATTTTATAGAAAACATTGTTTAATAAGGGAATAATTTAATACTTGAAAGTTTATGGTATTCACATGTAAAAACATCTAGGCAAGGATTTGTACTGAGAGGACAAAGTATGTGATTATCATTTCAATTTCCTTAGTCATTATTATTTTATTAAAGTTTTCTATTTATTTTTATGCTACTTGGTTCATCTTATATTTTTCTAGAATTGTTTCTTCCAAGTTTTAAAGTTATTGCCATATTTTTTTTTGTTCACTGTATCAATAGTTAACTACTCTTTCAGATTCTACTTTTTATTTTATTTTTCTCATTTTCTTATTCACTCTTGTTAGAGATTCATTCTTCTTATTAATCTTTCCAAAGGAAAATGTCTAGGTGGGATTCTTCAGAAAGCAGACTCTGAGACGGAGTGCAGGATACAGAATGTTGTGGAGCACCTTAAGGATGGACATTTATAGAAGGGAAAGGGAGAAAGTGGGGCTGGAAAGAGGGAGAATCAGACTGTGATGCAAGCCAGAATCAAAACCTTGGCCAACCTCTAGGGGAAGTTCTGGAGCTAAAATGTCAGGGTTGGCTTACTGTGGGTCAATTGTTTATGCACTACACCCTAGCCAAGTTAATCACTGGTTGTGGGCTGCTCAGGAAAGGGCATGATCTTGGGCAAAGGTACTCATCTGCAAATGAGAAGCTCTCCCAGGGGCTGACAGCTGGGGGCTGTCTCCACAACACTCTCCTTCATGGAAGTGAAACCTGGACACTCATGTCCAAGTTTACTACAGTTGATATATGATTTCAATCATCCTCTGCCTTGTTTTTGTTGTTGTTTCTGCCTTGCTGTTTTGTTTTTCCCTTCCTTAATTTCTGTTCTTAATTTTTTTCCTTCCTCCATGGTTCTTTGAATTTATCAGTCGTTTTCCTAGCTTGAGTTGTAATTTTCCTTGAGTTAAGTTATTGGCTCATTTATATTCAATCCTTATCTTCAATGAATTCTAACAGATCAATATTCTAATTAATTTTATTTATTTATTTATTTATTTATTTTTCAATATATGAAATTTATTGTCAAATTGGTTTCCATACAACACCCAGTGCTCATCCCAAAAGGTGCCCTCCTCAATACCCATCACCCACCCTGCCCTCCCTCCCACCCCCCATCAACCCTCAGTTTGTTCTCAGTTTTTAAGAGTCTCTTATGCTTTGGCTCTCTCCCACTCTAACCTCTCTTTTTTTTTTTTTTCCTTCCCCTCCCCCATGGGTTCCTGTTAAGTTTCTCAGTATCCACTTAATTTATTTATTTTAAAATTAACTCTTTTTTTTTAATGTTTATTTTTTGAAAGAGAGAGAAAGCATGAGCTAGGGAGGGCAGAGAGAGAAAGACAGAGACAGAGACAGAGGATCCGAAGATGAGAGGCTCAAATTCACTAATGGTGAGATCATGACCTGAACTGAAGTTGGAAACTTAACTGACTGAGCCACCCAGGCACTCATGATAAATATTTTTAAAGCTAGAAGTTCCTCTTAAGAAATGCTTCTCCAATTCTGGGAAGTTCTCAATTATTACTTTGTTTTTTGTTTTTTTTTTTTAAGTTTTGTTGTTGTTGTTGAGAGAGAAAAAAAGCATGAGTGGGGAAGGGACAGAGAGAGGAGAGAGCAAGAATGCCAAGCAGACTCCACACTGTCAGCTCAGAGCCCAATGTGGGGCTGGAACTCATGAACCATGAGATCAGATCATGACCTGGGCCAAAGTCGGACTGACTGAACTGCCCAGGTGCCCCAGCTCTTAACTTTTTTTCGTAATTTTATCTTGAGTTTCTTCTGAAACAACAGGACTGGAAAGCATTTGTCAGATGGAAGGAGTCCTGAACAAGGAGTTCCTAGATTCTTCTCTCTCTCTTCTGACAGATGAGCCATGTAAATGCCAAAAATAAATTTATGTACCATGAAAGGCACTAGCTCTGGTCCTCAGCAAGCTGGTGGGATTCCCACCACCTCTAGGATCACCCAGAAGCAAAGAGGAGATAGCACATGTTATTATTACTTCTCACTCAACTGGGTCTCCAGACTGCTTTTGCTCTTCTTTTCCATTAACATTTGTATCCAATCATCCAACAGAACAAATGGCTTCTAGCTTTTGGACTCTTTCCAAATGCTTCTTTTTCAGAGCTATGTTTTTAAGCTTAGCTGTCTGCAATTTCTCATACTTATTTTAGCTCTGGGCAGGGGAGGGGAGGAGGGCAAAGAAGAGAGATCTTATGGCCCCAAATAAGCACTTAATCTCACCCTTTACACTTCTACTGCTTGCATTTAGAACTCTACAAGCTTGGGAATATGAATGTTTGTGACCTGCCATGTATTTTGTAGAATTAAACTTCAGAAGCTACTCTGAACTCAGGCTATTGATGGTTAATGGCACAGTTATCCAATAGTCAGTCTATTTTAGAGAGAATCCAAACCGGCAGAGAGACTAGAACAGGAAGATCAAATGTCACAGTCTTCCCAGTAGAGGGCTTAGTTGGGCATTCAGGGCAAACCGGACTTAGGGCAAAGTGCTAGGAGGTCTGTCTGCCAAAATTTATGTCACAAATGAAGTGTCTTCTAGTGTAAACATTACTTGCCTAAAGACCAGTACAGAATTAAAAACAAAACAACATGATACCATCAGTCTTTGAAATAACTAGGAAGGAGTCTAACTCAATAACCCAGAGAAAACCAACTCTGGCTATATGCTATTTATTGTTTACTATTCCAGCGTGTCATTCTTTCTTCATTAAAAGTTCTGTTTTTCCTATTTTTTCTTATTGTTGTGCACAAAAGATTCTATCTTTCTTGACCTCAAAATCAATGCACACAGCCAGAAGCTACTCTTCATTTGTATTTACAATTTCAGGTTTGCCTCTAGGTTCTAGAGAAAGAAGGATGTACTTTCAGATCTTGTAACTTAAGATGAAGGAATAGGAGATCATTTTTTAAAAAATGTATTTTAGGGGCGCCTGGGTGGCTCAGTCGGTTAAGCGTCCGACTTCGGCTCAGGTCATGATCTCACGGTCTGTGGGTTCGAGCCCCGCATCGGGCTCTGTGCTGACCACTCAGAGCCTGGAGCCTGTTTCAGATTCTGTGTCTCCCTCTCTCTGTGACCCTCCCCCTGTTCATGCTCTGTCTCTGTCTCAAAAATAAATAAACATTAAAAAAAATAATAATTAAAAAAAATGTATTTTAAATGTTTTATTTATTTTTGAGAGAGAGACAGAGTGTGAGCAGGGGAGGGCAGAGAGAGAGGGAGACACAGAAACTGCAGCAGATTCCAGGTTCTGAGCTATCAGCATGGAGCCTGATGTGGGGCTCGAACCTATGAACCGTGAGATCATGACCTGAGCTGAAGTCGGATGCTTAACTGACTAAGCCACCCAGGTGCCCTGAAGAGGAGATCATTTTAATGAATCTTTGTGATTTGCAACACAGAATCATAGTGATTAGGATTCCATAATGGAGATGGTTGCCTGAGTGACACAACCTCATCCAAAGAGATCTTTTTTAAGGACTGAAAAGCCACTAGCATGAAGTTGCTGCAATTAGAGTTTTATTTGTTCATTCCATGTGTCTTTTTTTTTTTTTTTTAATGTTTATTTAATTTTGAGAGAGACAGAGATAGAATGCTAGTGGGTTAGGGGCAGAGAGAGAAGGAGACACAGAATCCAAAGCAGGCTCCAGGCTCTGAACTGTCAGCACAGAGCCCGATGCGGGGTTTGAACTCATGAGCTGTGAGATCATGACCTGAGCCAAAGTCGGACGCTCAACCGACTGAGCCACCCAGCGTTCATTCCATGTGTCTTAATGATCCTTCAGAGAACCAGTCTTTGTTCATCTCTGATGGTACAAACTGATTAGAAATACTGCCTGTGCTGACATTGTGGTGGGGGGCACAGACAAAGAAAGACAACAGTTCAGATGGGACAAGATAAGGGAGAGGTGCCTGACTCAAGCAAGGAGGGGACAGAGTGAATGGGTCTGCTCAAGCTTAATCTTGGAGACCAGGGTAAAGAGAATAAAATGGCTTATACCTATTAGTGACCTCCGTGCCAGGGGTTGTGTTAGGAGCTGAGTGGACCCTGGTGAAAAAAAAAATAGACATGGTCCCTGACCCTATATAGCTCGGAGTATGGTAGAGAAGACATATCACGTACATATAAGGTACAAATGGAGAGCCAACTTTTGTGAAAAAAAGAGGACAGGGGCCAAGAGGAGTCATTACTAAAGGGGATCTTCTTTCATTATGTAGTTAGGGAAAGACTTTTTAATAAGTCATGTCTGGACTCAAAAGGAAAGGGAGCCAGGGGCACCTGGGTGGCGCAGTCGTTTAAGCGTCCGACTTCAGCCAGGTCACGATCTCACGGTCCGTGAGTTCGAGCCCCGCGTCGGGCTCTGGGCTGATGGCTCGGAGCCTGGAGCCTGTTTCCGATTCTGTGTCTCCCTCTCTCTCTGTCCCTCCCCCATTCATGCTCTGTCTCTCTCTGTCCCAAAAATAAAATAAACGTTGAAAAAAAAAAATTAAAAAAAAAAAAAAAAAAAAAAGGAAAGGGAGCCATTCAGAAAACTGAGGCCTAAAATGGCTTATAACTTGCCCAAGGAAACAGAACCAATACTTTCAAAATCCAGAATCCAAATCAAGTTGGCCTAATGCCAAAGTCACGATTGCTACTTAATGATTCAATGTTCCCTGAGAAAGTAAACTTCTCAAGGGCAGAGGCTGTATTTTTATTACCCTGTCTTAAATCTAGCATATAGTAGGTACTTAATGAATTATCAAATTAATGCATTTGAACTATTGAGCCTTTCATAGGTAAAAGAATGGAACATTAAAAACACTGTAACCATCATGTTCCAGAAGGAGGGAGGACTGCTTTCAAACCTTTTTTTTTTTTCCTTAAGTTTATTTATTTATTTTGAGAGATGTCTCTCAAAGAGACAGCACCAGTAGAGGAGGGGTGGAGAGAGAGGGAGAGTGAGAATCCCAAGCAGGCTCTGCACTGCCAGTGCAGAGCCCCACGCAGGCCTCCAACCAACGAAGATATGAGATCATGGCCTGAGCTGAAACCTACAGTCTGACGCTAAATTGACTGAGTCACCCAGGCGCCTCAACGGACTGCTTTGAAATCAAGCAGTTGTCTCCATGCTCAGCATGAAGCCCGATGCAGGGCTTGATTCCATAACCCTGGGATCAAAACCTCAGCCAAAATCAAGACTTGATTGCTCAACTGACTGATCTATCCAGGCACTCCGGACTCAACTATTTTTTTTAAATTCTAAGATGGCTGGGGCACCTAGGTGGCTCAGTCAGTTAAGTCAGTTCCGACTTAAGCTCAGGTCATGATCTCACAGGTCATGCATGGGGTTGAACCCCCACATCAGGCTCTGTGCTGACAGCTTGGAGCCTGGAGCCTACTTCGGATTCTGTGTCTCCCTCTCTCTCTCTGCCCCTCCCCCATTCGTGCTCTGTCTCTATCTCTCAAAAATAAATTAAAAATTAAAAAAAAAATTTTTTTAATTCTAAGATGGTTTCCCAATTGTACCAATACAGTTTTAAATAATCCACCTTTGCCCTCTAAATTGAAATGCTACCTTTTTATTTTTTTTCTTTTATTTTTTATCTTATATTTTTCTTTTTTGTCTTATATCTTAAGATTTTACTTTTTTGAGTAATCTCCACAACCAATGTGGGGCTTGAACTCACGGTCCTGAGATCAAGAGTCATTTGTTCTACCAACTGAATGAGACATGCCCTGAAATGGTACCTTTATCATATCCTAAATGCACCTGTGTGTTTTGGTCTATATTTGGGCTTTCAGTTCTATTCTATTGATTTCTATGGATAGTCTTAGGTTTGCTTTTTTATTATTACTATTTAGCAAAAAAAATTTTTTTTAATGTTTATTTATTTTTGAAGGAGAGAGAGACAGGGAGTGAGCCAGGGAGGAGCAGAGAGAGAGGGAGACACAGAATCTGAAGCAGGCTCCAGGCTCTGAGCTGTCAGCACAGAGCCAGATATGGGACTCGAACTCACAAACTGTGAGATCATGACCTGAGCTGAAGTCGGATGCTAAACTGACTGAGCCACCCAGGCACCCCATGCTTTTTTATTATTACTATTACTAATATTATTAGTATGACAATTACTATAGGTTAGCATTCTCTAAATGTAGATTTAGAATTAACTTTAATATTACAGAGGAGAAAAAAATTCCCTCCACCTTTCTGAGTTCTTGGCTGAGGCCCCTATAATAAAAGACAGATTAACAAGAGAGAAACAAGTTTACTTCATGAGATACCCAAGGAAAAACAAGCAACTCAAAGAAGCAGTTTTGAATTCAGGCTTAAATGTCATCTTAATAGAGAAAGGGGAGGGGAAATGTTAGCGTCTTAGAGGAGAGTAAATGATTTTTAGGAAAGATGAATGGTCCCTTAAAGAATAACTGGGCAGTATATTCATTTGTGACAAAGTTTGTCTGCATGTGGTGCTGGCTTCTAGTTTCCTTCCTTCTAGTTTTTTCTCCTGTGATGTGTCAGTCCTCCCTGGTTGATGAAGCTCCCTGGGGAGGGGATTTATGACAACTGAGTTTCTTTTGTTTTTAGGCAGATAAGGGGAGTTCATAGAAAGCTTCTTCCTGCATTTCTTGCTTTTCAATAACAATGTAGAAACTAAAAATAATCAATATGCCAAAGCAGCATATTTTGGGACAGCATATTGTGCTACTTTTTTTTTTTAATTTTTCCCCAGCTATCACTTACTTTGTTTTTACATATTAACTTTAAAATTATTTGGCTCCCAGAAGAAAGACATATTTTAGTGCTCTTATTGGAATAAGAGCAAGTTTATAGATAATTCAAAAGAGATTTGACATTTTTAGCTCTCAGAGTTTTCCTTCCAAGAATATGTTCTACCTTTCCATTTTGTAAAATTTTCCTTTATGACTTGCAGGACTCTTCTACAAATTTATTCATACAAATTATTCACATTTTAAATAAAGTTTCTTTTTCTGTATTTTATAGATACATATGTATGTAAATATATATGCACACACACACACACACACACACACACACACACACACATATATATATATATATATAACTTGTTTATTTTTTCTTCCATTATATGTTATGATTTTTTTTTATCAGGTTTTTGAGTAAAATACACTTGGAAATAGTGGTTAATAGATTTGTAATAAAAAGTTGTTTTATTTATTTATTTATTTTTAATGTTTATTTTTGAGAGAGAGAGAGAGATAGCATGAGCAGGTGAGGGACAGAGAGAATCCAAGCAGGCTCCATGCTGTCAGTACAAATCTTACGTGGAGCCTGAACTCACGAACCATGAGATTATGACCTGGGCCAAAGTTGGATGCTCAACAAACTGAGCCACCCAGGTGCCTCAGTAATAAAAAAGTTTTTTAAAAAATTCCTTGGAAAATTTATAGCAACTAATTCAAGGACTATCAGAAATATAATACATCAATTACTAAATCTATTGATTAGAACACATGGGATAAGATGATAAATCAGAAACTAAATGACATATGTGGATCTTTAAAGAATGAGGTGATAGTGTAAACATCAATTTATTGTAACGTGGTGATTTCTCCTTTTCTTCCAATAATAATTTTGGCACTTCTTAGGTGCACTATTATAGCCACCATCTGCATTTGCCCTTAGAATTGAATGGATGTAGGGGCGCCTGGGTGACTCAGTCGGTTAAGCGTCCGACTTCAGCTCAGGTCACGATCTCACGGTCCGTGAGTTCGAGCCCCGCGTCGGGCTCTGGGCTGATGGCTCAGAGCCTGGAGCCTGCTTCCGATTCTGTGTCTCCCTCTCTCTCTGCCCCTCCCCCGTTCATGCTCTGTCTCTCTCTGTCTCAAAAATAAATAAATGTTAAAAAAAATTTTAAAAAATAAAAAAAAAAAAAGAATTGAATGGATGTAATCTTTGATGTAAATAGGATTTCCCTTTAGAGAATGCTAATAAAATGGTTTTAGATCTTTACTGATAGGAATTCATGGGTGTGATGATGGAGAATTTCTGTAATTGTTATTCTTTTTACTAAGCTCATCTTATTTAATTAAAAAAGTTGTGTGGAAAACAAAGAAAGCCCTCTGATCTCCTCCTTTCAATATGCATCTGCCCTAATCCAATACCTGAATATGTATAGCCAGAGACCTCTTCTCAAAAGTCAAATCTGGTTTGTGATGCTCTGTCCCCACCCATCCCTTGCTCCTCTTTCAGTGTTTTTCCATTGCTTTGAACCAAGGGGGACCCCCTTCCAAGGCTCTGCAGGATTTTCTTTTTCTGTATCTTCCATACCTCATTCCTTCTCTTTCTTGCTCTCTAGCCTTCAGCTAAACAGATTTTTTTTTTATTCCTTCATACTTATCAGCCTTTTTCTCACTTTCAATGACTGAATACCCTTACTAAACTTTTGCCTGATTAAAAGTTACTCAGAATTCAAGTCTTCACCCAACATTATTTCCTTAGAGAAAGGGCCACAGCACACCACTTTTCTTAGTCAATACATCCTTCATGTTGTCCTACCTTCTTCAAAGGAGTCAAGAGGGTTAAGATAGATTTTTATTAATTAAGCAAAAATAGACAAGAAAGAGTGTTTAATATTAATCAGTTAAGTGGCTACTTAGTTTAGGCCCAAAGTGAGTAACCAACATGGTCAGGACTTTAGTCATACTCAACTTTAGTGAGAAATTCTTCCAGGAAAATGTTGTTCACTTATTCTAAACTCAGTACTCTACTAGGATCTAGAATACCAGAATTACCAAGTGTACTAGTTTCTTTTTGCTTCTGTAATAAGTTAGTACAAATTTAGCAGCTTGAAACAAATTACCTTACAGTTACAGAGCTCAAAAGTCTTAAAATCAAGGTGTCAGAAGGGCCACATTCCTTCTTGAGGCCCTAAGGGAGTACCTGCTCCCTTGCCTTGTTAACCTTCTAGACACTGTCTTGCATTCTATGGCGTGTGGCCCTTCTTTCAACACTTACTTCAACCTCTGCCACCATTGTCACATCTACTTTTCTGACACTCCTCCCTTTCTCCAATAAGCCCCTTGTGAATACATTTGGTCCATTAGGGCAATCCAGGATAACTTTCTCATGTCAAAATTCTCAAGTTAATCACATTTGCAAAGTCTCTTTTGCCATGCAAGGAAATGTATTCACAGGTCGTAGGAAAAAGGATAGGGAGCTTCTTTGAGAGGCCATTATTCTTTTTTTTTTAATCTTTTTTTAAAAAGTTTATTTATTTTGAGAGTTGGGGGAAAGGTATAGAGAGAGGGAGAGAGAGAATTCCAAGCAGGCTCTACACTGTCAGTGCAGAGCCTGACCAACCATGGGATTATGACCTGAGCTGAAAATAAGAATTAGAGGCTTAACCAACTGAGCCACCCAGGCACCCCTGGGAGGCTATTATACTATGTATGAGCCAAGATAAAATCCCTTTTTCAAGAAACTACAGTCTCAGAGGACAGATAAAATATGTATATGTAAATATCAAATATAAAATATGTATACATAAATATATATGTAAATATAAAATAGGACAGCTGCAGGTACTATGAGTATACAAAAAAGTATCTAACTGTACTTCATGTACCAGAGTGAGAAAGGAAATATTGCAGAAGGAAGGTCCTAGAACCAAGTAGTGTTTTCAATGGAAAGAGAAATGGAGGGTATTTTGATACAGGGAATAATGCACACAAAGCATGACACTGAGAGCAGTGTGATTCATTTTAGCAGCTCTAAACACTGGAACCTGGGGCACCTGAGTGGCTCAGTTGGTTGAGCATCTGACTCTTAATTTTGGCTCAGATCATGATAACAGGGTCGTGAGATCAAGCCCCATGTCTAGCTCTGTGCTGAGCATGCAGCCTGCTTAATATCCTCAATCTCTCTCTCTCTCTCTCTCTCTCTCTCTCTCTCTCTCTCTCCCCCCCCCCCCCCCCCCCCCCCCCTCCCCCCCCCCCCCCCCCTCCCCCTCTCTAAAAAAAAAAAAAGAGAGCATAAAAAAAAAAGATTGGAACCTGATATATAGTGGTAGTGGAAGAGATAAGAAAATAATAAGTTTGTCCTATAGGCCAATTTTTAAATCATTTCTGGGATCTAAACCTCTTTTTGATCATGTGATGGAATATATACACCCCCTTTCCAGAAAAATGTGAATACACACTTTTGTATAAACTTTCAGCTCCTAAAGAACTTCTCAGCAGCCCTGGTTATGCTACTCAGCTACAGGTGCTGAAGGGTTAGGTGATTGCAAGGAAGTGAATGGATTTGACATGTGTGCTAGAGAAAACTAGAAGAGGATAAAAGAAAGTCAATTGGGGGAATCTATTACTAAGGAATTAGGAATCCAAATGAGGAATAATTTAGGGCCTAAAAGTGGGCCTGAAAAAGTGGCAGAAGGGGTAAAAATGTGACAAACTCAGTGGACCTATTGGTTGTGTGAGGGCTGGATTGCCTCATTGTAGGCTTCCTGCCTTAAGTAGTGTGGGTGGTTGGTGTTACCATTTATGAAATAGGAATTAGAGGCATAAAATCAGATTTAGTAAGAAAGGCACTGAGTTCAGGTTTGGATCTATTTGAGGTAATTTGGTCTGCAACTCAGGAGAGAAGCTTCTGTTGGAGAACTTTCTGCAAAGCACTGGCTGGTACTGGTAGCTAATGCCTGTGGATGAGGTTGCTTAGAAAGAATGCAGGGAGAGAAGGTTTTGTCTTCAGGAAAAAGTCCTAAAAATTCCTGCAAGTTAGCATAGGTGAGCAAAGAAGACTGAAAATGGTCAGTTGGAGATCAGACAAGAACTTGACATTATGATCAATTTAAGCATAGGTTTGTTTTAGTTTATTCGGGCTGCCCTAACAAAGTACCATAGACTGGGTGGCTCACAAACAAACAGAAATTTACTTCTCACAGTTCCGGAGGCTGGAAGTTCAGATCAGGATGTCAACATCGTCTGGTTCTGATGAGAACTCTCCTGCAGTTAGCAGACAATGGACATGTCCTTGTATCTTCACATGGTGGAGAGTAGTCTAGTTCTCCGGCCTTTTATAAAGGGCACTAATCCCATTTATGAAGACTTATGACCTAATTACCTCTGATAGGCCCCACTTCTAAATACCCCACATGGGGGATTGGATTTCAACAAATGAATTTTAGGGGAACACAAATATTCAGTCTGACAGTTGATGAAGATGTAGGAGAGGACATCATCAATAGAGTGGTGCAGCATGAGAGGCTGAAGTGAAGATTAAGAGGAATTCCTTCTTTTATTACATTCACCTCTTCCTTCACCACCACTCTCACTTGTTGCTTCGGATGTCAAGGCTCTCAGGATTGTGTTCTTTATGTAACTGGCCACTTTCAAGAAAGAGGCCTGTGTAAGATGGTCTGACTCTATTCTTGTTTAGCAAACTCATGTCATTTACTTCATAGGCCTCTGAGGTTAATGAAAAGCCCATGGTCAATAAAGATGAGCAAGAGAGAAAATTGGTATAGACGGCCAGAAGAATTCCCTGGTGTAGAACCTTTGACTAAATAAACTCTAGGTCTGTTGACCACAATTTGGCCCCAATCACGGCTGTGTCTTGTCTTCACATGCTCATATTAAGTAAAAGAAGAACTTCTAAAATAGCTCTGAGATTTACTTGACTGTATTTTCTAAATGAATCTTGATGCATATTGTAAACTTTATCTGTTAGCTTTTTGCTGCTTAAAAACTCACCCTAACAGCATAGCAATGGAAAATGATCCCTGGGGAGTTCTTTGGTTTGGGCTGTTTAGGCTGAGCTGGGTGGTCCAGGATGCTTTACTCACATGCTGGAGAGGATGGGCTAGTTGGTCTAGGGGGACCCTTGTTTATCAGTTTGGAGGTTGGTTCCATGTCAGCTGGACCATGGCAGCATAAGTCTCATCATTTAGCAGTCTTGGCCAAGCTCCCTCCCATGGCGGCCGAAGGGTTCCCTGCAGCAAGGGAAGGCAAGTCTCAACGTATAAACACCTTTTAATTCTCTGTGTAAGTCACATTTTCCATCATTCAAGTGGCCAAAGCTAGTCACACAGCCAAGCACAAAAGTTAGAGAGGGAGGGGATTAACCAAGGGAGAGATGTAGAGAGATGTGAACAAATTAAGGCCATTTTCATTATAATATACCATAAAGAACTCATGTGCACTAATACATGTGCACCTATTACAGAGTTGAAATACCCATTTCTTTGTTTCCACTGATCAAACATTACGCATTTTTTTTGAGAGACTTCACTTTTGTGAACTGCAATTCTTCATTTGTATAATTAAAATAAGACTCTTTGAATCCAGAGGAAAGAAGTTTAGTGCTACTGAAGTCCAAAGTCAAAGGCTATTTTAACAGGATCCCAATCTGGCAGTGAGACTAGGTAGAACAAATGTGAAATATTTATCCTTGTTTTTATTCTTTTGGATAGAAAATTCATTCAGACAGTTCAAAATGCAAGTACCAAAGAGTGAAAAGCCTCTGTTCTCTGTCCACTGGGTTCTCCCCCCAGAGAAAATCAATGTTAGGACTCTCAAGAGGCCTTCTGGAGATGTTTTGTGCATATGCATGTGAACATTTATATGCATTCCCTTTCAGATATGATTTAGAAACCTCCTCAGTTTAGTTCCCAGTAAGGCTCTCAGGAAATCAGGAGAAAGAAGGCAAAGTGCCAAGTGGTCTATCTTTTAAAAAGTGTCACTTATGAATTAACAGGTAATTGAAAACGAGTGTGGCATCAGAGTTGCAGTATTATTAATCTAGAATACTAAACATGCACTAGTCAGGGAAGGAGATTAACAACTCAGTGAAAACACACCTGACCTTCTGCTATTTATCATATATTTTATGAAAGCAAATTAGTGGATATATGGCCAAAATGGTAAATAATCTAACATTACTTGAAAGTGATTTTAGATTTAGAAAAGAAAAAGAGGCTTTCAAAAAAGCCATAGACATTTTCCTGTTAGCAAAATGTACTTTCTGAAACTCTAAGAAGTAAATCTTTCATATATTTAAGGCTTATATCTATTTTTAAAAATTAATCTTGTCCTTCAGGTTAGACAATGGTATATGAGGTAATGAAATGAACAGTTGCCTAGTGGTTGCATATCAATGTGTCTTATTAGACTGTCTTCTCTATTGGATTAGGATCTCCTATACTTAGCATATAGTAGATATTCAATAAGTACATATATATATATATATATATATATATATTTTTTTAGAAAGAGAGAGACGGGCAAAGGGAGAGAGAAAGAATCTTAAGCAGGCTCCACACTCAGAATGGGACATGGGGCTCCATCTCACAACCCTGGGATCATGACCTGAGCTGAAATCAGGAGTCAGACCCTCAACCAATTGAACCATCCAGGCGTCCCTTCAATAAGTATTTCTTTAATGAGTGAAGAAATAGCTAATACATAAAAGATCAAAAGAGGTGATGAATATGGTGACCCAAGCTCTCTCTTCCCCAGAGACTGGCAGTGTTTACAGGGCAGGGGTGTGGACTGCGGTCTGACCTTGCCCTCCTGCCTCATGGTGCAGGGGTGGGGAGTGCTGGTGCAGCAGACATTAGCTCTGGCCTTTTGCCTGTGTCTCCCCAGTGATGGGGAGGGCTGTGCGGCTGGTGCTGCTCACTGCCTGGGCTCTCACCGTCTGAACTCTAGCTCCGTGTTCCAGGGCAACGCTCCAGGGGGCGCCTCAGGTGCCAGAGCCCAGCGCTGGCGTCATTTCCCCTTCTAGCCACTCCTCCCCCCGCCCCCGCCCGTCACCGCTGCAGCCAGAGTACAGAGAAGCTGGGTGTCTGGTGGTAAGGGAAGCACACCTGGCCCCTGTCCGGGGCGGGTGATTCTAGTCCTACTGTGTGTGTGTGTGTGTGTGTGTGTGTGTTGCAGGGGTGAGGTTGGGGGGCACTGTCTTTGCGGGGCGCACGCCATGTGTTATCTTTGTAGGGCTGTAAGGGCGTGTGAGCGATGCTGGCTGCCTTGCTAGAGACTGGGCACTTGGCCATCTGAGACCTACCATTTTGCGAAAGGAATGTGTGCCTTGAATCCCTTACTTGCTCTTACCTGAAAGGCGAGCTTTTCCAAGCAACACAAGCGTGCTCTGTAAGACTCTCAGGAGCCCAGTGAGGCAAAGAGGAGCCTGTGGCATCACAGGCCCATGGCCCCACCAACACTCGGGATGCCCAGTGCTTGCCCACGTGGCAGACCTTTGAAATGCCTTTGCAGGCTGTTGGGGGGCGATTGGTGGGGGAAAAGGAAAAAAAGAGAAAATAATCAAAGGAGACTAGATTTCTCAGCTTTTATTTTTTCCCACCATATATGACCACCAGTATCATGAAGATGTTAGCCATGAAATGTAGCCATTCATAGAATCCCCACGGGTTGCTAAATTTCAGAAAGACAAAGCACTATCCTTTGTCTTCTTTAGCCTCCCTGAATTTTAAAGGCATAGTGAAAATAACATTGATGTTGGTGTTAGAACAGTGGTTGGGGCACCTGGGTGGTTCAGTAGGTTAAACATCTAACTCTTGATTCAGCTCAGGTGGTAATCTCAGGTTTTGTGAGTTTACCCTGTGTGGGGCTCTGCTTTGATAGTGTGGAGCCTGCTTGGGATTCTCTTTCTCCTTTTCTTTGTGCTCTCCCCCCCCCCCCCCCCACCTACCCAGGCGCACACACACTTTCTCTCAAAATAAATAAATAAACAAACAAACAAACAAACAAAAAGAACAGTGGTCAGATTCTGGTTTTACCACTTAACAGCCATGAGAAAGTAGAGTGCTCCTTACCCTTTCTCATCAGGAAAAGGATAATGATGTTTGTTTATTAAGGCTAGGTTGTTGATTGGGGCAGAAAGTCCTTGCAGAAACAGATCCTTAATAAATGGTGGCTATTATTATTCTTAGTAGACAGAAGAAAGTGTGGAAGAGGAAGGAGAATGTACAGCAGTCTCAGGCAGGAACCTTGGAAAATTATGAAGGGCTTCTAGCAGGAACTGAGATAGCACTTTATCTAGTACCTCCAATAGCAATTTCCTTCAAAATGTCCTGACCATCAAATAAATAATCTTCAGCTTTTTTCCTCATTTACACTCCTACTTGAAGTCTTTTTATCTCCCTCAGCCAATGTCTTCATAGGAAGTTCATTTCTGTTCAAAGCTTTATTATTTTTTTTTTCTCCAAATTTTGCAGTACAAAATCTCTACTCCTGCTGACTGGCTTCTAAGAAACTCTCTTTCTTGTCCACTTCTAGGTTTTTGGTCCAGCTGTCCTCCCACCTTGCCCTGTGACTTTCACTCACCTTTTCCTGCCCCCACCCCCTCCAATAAAAAGACCAAACAGCAGTGCCCTCCCCACCTAAGAGTTGAGAACTGTCTCTTGTTTTCTGGATTCTTATTGACATACTGCCTTTTGTTGTAATTTACTTTTTGCATTAGGAAGAGCACTTGTCTTTTTGGGGCACCTGGGTGGCTCAATCGGTTAAGCGTCTGACTTTGGCTCAGGTCATGATCTCACCATTTGTGAGTTTGAGCCCCACTGCGGGCTCTGTGCTGACAGCTCAAAGCCTGGAGCCTGCTTTGGATTCTGTATCTCCCTCTCTCTGTTCCTCCCCTGCTCGCACTCTGTCTCTCAAAAATAGATAAACATTAACAAAATAATAAAAAGAGCATAAAAGTTCAATAATAAAGGGGGTAGTATCACTTGTCTTTTCAGTAAGTTTTTCCTGAAGGCAGTGATTGTATTGCTATACTTCCTGGTGTCCAACCAAGATGCTAATATCTGTAATTTTGTTCCTTAGAGAATTCTACAAAAGGAGTCTGCAGGTCCAATTACCTCTTCGCTGATAATTTTGATAATGCATCTAAGGAATTGGGACTTTCTTATCTAAAAACCACATGAGTCTGTGATTCCCTCAGCTATTGCTGCCTACAGTACTATTTTCTTCACGTGATTATTCCACTATAAGTCATTCTATTTCAGGAGCGCCCCCTATTGGGCAAGCAGCTATTAGGTTACATGTGCTACCTGAAATTTAGGGAGAGCCTAATATCTCTATGCCACAGTTTCAGTCTACAAGCAAAAACAGGACGCTTAAAGCAATGATGCAGCCCCAATATAAATGATAGTGCTTCTTTTCCCCACTTAATCCCACTCTGCCCCGATGGCTCTTGATGACTTTTTAAAAAGAACCCTATTCAAATAACGTCCTTGAAGCACATGGATTCCTATCCTTGTTTAATTTTCTTGGCTTCAAAAGTTGACTCAAGTAAAGCCAGGATTCCATTCTTATACTGCACTTTTAGTCCCCTAGGACTATGTAGTCAATTAAGCTATCCTTTCAAGAATGCTAAACACTCATTAACATTATTAATCATTTTTAAAGTAGCAGTGGTCTGATTTCCTCTGGGAAATACTGTGTACTGCTTTCAAGTGATTCTCCTATCAGGTCTACTGCAGAAACCTTTCCTAGCACCATAGCCCTCTGCTCCACTGTCAAATGTGCCCAAACTCACACTTTCCTGTTGATGGAATGATGACTTTGGGTTTTAGGGATAGTTTTGTGGCTTCATAAATCACCTGAGACTCAACATTGGGATATGGTTCTTTTTTTTTTTTTTTTTTTTTTAACGTTTATTTATTTTTGAGACAGAGAGAGACAGAGCATGAACGGGGGAGGGTCAGAGAGAGAGGGAGACACAGAATCTGAAACAGGCTCCAGGCTCTGAGCTGGCAGCACAGAGCCCGACGCAGGGCTCGAACTCACAGATGGCGAGATCATGACCTGAGCCGAAGTCGGCCGCTTAACCAACTGAGCCACCCAGGTGCCCAGATATGGTTCTTTTTTTAAATAAAATTATTTAAATCATAACTGAGCAAAATAATGTTCTGCAACTAGAACTAGATTAAATTGGAAAATAAGATACGCCATTGCTAATAGCAGCAGTCATATAGTTCTTCCCATCCCCCCATTTTACTGATAAGGAAGAAACTGAACCTCCGAGAAGTTAAGTTTACCCTGGGTCACCCAATTATAAATGTCAGAGACACAATTCAAACCCCAAGGTGGGGGACCTTGCCTGGGTCAGTTGGTAGAATATGTGACTCTTAATCTCAGGGTTGTAAATTCAAACCCCATGTTGGGCATAGAGATTAAAACAAAACAAAACAAAAAATGCCACAGCACTGTGGACTCAAAGTTATGTTTCTTAACAAGTGTGCTGGAAAGGGCATATCTGTGAGATAAGTGACCAAAATTAAGATACCTCTGCAATTTAGCATGTACTTTACCAAGGTAATATTGATGCCATCAGCACTTATGCAGCTTTTTTTTTTTAAAGTTTATTTATTTATTTTGAGAGAGAAAGAGACAGCATGAGCAGAGGAGTGGCAGAGAGGGAGGGAGAGAGGGAGAGAATCCCAGGCAGGCTCCACACTGTCAGCGCAGAACCTCACGTGGGGCTCAAACTCACAAAACCCTGAGATCGTGACCTTAGCCAAAACCCAGAGTCGGACACTTAACTCACTGAGTCACCTGGGCACCCCATTTTGAGAGACTTTCAGTAGTTACCTCTCTAATAGAACTGATTTAATGAAAGCATCTCTTTTGTTCATGACACTGCCTGTGAAATATCTGCAAATAAGCATGTTTGGAGATGCCAGTTAACTGTGGCAGGTGTGTCCCTGGTACTTACACTCGAGGCAAGGTTGAATAATTATGTGACCCCATTTTGTCCGCACTCAACATCACGTTAGCCCAAGTGTTCCCAGTTCTCACTCTAACTCGGATTGTAGGGTATGCAGAATTTTATAATTTTTTAAACATTTATTTATTATTATTTTTAAAATATTCATTTACTTTTGAGAGAGAGTGTGAGTGGGGGAGAGGCAGAGAAAGAGGGAGACAGAGAATCCAAAGCAGGCTTAGCGCTGTCAGAGCAACGCTCTATGTGCGGTTCGAACCCGTGAACTGTGAGATCATGACCTGAGCTGAAGTCTGAGGCTCAACTGACTGAGCCACCCAGGTTCCCCTATAATTTGTTTTTTGACACATCTAATTTCTGTATTTGTTGGAGATTATGGTAACTTTTTGTTATCTGTTGTCCCCTCTGTAAGGAGAATGCTTAAAAAATTATATTACACGCTGGTAAATTATACCATGTGGCCATTGAAAAGAGTGAGGTAGACCGATTCTACACCCTGCTACCACTGTGATTACCTATTCCCCACCCTACTGTCGCCTCCCCCTCTACTACTATTGGGAAAAATTTACATGGCATTTGGTTCCAGTTAGGTGATGTTCTAAGCACTGCACATTAAGTTAATTCGTTTAATCTATAGGCTATCTCTGAGAGGATATGTAAGGAACCAGTAATTGGGATTCTAGAGTAACTAGAGTCTGGACTGGGGACTTAGTTTTCACTTTATCTCTTTCTATTGGTTTGAAATTACATACACATATTGAATTTAATATTAAAATAATTCTGATGTAGTAATGATTTTGTTAATATTAAATAAGACGGAAATACAGAATAGAAAGTAGTTAAGTGGGAAAATAGCCACAAGCAGTACATGTACTTTATAGCATCAACTCTGTTTGTTTTTTTATAAAAAAATATATGGCCAACACTGAGAGGTACAGCTCAAGTCTCCTTTCAAGAAAGGACGTGCTGTCTGCCTGCAAGTAGAGAGGTTAGCTGATAGTCTCAGCTAGGTGTCCAAGCTGAGGTCACTCTCTTTTCCAGGGCCCCTGTTAATGATGAAGCAGTGGAACGAGGGCCAGGCACCTTCTGTAATGTTGGACCCCTCTTGATCCTTGCACCAGAGCCCTGCACTTGGACAGGGTGAGATTTGTGAGGTCTGTGTGGAAGGTTCCCTCTGCCCAGTCGGGTGTTCTCCACTCTTCTTTCGCTGGTTTTCCTTCCCATAACCATTTGTGCTCCTAAGTGAGTCTCAGTTTCTGCTTCCCAAAGAATTGAACCAGCACACATATTCAGGAGGACGTGGAGGAAGAATTCTCTTCTGAGGGTCTCTGGCTGGGCGTAACAGTTAAACTGACATAAGACAGATTACCAGAACAAAAGCATACATTTTATTATATTTTTACATGTCCATGGGAGCCTTTGGAAGAGATTGAAAACCTGAAGTGACTAGAGCAGTAAGCTTTTATACCTTTTTTGTTTTGACAAAGAAACGATAGGTTTGTGAGGAAATGACAGAGAGGGCTGGGGACAATAAATTGGGAGAAGTGACATGAGCTATATGGGAGAGGAAAACCTAGTGGAAGATGAGGGTTATTTTAGTAGGCTTGTTCATAAGACCCATTTCGATGGTCAGTTCCCCGGTTCTCTGGTGATAAGAGCCTCCTGGTACAGAGAGGGCTCCTTTCCTGTAGGAAATTGTATGGCCTGTTTTTAGGTAGAAGACGGTAGATCAGAAGCCCTTCCTGCATCAGCTGTTTCTCAAGTGCCTTCAGCTCAAAATAATCAATATGCCAAAGTAGCGTATTTTGGGGTAGCATGTTCTAAACTCCTTCAAGGGCAAGGAGAGCACTGGAAGAAAATTCCTCTCTTCCCTTAAGATTTATTACTTCATGTGTTTTTGTTTTTTGTGTTTTTTTTTTTTTGCAATTTTAATTTAATTTAGGTTTTTTAAAGTTTATTTATTTATTTTGAGAGAGACAGAGAGAAAGAGAGAGAGGGAGCTTGAGCAGGGCAGGGACAGAGATAGAGAGAGAGAGAGAGAGAGAGACATTCCTAAACAGGCTCCATGCTGTTAGCCCAGAGCCCCACCTCAGAAACTGCGAGAACGTGACCTGAGCTGAAATCAAGCTAAGTCTGACACTTAAAGGCTTAACTGACTGAGCTACCCAGGCACTCCTGCAATTTTAATTTAAATTGCACATCTATATAGTTTAAATGCACACATAGTTTAATTTCATATATGTAGTTTAAAGAATCAACCAGTTCCAAAAAAGTTGCTAAGATAAACTGAAGTGTCTAGTCTTTTTACTTTGTTTTCCTTCCCTAGAGACGAACACTTTCAAATACTTTGACCTTGATTTTAGCCTCCATATTGCTAATTAACACGCTTGTATTTTTCACATTAGACTTTTATTGTCCTTCTACTATGAAACATGAGGATTTAGCTCTCCTCTCTCTCCCTGTCTCCTGCATGAGCACTGCCTAAATCTCCCAATATTTTAAATATCACTATGATAATATCGGTTAGATTAATATTTAATATTCATATCATTAGGACTATAAAAATGTCATTCACAACACAATCATGTAGAAAATTATAATTACTTTTCCTTCCTTACGCTATTTTCTATTTTTCCTGAAGTTAATTTTGTTTTTCTTAATTGGTGGCATTTCTATGCCCTTAGGGAGTCAGTATGGAATTATGGTTGAAGAAAGCCTCTGGAATCAGATGGCCTGGGTTTCAGCCCCAGTACTGCTTCTTACTAGCTGTGTGACCTTGAGCTAGCCACTTAATCCGCTTTGCCTCTTTCTTATATGTAAAATAGGAACAATATTACATTCATTGCCTAAAGTTCATGGACCAAGTATTAGACGAGTGTCTGCCTACATAGTAAACACACCGTAAGTGTTATCTGTTATTAATCACTAATTGAACCCCAAACACTGTCAATGTGCTTGAGTCTCTTAATCTGATCTCTCACATCAGGATGGCTGTCAATCTGATCTTTGTGGAAGTGCCTTCCAGATTTTTTCAACCTGCCCCACAGGAGTGTTCTCCCTCTCCACCTAGGATGGACAGGGCAAACTCTTTATTCCGAGTCTCCTTTTATCTTCATCTTCCCTTGCTCCTAGTTTTGATCTTTGTCTTCTGGACTCCATACCTTCCTCTTTTTTCGGTTTATGCCTGTATTTTCATGAATCTTATCTATAAGCTTTCTGAGAAATAGCTTTTGGGGAAGTATCTCTTTTTTCAATTGCATGTCTCAAAATGTCTGTATTTTATCCTTTATGCTAATTGGTTGGATATAGAATTCTAAAATAAAAGTAATGTGTCTTCAGAATGGGAAATGAATTTTTTCATTGTCTTCTTTTCCTAGTATTATTGTTGATACTGGAAGGTCTGTCTCACAAAGCACAGTATGCAGAGATGAAAACGTACTCTTAGGGAAAGCTAATCATGAGTGATAGTGGAGCTTTGGGGAAGTTTAAATAATAAAAATTATTTTAAAATATATCTAGTGAAAAAGAATGATAAATAGTACACACCAAATATGTGCAGTTATTTGTATATCAATTATGCCACAATAAAGCTCTTACAAAATTTAGGGATTTTAGCTGATTTCAAGTCAGACTTGATTTGATTATCACTACTTTTGTCTTGAATGTGACTGACAAAGAGCCTACATAAAGACTGTAAGTGCCTACTCTGGTTGTTGTTTTTTTTAATGTTTATTTTTGAGAGAGAGAGAGAGAGAGAGAGAGAGAGAGAGAGAGAGAGAGAGATTGTGAGCAGGGAAGGGGTAGAGACAGAGGGGGACAGAGGATCCAAAGCAGGTTCTGTGCTGACAGCAGCGAGCCCCATGTGGATGGAAGGCTTGAACTCAGAAACCAAACGGTGAGACTGTGAGCTAAGCTGAAGTTGGAGCCACCCAGGTGCCCCACCTACTGTGATTGTTTTTGTCATTGCTTTCCTTGTATTTACATGGATTATCTTCAATCTGCATTTCTCTTAAAGGAATCTTTGAAGTCATTTCGTCATTTAGTTACAGTCACTGCACATATAAACTGCAGAAAATGTCAGTAAACTAAGAGTGTCGCTACGAGTTCATGTACTATCTGGCATGCAGACTGAGTGTAGGTACCAGGTCAACCTGAATATCAAATATTAGTAGAGCTCTTTTAAAAATGTGAATAGAAATTCTAACATTCTCTCTCCATATATGATAGGATGGTTTTGTGTACATTCAGAGGCAAACACCTCACTTGGAAGACAGATGTGCTAGACTATCCCATTCTTTTGGCATGTAATTATGGTGGGTTCACAAAAAAGTACAACATTCCTGTAATGTGCATGTTATTATAGTGCCTGCTTTTTACCTTTCTCTCTCATATTTTATCTCTCAGACCTATACACCTGATAGAGTTACAGTTTATAAAGTTTTTGGGCTTATGGTTGATTAACACAGGTATTGAATCTTATTGTGCATATGGCACTATGCTAGCGCTGGAGAGCATTGCTTCGTCATCTTTAAAGCACTTGGAAGTTTGTTTAAACGTAGATTTTGATTATGTCTAGGATGGGGCCTATGATTCTGCATTTCTAACATGTTACCAGGTGATGACCATGGTATTGGTCTAACACGTTGAGTTCTATGGCTGGGATGCAAAGATGTGCACAATCTGGTCTCTGCCCTTAAGGGATTTATACCATAGTCAAGGATGAGTAAAAATATGAATAATTAAAGACCCTAGATTTATGTAATTGTGATACAGCTCTCTGTTTTTAGTGTCTTTATGGTCCCGTGCTCCTCAGGGCCACCAAATTTCACTGACCCTCTTGGACAGTAGCAGCATGTGCCATGTGTTTCAAAACTCATCTGCACTCCGTGTATACCCTTCCTGCATTCATTGAGAATGAATATATGAATCTATTGCTTTAAAATATGTTGATGTCTATAAAAGTTCCCTTTTCGGTATTATATTGAAATTTGTATCACATGAATAAAAGTTGGCTAATTGCTCATATTGAATTTTTTTAAAGGGTTATGTATTATTAGTTGACAGAAGCCAAAGATTGTCTCCAGTAGGAGAAATTGTAAGGACTGGGAACATGCTGGAAAACAGGTTGTGAAACAGTTCTGGGAGTTGGGACAAATCTACCATGCAGTCCCCTGATTAAATACTTAGGAACCATATACATAGCATAGTGCCAGAAAGTAAACATTTCTTGAGCAGGACGGTGGGCCCCATACAAAGAGCAAAGAATGTAAGAAAAGAGCTCTGTTAACCTCATGAAAGGATTAATCATTAGTGATAGATGTTCCTGGTCCCCGAAGAGCTGAATGTGTTGTGCTATTCTGAGCAAATTCCATCCATCACTGTTGACCCATAATAGCTATCCATCTATTACGCTGACTGGTAAGGATCTGTACCCGATGGAGTCAGCTTTATGACTTGCTTGGCTCCAAATTTCCACAGTGGCTGTCACACCATCTCTATCACCAAGCATCCTTTTCTTCGCCATCATTGCCAAAAAACAAACATACACGCTCACCTCTTCTTCATTCTAAAGCTGAAAAGAGAAATACAGTTGCATGGTTCTCTCTGAGTCAGCCTGCCATATTTAACTGAATGAGTAAAATAAAGGGTTTCAAGTCAAATCAATTATTGAACATTGATTACTGACTTAAAAGCACTCTGTTAGGCTCCTTAGAGAAAATAAAGACACATAATAGTTGGTTCACATCTTCACTGAGCTTACAGTCCAGTGGTTCTGATAATACATAATATTTCAAAAATTCACTATGAGCAATTGACCAGGTTTTGTTCACCTTTGTGTTTCTTTCTACTTAGGAAAAGTGACTGGCAAATAGTAGGTGACCAAGGTGTGTCCTGAAGAATGGTAATCACATGATGAAATTAATCAACAGCTTTAGGCAATGAAGGGCTCTCATAGGACTTGATACAACTGATTGCAAAATGAACGATCCAGACAGTGTTATAGGAACAGTGTTTCTCAAACTGGGTACATGGGTTTCTTTCAAGAGTACTTTTTATTTTATAGATATATGAGAGTCATACACATAAGTAGTATTTTTAAATGTTTATTTATTTATTTTTGAGAGAGAGAGACAGAGACAGAGAGAATCCCAAAGCAGGCTCTGCATGGTCAGCACGGAGCCTGATGTACGGCTGGAATTCATGATCCGTGAGATCACGTCCTAAGCCGAAACCAAGAGATGGATGCTTAACTGACCGAGCCACCCGGGCACCCCCGAATACTTGAGGAATTTATATCTGGTTTCATGTTTGTATATATTTAACCAACAGTATAATTAAAATGATTTAAAGTAATATTAGGGATCCCCAGAAATGTCCTTTAAATAGAAAATTATTCAAAGCAAGCTATGAATCTTGTTTGAATTTTCTTTCAATCTGCAAAATATTTTATTTATTTTTTATGCTTATTTATTTATTTTGAGAGAGAGAGTGTGTGTGCACAGGGCAGGAGCAGAGAGAGAGGAGAGAGAGAGAATCCCAAGCAGGCTCCACACTGTCAGCACAGAGCCTGATGCAAGGTTCAATCTCACCAACTGTGAGATCATGACCTGAACCAAGATTAAGAGTCAGGATGCTCAACCGACTGAGCCATCCAGGTGCCCCTGGAAATTTTTTTTAAAAATCATGATAGAATAAGAGATATCTAATTACAGGATAGTTGATGCTTTTAAGAAATTTTTGTTATTTTTTACGTGTGACTTTTTAAAAGATGCATCTTTTAAAGATTTCATCTTTTAAAAATGCATACTGAGGGGCACCTGGCTGGCTCAGTCAGAGAAGTGTGTACCTCTTGAGCTTGGGGTCATGAATTGGAGCCCCATGTTGGGTGTAGAGATTATGTAAATAAATAAATAAACTTAAAAAAATAAAAAATAAAAACACATACTGAAATAGCTATGTGTGAGATAATACGATGTGTGGGATTTCTCTGAAATAATCCAGGGGTGGGTTAATAGTATGTGGAGATATGGGTTGTGGTAGGCAGAATAATGGCTCCCCAAAGATGTCCATGTTCTAATCCTCAGGAATTAAGGTAGCAGATGGAGTTAAGGTTGCCAATCAGTTGACCCTAAAATAAGAAGATTATCCTGGATTAACTGTGTGAGCCCAGTGTAATCACAGGGGTTCTTTATGTGTGGAAGAAAGAGAATCAGCATGTTGCAAAGTGAGATTGAAGATGGAACAGAGCCACAAACTAAGGAGTGGAGGCAGCCTCTAGAAACTGGAAAAGGCAAATAAAAAGGATTCTCCTTTGGAGCTTCAAGGAAGGAACTCAGTCCTTTGACACCATGATTTTAGTCCAGTGGGACCCTTTTTAGACTTGACTTCCAGAACTGTAAGATAATAAATTTGGGTTGTTTTATGGCCAGCATAACCCCGATACCAAGTTTAGAGTGTTTCCTTCTATTACCACTTCGCTTAGTTTTCATTTTTGCTTTTTAATCACAAATACTGAATTTTGTCAACTATTTTTTTCTACATCTATTAAGATCAATATTTTATCCCTTTTTTGTTGTTTTGATTTTTAAGTGTTCAATCTTCCTTGTATTTTTTTTTTTTAATCTTCCTTGTATTCTTGAGATAATTCTGGTTTGGTCATAATGTATTATCATTTTTATATATTGCTGATTTTAAGTTGCTTGTAATTTATTAAGGATTTTTTGTGTTTATTGGAGCATTGTGTTGGCCTCATAAAATGATTTGGAACGGGTTCCATCGTCCTCTATTTTTCTGAAACAGTATGTATAAGGTTAGTATATTTCTTACTATATAGTTGTTTAAATTGATGTTTCTGGGAGAGAATGAGCACTAGAAATTCCTATGCTGCCAGTTTGCAAACATCGCCCTCTTTTCTTATTGGCTGTTTAAATGCTTATTTTTGTTTTATATTTTAATAGTTGTTTAGGGTTTACATTATGTATCTATAACTTGTGATACTTTACCTTGAATAATGCATAACTTATACAAAGTTGTATATAAGAACCATATAACTATATTTCCACTTACCCCACCAAACTTTGTAGTATTACTATCATATATATTTCAAGTCTACATGTTATAATCCCCAATATATAGTAGTATAATATTTGCATTAATCTTTTTTTTTTTTTTTTTAAAGAGACAGAGTGCGATGGGGGAGATGGGTAGAGGGAGAGAGAGGGAATCTTAAGCAGGCTCCATCCCACAATCCTGGGATCATGACCTGAGCTGAAATCGAGTCAGGTGCTCAACCGACTCAGCCACCCAGGCACCCCTCTATTGTCTTTTTAAAAAGAGTGTTTCTAGTATTCTTCCTTTTATCCTATAGTACAAAGTTTCTATCTGGTGTCATTGCTGTTCAGTCTGAAAATTATTCTTTAGCATTTCTTGCAGGAATAGTTCTGCTTGTAACGAACTCTCCTAGTTTTGTTTTGTTTTTTTGCTATTGTTAATTCTCCAAATATATACTGAACACAGAATATGAGCAAGGCACTGAATAATTGTGTAATGTATTCTTCATAAGGGAAGTGGTTGTTTTGATACTGTTTTGAAATTCTATTTTAAAATACTTTGTTTTTAGTATAGACTGAAAGGTAAGTACCAGCAGCAAGTCAGGATAAATTAAAACTATTTGAAAGCCATCTAAGAAACTGCAATTCAAGGAATTTCATGGAAAAGAAAGGTGATTTACCCAAAGAAATGTAACAAAAACAAAAGTTAGGTCATTAACATTATCACTAGCTCTGTACTTAGACTTTTATGATTTAGAATCACAGCAATTGTTTTAATAAGGTTATTTTCAAAAGGAAACTGTAAGTAGCTACTGATTTGAGGCCAAATGGCAGATGATTATTTACAATTATTGACAAGTCCATGTAAATAAGAGATAAGCAGAAATTTCAATGTGTGTGTGTGTGTGTGTGTGTGTGTGTGTGTGTAAAAGAAAGAGAGAGAGAGCACTCCTCAAATATGGAAGGGGCAAAAAAATACACCTACAGCACCATATTTTTAGGTTAGGAAAGTTATGTGGTTGTTTTTAATAACTAGACTTTTACATATGTCTGGATTTTGTCTCCTCCTACTCCATGTAGAGAATGGACAAGCATACAAGAGTCATAGCAATCGCTACCAATTTTTTTGGCCTCATCAGGTCTTTTTCTTAAGGCATAAGGCAAACCTGACACTATCCGCTATTTTATCTTGTCAGGTATATTTTAGTTTGAAGTAAAACACGAAAGGTTTATGATGCAAAAGTTTTATGGTACATAATCCCAAGAATGCTGGCTGCTTGCCACTACAGAGAGTTTTAGGTATTAGAAGTGACTGGCTTAGACACATTTATTCATTCATTCATTCATTCATTTACAATGAAGTCTGTAGTTTTAGAAGTATATTTGCAATTTCTTTTCTCCTTGTTTTTATAATCATTCAGTTATCCATTATATTATTTTTGGGGGGACCATGTATGTTGAAATTCTGATTTTAATTTATATATGAAGACTGATCCTGAATATTCAACTGGATGTGCCCTCTGACATGGGGATAAATTATGCCATGTAGTAACTGAAAATAGAACTAACCCAGAAAGTGATTTTGACATCTCATTTTTTTTCTTTTCTTTCTTTCTTCTTTCTTTCTTTCTTTCTTTCTTTCTTTCTTTCTTTCTTTTTTTCTTTCTTTTTGAAAGAAAGAGGGGGCAAGTGAGCAAGGGACAGAGAGAGAGAGAGAGAGAGAGAGAGGGAGAGAGACATCTCATTTTTTCTATTATTTTTTTATTTTTTTAGAGGGAGAAAGAGAGTGCACACAAGCGGGAAAGAGGGACAGGGGAGAAGGAGAGAGAATCAAGGGCAGGCTCCACTCCCCGTGCAGAGTGTGACATGAGGCTCAATCCTAGGACCATGAGATCAGACCGCAGCTGAAATCAAGAGTTAGAAGCTCAAATGATTGAGCCACAATTTATTGATTGAGCCAATAAATTGTCCCTTTATTTCTCTATCAATCTGTCTGTCTGTCTGTCTGTCTATTTATCTGTCCATAATCTCACTTTTTCTAGAGCTTTCTTTAGTCCTGGGCTTTGGAGATGAGGCAGAACAACTCAGGGCAGATGAGGGGTGTAGAGAGTGTGGCAATTTTATATTGATTAAATTCTGTAATATCCAGGTCAGTTGTTAACAGAAGCTTCTGAATAATCAGATCATGTTTATCAATCAGCAGATATTTAATAAGCATCTCCTTTTTGCCTGACACTGTTGCAAATACTGTGGGAAATATAAAAATATCTGTAAGACTAAATAGAGGATCTACATTCTGCTGGAAAAACAGTACAATTGTTAAGAACAATCAAATGCTAAATTTTGTAGTAATATACTAATCATAGGTTCAGTAAAGAGAGACTCTGTGGACTGGAATAATTAATGAGGTTTCACCAAAGGAAACAGGGAATCACCTGAAAGCTTATTAGCCTTGGTTCTATTCTGGATGGGATGAGTATGAAGCAAAAACAAACAACCGAATTTGTAGAAGTGACTTAGAAAATCTAAGGAATAATCAAAGTGGTGTCAGCGTAAACTTGAAGACATATTCTATATATTAAATTCTGGTCTGTACTGAGCTGTTATTGCATTAGTTTTCTATTGCTGCATAACAAATTGCCAGCTTAAAACAGCACATATTTATTAGCCTATACGTTTTCTGGGTCAGAAGTCTGGGCACAGCTTAGCTGAGGAGCTTCTGTTCAGGGATTCAAAAAGCTGCAATCAAGATGTCGATTAGGCTGCATTCTCTCCTAGAGGTTCAAGGAGGGAAGTATCTGCTTCTAGACTTGTTTAGGCTGTTGGCAGAATTCTGATCCTTGTGGCTCTGTGACTGAGGACCTTGTTATTGGCTCTTGGCTGTAGGTTGTCCTTAGGTCCAAGAGGACACCCAAAATTGACTGCTATATCAACCCTTCCACAGTCACTATATGAGTTTGCTTCTTCAAGGCCAGCAGGTCTTGGTCTTGGTCTGCTAAGAGATTTCGTGTGTGTGTGTGTGTGTGTGTGTGTGTGTGTGTGTATAATCTTAGATGATTTATCTATATATCTGTCTATCTCTCTATATACCATAGGTGTCCTGAGATATAGATACATATAGATAAATAGATAATAGATAGATGAGTAATCTAGTCATAGAATAACATCCTAACACCTTTAGTATATGTATAAATATATATTATTATATATATACATAATATATATATGCACATATATGTTATTATTTTTTATTTTTTATTTTTTTGGTTAAAATCAAGGCACAGGTCCTTCCTGAATTCAAAGAGAGAAAATGAACTTAGTAGCTCATTAGGATTCACACCTTAGGGTTTCAATTAGTTCATTAGGACTCACAGCTTAGGGTATGTCCACCTAGCTATTAAATATGAAATAATATATTTCTATTATATTTTGTACTAATTAAGAACTCAGCAGTTTAGATGGTGATCTTAAATAATCTTTTTCGCCTCCCTAAATCTCAGTGTTGAAAGACAATTCAACATGTGTCTCTCACTTTTCTGCATATCTTCTGAACAAGAGGCATTTGTTCTGTTTGCACAGATGTTTGTAGAGCTAATGTCTCCCTCCAGGGCAGATGCCAGATTTGCTTCCTGACCAGGATGATAAGATAATTTTTCCTTCCTGGAAAACAGACAGGTTTGCTAACATCCACCCTGTAAGACTGAGGGTTTCCTAAACTCAAGGTTCCTTAGCTTGTATAGCATCCACTGGAGCTCATCACCCTGATGGGACTAGGGAAGCAAAGGCAATCAGTTTGGACATGAAGCTCATATTGCCTGCTATTCTTTGTCTCTGATCCAGGGGTCTTGTGTCTTTTTCCAGCCTCTATAAAGCTGTGGGCAGGTTAATGCATTCACTTGTAAGCATGGCAAAATATCAGACCCTTCACAATTCTTGATATTAAATTTTCTTCTACATAATTTAAGAGATTAGGGTAAGGTTATTTCTAACATTCTTTTAGTTTCTTTCTTATTTTTTAAACAATTTCATAATTCTTTTATTTATTTTTTTAGTAATCTCTACACCCAATGTGAGGCTCAAACTCACGATCCCAAGATCAAAGTCACATGTTCTACCACCTGAGCCAGCCAGGTGCCCCTAAGATTTTTTTCATCTTTAATCTTTGATATTCTGATACTCTAATTGGCTCTGTCATTTTCATTATTGTCATAGAAGAGCTCAACCAATTTTGTATTTGACATCCTTAATGGGGTGTTTAACTACTTCACAATAGTCTAGAGATGGTCAAGATTATTTAAAACCATTTTTTGCAAATAAAGGAATTACATTTATTTTAATTTACTGGTACTGCTGATGTAATGCATTCACCATTTGGGAAACAAATCTGTTAGGATACTGTTTGACTGGGAATCAGGTACTTATCCCTTAGATCATGTCTTTGTTTTAGTTTTTTGTTTATGGCAGTGTTGCCATCTTGCCAAAACAAAATTCTATCCTTTGTGTTTCTTTAAGTCATGTTTAAATAGAAGTCACTGAAATATCCTACATCCTATATTTTATTTTTTAATTTTAGAGAGAGAGGGAGCATAAGATGGGGACAGAGGCAGAGGAAAAGAGAGAGAATCTTAAGCAGGCTCCATGCTCAGCACAGAGCCCACCATGGGACTCGATTCCACAACCCTGGGATCAGGACCTGAGCTGAAATCAAGAGTTGGACGCTCAACCAAATGAGCATCCCAGGTGCCCCTTCGACATTCTGTATTTTGCTCAAACTTTTCCTCTCACATTTTCAAACATTAAATTGTCTGTTGTTGTTAATTAGCATTTCTTAATTGATTTTGTTGTTTATTATGAAAAAATGAAGTGCTTTGGCAGGAGATAGAATTGCAGTGAACCATTGAACAGGGTTGAGAGCCTGAGAAATCATCCTGAAACAAACTCGTACAGGTAGGCAAAGTGCATAGATATGACGAGTAAGTGTTCCTCAAAGTCAGCAAAGGACCCATAACTGCAGGAGAGACCAGCCTGGTTTTACAATTTTGCCATTTTCTTCAGCTATAATTGAAAACAGACTCAAAAGTTAATTTTTATTGCATATGCAAAACATATTTAGACTTCAAAAATAGTTAATAAGGTTTTTTTTCATGGAAAATTATATTTGGCTTAGCTGTTTAAAATGAAGACTTAAGTATTAAAAAAACACAAAAAACTAACATTCTAACATCAGAATTTGTGCTACATATAAGCATCCTGTATGCATGTGTGTGTGTGTAGGTTTACATGATAGGTCAAACTAATATGACAGTGTGACCCTACCTCCATCTAAGGGGCTAGGTTTTAGGCAAAAGGACATTTATTTGGAGCTGTCCTTTCTCATCTTCTCTCAACCTTAAATGATGATGATTACAAAGATGAAGATAAAGGTGATGATGACCACAATAGCACAACAAATGTGACAACACATTTATCAAGTCTTTAATGTGTATCAGACATTATTTGTTGTACTTTACTAGTGTTCCATTTAATCCTGAAAACAGTTTGTGGATTGGCTATTACTATTAAACCCATTTTCATGAAACTGTAGCAAAAAGATCTTACATAACTTGCCCAAGTTCAAATAATTTTTAAGTGGTATCAGAAGTTTATCCTAAGGATAAATAACTTCTCAGTGGACTGGGGATTTTTTTTTTTTTCACTTAAGAGCCACAGAAGAGACAACAAAAACAATCAAGTGTTGGATTTGTAAAAATGAACCTTAGATTTTGAGAAATCTTTTACATGTTCCACTTATCATTAATTTGGAACAATGAGAAAATAAGAAAAGAAATCATCAAGGAAAGATAGATGAGGTTGATCAGAGGGGGATAGAGACCAAGAGCTAGAAGATTCTTTGGGGATCCCCCCTCTTTCCTTCATCTCAGCCTTGCCCACTGTTGGGTCTGTTCCAACAGCATTCAGCATGTCATAGTGTCTGTCATGACTGAAAGGCCTCTCTCAACCGCACATTCCCCTTCAAATACCTCTCTATCTCTCTGCTTCGCTTGCCAGAAAAAAGTCTCTAAAGAACTACCTATGCCTACGCCTGTACTTCTTGATTTCTTCTTTCATCTCACTTCAGACAGGTTTCCTGCCCTGTATCTACAGAAACTGCCTTTGCCCAAGTCATCAGTGAGTCCTGTGTTGTCTTCTGCAACATATATTTTTAGTTCTTACCTTACTGTACCTCTCAGCATCCCCTAACAAAGGTGATTATCTTGTCCTTTAAAAAACACTTCTCCTCTTTGTGTAACATCATTTTCGACTGATTGGCCTCCTTTTTCATTGGCCTCTCTTTCTCAGTCTCTTTCTCTGGCTTCTCCTGGGTGAACAAATTCAAATCAAGTTTGTTCATCTTTGTGCCTATGCCAGTGCCTGGCCCATGAGAGTACTCAATAAATATTTGCTGGAAATGTAAATGAATGGGTGAATGGATGGATGAGTGAGGAGATTAATAAATGAAGTGTTATAGAAACACATAGGGAGGAAAGATTAACTTTGCCTGAGGCAGTCAGAAAAATTTTTCTGGAGGAGGTAAAACTTGACCTGTCCTGAGAGACGTGTCATGATGTGTCTAGTGAACAAAGCATTCATTTCCAGAAATGAATGTTCTTACAAAATTAACACAGTGTACCATTTCTTAGGAAATTATGGGAGAGTGTATTATTCCTAAAGGAGAAAATAAGCTGAGAAAGAGAAAAATAGGAGATTCAGGAGATCTAACACAAGTGAGAGGGAAAGGAGATGCCTGGGAAGAAGGATAAAGGAGATGTTAGAATGAGGGCTGGGCAGCGGGCCCAGAGATAAGCAGTCCAGATTGGATCAGGAGGGCAGAACACAGCAAGAAGATGAATGTGATAGATGCACTTCTGCTAAGAAGTTGAGTCTGGTAGGTACATAGAAATCCAGGTTAATTAAAAAGAGGTGGTTATTAAATATAGATAAAATGAAAGTTACATAAAAAGAAAAAAAACATCATGGCTAAGGTGTGGATAGTGTTTATACATAATTATGCAAATACAAAATATTTATTTGATTGAAATTATATTTTAACTTTGTAGGAAAGATGAAAGAAAGGGAAAAGTCTGTGCTTAGGGGAGGTATAAGCATGAAAGGGAACTAAATTCTTATGTTCTACAGAGGAAATTCATTAAAAATGGCTAAGACCTTTAAAAATTACTAAGTAGCGTTATAAATATATTATTTAGAAATAGGAGTTAAATGCTAAAAGAAAAAGCCAAAATAGTTGGAAATGGTTGTCTTTGTGGAAGAAAATAGAGGGGGTCAAGTGAGTACTGTTTTTTGTAATAAACCACATATATATATTTGGCATTAAGGATATGTGTTAAAGGGGTGCCTGGGAGGCTCAGCTGGTTAAGTGTCAAACTCCTGATTACAGGTCAAGTCACGATCTCTTGGTTTGTGAGATTGACCCTGCATCCAGCTTCTGCATTGGGCTCTGACACGTGGACCCTGCTTGGGATTATTTTTATCCCTCTCTCTCTGCCCCTCCCCACTCTCAAAAATAAATAAACTTGGGGTGCCTGGGTGGCTCAGTCGGTTGAGTGCCTGACTTTGGCTCAGGTCACCATCTCGTGGTTCATGAGTTTGAGCCCCATGTCAGACTCTGTGCTGACAGCTCAGAGCCTGGAGCCTGCTTCGGATTCTGTGTCTCCCTCTCTCTGCTCCACCCCTGATTGTGCTCTGTTTCTCTCTGTCTCTCAAAAATGAATAAACATTAAAAAAATTTTTTTAAATAAAAAAATAAACTTAAAAATGCATTAAAAAAGAATGACATTAGGCAGAATAGAGGTTAAACAATGTCATTAAAATGAACAATCCAGACTTCAACACTGATCTCAGTGTTGATGCCAAAACCCTTGCTTCAGTGTGGGAAAGTTTTATTTTTTTATTTTATTTTGTTTTTATTATTATTTTAATGTTAATTTATTTGAGAGAGAGACAGAGTGTCAGTGGGTGAGGGGCAGAGAGAGAGGGAGACACAGACTCTGAAGCAGGCTCCAGGCTCTGAGTTTTCAGCCCAGAACTCGATGCAGGGCTCAAACTCATGAACTGTGAGACTGTGACCTGAGCCAAAGTCAGACTTAACCAACTGAGCCACTCAGGCACCCCAATAAAGTTTTAAAAAGGATTGGTGAAAAGGTTGAGGGCTTTGTATTTAATTAATCTTTATAAAAATAATTCTGTCAATCATGCAATCTTAGAAGATAGTGACATGACCACAGGCAGACCAGATTGAAAGCATAGGGTACCTGGGTCATGGTAAATGATGGTGAGTATCATAATATAGCTTTCAGGGCTGTTGGCAATAATCTCTTGGTGGTAACTCAGAGACTACATTCTTAGTCTCATCTGCTTTATAATAAACATGTATTGTGGATGATAGCCAAGTTTGTTGTAAGGAGATGTTTTATTTTACAAAAAGTCTTTGAGAAAAATCATTCTTTCTCTGAAGAATTCTGTAATTCCATAGTTCTTATGTTACAGGATTCATTCTTAATGAGGAAAAAGTCATCAAACAGAGGTGACCTATTAAATAAAGTTAAAACACACCTAGAAAACTGTATCTGGTGTTATTATATAAATGCTATTACAGGATGATAGTAATATAGACCCAACGCTGTAAGTCCACGGACTGAGATTTAAACAAAATTCCTCTGTTACAATTCCAAAATTTAAAGAAAATTCGTCTGTTAAAAAATAAAAGAGTGACACCATATGGTTTGTGCTTGGGCAGAAGATAATTTTCCTGTAGCCTGTCTGTGAGGTTTAATTATGGAGATAAAATGAGTTTAGATAGAGAAAAACTATTCTATGGAAAGAATCTTTCCTGGTTCGGTTCTGCAGAGATGAGACCTGATAGGGGCTAGGCAACCATTTCCAAAATGGTTCTATTGCTCTGTTGCATCCTAGGAACCTTCTGACCTCTCCCTTAACCAACTTAAAACATGATTAGAGAAGACCCTTGTTTTCTGACCAGTCTTATCAATCCTTCCTTGGTGGGGGGAGGGAGAGCATCAACAGAACTTGTAGTGGATTGAATGGTGTCCCCTCGAAAGATATGCCCACTTGGAACCTCTGAGTGTGCTTTTATTTGGAAAAAGAGTCTTTGGAATTGTAGCTAAGTTAAGGATCTCCGGAAGATATCATCTGGATCCAAGTGGGCCCTAACCTCAATGAAAAGTATTCTTATAGGAGAAGGGAAAAGGAAGAGACACCTAGGGGAGACAGTCATGTGAAGGCAGAGGCAGAGGATAGAGTAATGCACATATAAGACAAGAACACCAAGAATTGCCTGCAGCCCCCAGAAACTAGAAGAGAGGCATGGAACAGATGTTCCCACAGTGCCTCCAGAAGGAACCAACCCTGCTGAGACCTTGATTTCAAGACTTCCGCCCTCCAGAACTATGAAAAAATAAGTTTTCGTGGTTTAAAGGCACCCAGTCTGTGGTAATTTTTAACGGTAGCCATAGGAAACCAATGCACAGCTGCTCCAGTTTGACTGTTCCCAGCAGAGAGCCCCCACCTCCCTAGCTAGGTCTGCCCTCTCCCTGCTACCTGTCCAACTCTCTTCAGGAGAGGGTATAGTCAGCCAACATATAATACTTTTCTACATATTTATCTGCTACAAAAGTGCTTTGTATTTTTTTAAACATTTCTCCAAATTTGACAAAGGTTATTAATGTAACAAGCATCTGGTGACGAGATGTCTTCAACCACGGAAAAAGCTGGAACTCAGGGAAGCTGCAGCTAGGGCACTGGGTCATAGGAAGTGAAAGGAAGATCAGTGATGCCCATTCAACTGCCAGTTATCATGGATCTAAGATGTACCAGGTACCAGGGGAGGCTGTGAGGTTCAGTCAGATGTCGTTCCTGCCTTCAGGGTTATTAAGTCTTGTAAAGGAGGGAAGGCACAATCTTTAACAACCTTCAAGCAAGAAAGGATTGATGTTATCAAGGACAAATAAGGTTCTGTAGGAAAGGTTTTTGTTGTTGTTGTTGTTTGTTGGTTGGTTTTTTCCTGATGGAGCCATTGCAGGGCTGCTTTATGAAAGAAGGTGGTTTTGTTTGTTTGTTTTTGTTTTTTACTTAAGTGGATTCTTTTAAAGCAAAGTCAATTATCATTTCTACTAGGAAGCCTTCTTTGACCCTCTAGTGCTAGCTGTCCAGTCTTTTGTGACCTGAGACTTTGAGGTTTCTCTGTTTCAGCAATTAGCACATTTAATAATGAGGATTTATTTGCACATCTTACTTTTCTCACTAGACTGTGACCAAACTTTGTGATTATTATTGTGATTATTATTATTTTATTTTAGAGAGAGAGTGTGAGAGTGCAAGTGAGAGAGAGGTGCAGAAGGGCAGAGAGAGAATCTTTTTTTTCAACGTTTTTTTTTTTTTTTTTTTTTAATTTATTTTTGGGACAGAGAGAGACAGAGCATGAACGGGGGAGGGGCAGAGAGAGAGAGAGACACAGAATCGGAAACAGGCTCCAGGCTCCGAGCCATCAGCCCAGAGCCTGACGCGGGGCTCGAACTTGCGGACCACGAGATCGTGACCTGGCTGAAGTCGGACGCTCAACCGACTGCGCCACCCAAGCGCCCCTAGGGCAGAGAGAGAATCTTAAGCAGGCTTCACACTCAGTGCAGAGTCTGACATGGGCTCGCTCAGTCCAACGGTCTTGGGATCATGACCTGAGCCAAAATCAAGAATCTATGCTCAAGCAATTGAGCAACCCAGGGTGCCCCTGTATGTGATTTAAAATTTTTTTTTAATGTTTATCAATTCTTAGAGAGAGAACAGGGGAGGGGCAGAGAAAGGGAGACACAAAATCTGAAGCAGGCTCCAGGCTCTGAGCTGTCAGCACAGAGCCTGATGTGGGGCTTGAACTCATGAACCACAAGATCATGATCTGAACTGAAGCTGGATGTTCAACCAAGCCACCCAGCCGCCCCCGTATGTGATTGTTTTTAATAGTACAGTGCTTGGCACATAACTGCAACACTAACAAATACATGAACATGTGCTAGTAGAGATGTTTGGAGGACAGGGCAACCCAGATGGAAGAAATGTCATGAAGAGAGGCACAGAGAATGAGATGAAAAGGTCTCTTTTACTTTGAACAATGTCTTTACAATTTTGCCAGAGGCTCATTTCACTTACAGATGTATCATCAAGGATGCCCTTCAGCTGCAGGTAACAGAAGTTTAACCACATTGGTTTATAAAACAGAGGGATTTTTTTTCCCCTTACGTGAGACTTTAGATATAGGCAACTGAAGGCTGAGTCATCAATGTCCCAGTCTTCCTGCCTCTTCTTATTTCACCATCTTTAGTGAGCAGGCTTCCCCCAGCATTACTTCATGGTCACAGTTCAACTTCATACCTGTGTCTAGCAAAGGGACAAAAGGAAGGAAGAGTCATGCCTATATCAGGAAAATAAAACTTTCCCAGAAATCTCCAATAGATTTCTGCCTATGTGTCATTGATCAAAACTGTACATGTGGCTAGCTGTATGGGAGGCTGAGAATGTCCATTTTCTAGTGGGATGCTTTGTTTTCACAAATATTTTTGGAATATTTGATGTAGAAAATGAACATTGGATAGGACAAGCACAGTCTGCAATGATGTGGATGGAAGGCAGTGAAGGAATCTCATTACTGCCTAGGGTCCACAATAAGCGGCAATATTTACTCTCCTGTTCCATCCCAGTTCAGAAGACCATTTACCAATGGCCTTCAAATCCACTGACCTCATGTCCACAGAACCAAAGTTCATTAGCCCATTGGAGCTGCTTTTTTTCTCAGTATCATGCATAATGGAATAGAGTCTTTGTGTTCCTTTTAAGGAGCTTTCTTCTAAACTCCCACAGTCCTGAATAAGAAAACAACATACAGACCAAAGCTTGAGGAAAGGACATAATTCCATGTACACTAAATTTCCACAATCTATCATATGGATCACTATATAACCATTGGCATTTCTGACCACTGCTAGGCTTCTGGTATTATTAAAGAAGCTGAGTCGTTATCCTAACTTTTCAGAATGAGTCAGAAAACAGCTGATTTTCCAAATGTGATATTGTTAGTCTAGGGGAAAGCTGATTCTTCTGCCTTTTTGGTGTATGTTTAGTACTTTTTCTACATTCATAAAATTTGAGACTCTCAGCACAAAAACTTTTGTTTATGACACTGGAAATTATTTTACTAGTGGACTATGGGAAAATCCTAAAATAATTATAGAATACAAAAAAATTTCATAGATAGTTAGACATATTATCCATCACATATATGGATTCTTGCCCTTGGATTTCAGTATTCTTTAATAATTGTATTTCCCGTGTCTCTAGTCAGTATTTATGGCCCTCTGAGCCCTTCTAAGCCAGAAACTTATTCAAAACAAAAATAGTATGAAAACAGGGTTCATTATATTTCTCTTATAAGGTATGCACTTCTCCAGATGATGTTATAGCATCATGAAAGCTAATCAAAATAATTGTAAAGTGTGATGTCAAATTATGTTTTGAATATTGGCTACCATATTTAATAATAATGTCATGTATAATTGCTCCCTAATTTGATTTTTTAAAATGTGAGCTATAGATTTTCTTTCTGTTTTTAAAAAAAATGTTTATTTTTGAGAGGGTAGGGAGGGACAAAGAGAGGGAGACAGAATGTGTGGAATGGGTTCTGTGCTGACATTAGAGAGTTGGATGTGAGGTTTGAATTTATGGACGTGAGATTATGACTTGAAATGAAGTCCAAAGTTTAACCCACTGAGCCACCCAGGTGCCCCTAGATTTTCTTGTAAGATACTGTTCAGTATGCATTTGGGGTCACCCTGTGGAGACACAGTAGGAGAGAAGCCATCTGGAAGCCAACATCAGAATTGGCCAACACCTTGGTCTTGGACTTCCAGACTCTGGAACTGTGAGAAAATAAATTTCTGTTGTTTAAGCCACCCAATCTATGCATTTTGTTATGGCAGCCCGAGCTGACTAATACAGGAGGAAAAATCTTTCCTTGAAACATCCTAGTAAATTTTGCTTTAGATTTAATTGCAAGAGAAAAGTCACATGGCTGTGGCTAGCTTCATGGAAAGCTGGGAAGTACATGGCAAAATGCAGTGAGACCAGCACCACTGGTTTTTTATCAGTCACGACTGATCTTGTGTGACTGGATGCATCACCATTCCTAACAGAACAGGTATTCTGTTCACAAGGAGGGTTGTACCTGTCAGATAAGCAAATGAGCTTTCTGCTACAGAGCCTAGAACAATTAGAGTACTTTACACAGAAATTATATCCAAGCAAATATTGAAATAGGAATAATCTTTACATATCTTTGGAATTAGAGAGGCAAACAGATCATCATGGAATTACAGAGAAGACAATATGGAGCAGATAAGACTTGTGTGCTAAAGAATCTTGCCAAGCCTCAAACCTGTGAATTCCAACCCTCTGCATATAGTTTATCCCGTATTCTTAGTGAATGCTGCATCCATCCAGTCAGTAGAGTGAGCTAGAATCCTGAGATCATCCTTGGCCTATCCCTCACCCCCAATCAGCCAGTAACCAAATTATGATGATTCTATTCTAATACCCTTTATATATATTTTTTCCATTCCCCAGACTACTCATATTACCTTAAATAAGTCCCTTCCTTCCAACTCACCTGGATTATGGGCCCCCATGTCCAATGTTTTCCTCATTAGTATGACCTCCATGCTGTAGCCAGTGTACAACACGAAGCTGATCATCCCTACTTACCGTTTTTTCATCATCCCTTGGAATCTTCTAGATAAAGCCCAATGCTCCTTATGATCTTAGCCCAGTATATTTTCCCTGTCTCATCTCCTACTCTACCACTGTCCAGCCATGCAAATCACAGTTCCCTCAGTGTGTCCAGTGCTGTCACATTCCAGCCTTAGCTTATGCTGTTCTCTCTCCACACTGAGTGCAGTCACCCAGCTTCTTTACTTGGTAAACTCCGATTTATTCTTCAAGATTTGTGTCCTGTGTCCTCTGATCCTTTAGATTGAGTTAGGTCTTTTTATTCTTTGTTTTTCTATTTTTTGCTCTAACTCTTTGACAAAATCTTTAATTATAGGGAAAGGAGGGTTTTATTGGAACCTACTCTGTGCCACACATTAGGTCAGGCACTTTGACAGACCATCTCATTTCGTCCACAAAACATGGCACTATAAGAATGTTACAAATTCCATTTAGTACAGGATGATTCCATTAGATATGGAAAGGATAACTGAATCTGGACAATATGAGACCTTTACATCAAAGGGATATAGCAATGTTTTTCCCAGTATCATCTATTAGTAATCCCCATTTGCTGCTTTTCAAATCAGAAGTTGTAACATATCTCCAGGCATAATTTCTGCAGGCTACTATACAAACAATTATCAGTCACTTCCTCTAAGGCTATTTAAATTGATCTTCGGATGTCAAAGGACCTCCACCAACCCCTCATTGACTGCTGAACTTTATCATTAGCGATCTCCATCAGGTTTTTGAAGGTACTCCCTTACTATAAAATGTGCATTTTAACATCCATTGTAAAAGTCGGCCATAGCATCTTGCAGCATCTCCAACACTATCAATTGTTTGGCATTCATCAGCCATAAAGAGTTCACAATGCTCTACAAAACATGAAATAATGGCAGAAATAAAGATCATGTCAGAGTAAGCAAATCAATTGGCTCGGAGCATATGATATTGCTTGCTCTGTGTGTTGGTTGATGGGTCATGAGAAAAACTATATATTAATTTTACTGCCCAGTGGAGTAATAAATACATTCTTCTCTTAAAAAATATAAAATTATTTCTGAGACAAACAGCCTATAACAAACCAGCAGTATACAGGATGGCACAAGATGAGCAATGTGCTTATAGAAGGTGTAACTGAATCAGAGAGACTGAGAACTGGCCCAAGGCCACTTTCCTAGGATGAGAGCCAGAATTTAAACCCAAGTCTGCCTTGCTTGTGATAGATGTTCTTTTCACTGCACCATTCTCCTTCTCTGTGGTACTTACTACATGCTATTGTAATCATTACTTTTTTTTTTATAAACCTATCTCCTTTTTGAGGTTGAGGAAATCTTTTTTTTTTTTAATTTTTATTTAAATTCTAGTTAGCTAACATATAATGTCACATTGTTTATAGGAGTAGAACTTAGTGATTCATCACTTACATACAACACCCAGTTCTCAATACAAGTGCCCTCCTTAATGCCCATCACTCATTTAGCCCATCCCTTACCCACTTCCCTTCAGCAACCTTCAGTTTGTTCTCTTTTGTAAAGAGTTTATTATTGTTTCTCTCTCTCTCTCCCTCTCTCTTTCTTTCTGTCTCTCTTCCCCCTTCCCATATGTTCATCTGTTTTGTTTCTTAAATTCCACATGAGTGAAATAATATGGTACTTGTCTTTCTTTGACTGATTTATTTTGTTTAGCATAATACACTCTAGCTCCATCCATGTCATTGCAAATGGCAAGATTTCATTCCTTATGAAGGCTAAGTAATATTCCATTGTGTGTGTGTATGTATGTGTGTGTGTATATATATATGTGTGTACACATCTTCTTTATCCATTCATCTGTTGATTGACATTTGGGCTCTTTCCATACTTTGGCTATTGTTGATAATGCTCCGATAAATATCAGGGTACATGTACCCCTTCAATTCTGTGTTTTTGTATCCTTTGGGTAAATACCTAGTGGTGTAATTGCTGGGTCATAGGGTAGTTCTATTTTTAACTTTTAGAAAAACCTCCATGTTGTTTTCCTGAGTGGTTGCACCAGTTTTCATTCCCACTAAAAGTACAACAGGGTTCCTCTTTCTCCTCATCCTCCCCAACACCTGTTGTTTCTTTTGTTGTTAATGTTAGCCATTCTGACAGGTGCAAGGTAGTATCTCATCATGGTTTTAATTTGTATTTCCCTGATGATGAGAGATGTTGAGCATCTTTTCATGTGTCTGTTGGCCATCTGGATGTCTTCTTTGGATAAATGTCTATTCATGTCTTTTGTCCACTTCTTCACTGGATTATTCATTTTTTGAGTGTTGAATTTGGTAAGTTCTTTTTTTAAAAAATATAATTTATTGTCAAATTGGCTTACATACAACACCCTGTGCTCATCCCAACAAGTGCCCTCCTCAATGCTCATCACCCACTTTCCCCTTTCCCCCACCCCCCATCAACCCTCAGTTTGTTCTCTGTATTTAAGAGTCTCTTATGGTTTGCCTCCTTCCCTCTCTGTTTGTAACTATTTTTTCCCCTTCCTTTCCCCCATGGTCTTCTGTTAAGTTTCTCAAAATCCACATATGAGTAAAAACATATGATATCTGTCTTTCTCTGACTTATTTCACTTAGCATAATACCCTCCAGTTCCATCCATGTTGCTGCAAATGGCATGATTTTATTCTTTCTTATTGACAAGTAGTATTCCATTGTGTGTGTGTGTGTGTGTGTGTGTATACACACACACACACACACACCATATCTTCTTTATCCATTCATCAATTGATGGACATTTAGGCTCTTTCTGTAATTTGGCTATTGTTGAAAGTGCTGCTATAAACATAGGGGTACATGAGCCCTTGTGCATCAGCACTCCTGTAACCCTTGGGTAAATGCCTAGCAGTGCTGTTGCTGGGTCATTGGGTAGTACTATTTTTAATTTTTGAGGAACCTCCACACTGTTTTCCAGAGTGGCTACACCAATTTGCATTCTTACCAACAGTGCAAGAGGGTTTCTGTTTCTCCACATCTTCACCAGCATGCATAGTTTACTGATTTGTTCATTTTAGCCACTCTGACTAGTGTGAGGTGGCATCTCAGTGTGGCTTTGATTTGTATTTCTCTGATAAGGAGTGACGTTGAGCATCGTTTCATGTGTCTGTTGCCAATCTAGATGTCTTCTTTGGAAAAGTGTCTATTCATGTCTTCTGCCCATTTCTTCATTGGATTTTATGTTTTTCAGTTATGGAATTTGGTGAGTTCTTCAAAGATTTTGGATATTGTCCCATTAACCGATATGTCATTTGCAAATATCTTTTCCCATTCCGTTGGTTGCCTTTTAGTTTTGTTGATTGTTTCCTTTCCAGTGTAGAAGGTTTTAACTTGATGAGGTCCCAGTAGTTCATTTTTGCTTTTAATTCCCTTGCCTTTGGAGATGTGTTGAGTAAGAAATTGCTGCAGCTGAGGTCAAAGAGGTTGTTGCCTGATTTCTCCTCTAGGGTTTTGAGGGTTTCCTGTCTCACATTTAGGTCTTTCATACATTTTGAGTTTATTTTTGTGAATGGTGTAAGAAAGTGGTCTGGTTTCATTCTTTTACATGTTGCTGTCCAGTTTTCCCAGCACCGTTTGCTAAAGAGACTGTCTTTTTTCCATTGGATATTCTTTCCTACTTTGTCAAAGATTAGTTGGCCATACATTTGTGGGTCTAATTCTGAGTTCTCTATTCTATTCTGTTGGTCTATGTTTCTGTTTTTGTGCCAATACCATACTGTCTTGATGATTCCAGCTTTGTAGTTGAGGCTATTTGGGGTCTTTCGTGGTTCCATACAAATTTTAGGATTGCTTGTTCTAGCTTTGAGAAGAATGCTGGTGCAATTTTGATTGGGATTGCATTGAATATGTGGATTGCTTTGGGTAATATTGACATTTTAACAATATTAATTCTTTCAATACATGAACATGGAATGTTTTTCCATTTCTTTGTATCTTCTCCTACTTTCTTCATAAGTTTTCTATAGTTTTCAGCATGTAGATCTTTTACATCTTTGGTTAGGTTTATTCCTAGGTATTTTGTGGTTCTTCGTGCAGTTGTGAATGGGATCAGTTTCTTTATTTCTCTCTGTTGCTTCATTATTGGTGTATAAAAATGCAATCGATTTCTGTACATTGATTTTGTACTCTGCAACTTTGCTGAATTCACACATCAGTTTTAACAGTCTTTTGGTGGAGTCTTTTGGGTTTTCCATGTAGAGTATCATGTCGTCTGCAAAAAGTGAAAGTTTGACTTCTTCTTTGCCAATTTGGATGTCTTTTATTTCATTTTGTTGTCTGATTGCTGAAGCCAGGACTTCCAACACTATGTTAAACAACAGCAGTGAGAGTGGACATCCCTGTCATGTTCCTGATCTCAGGGGGAAAGCTCTCAATTTTTCCCCACTGAGGATGATATTAGCTGTGGGCTTTTCATATGTGGCTTTTATGATGTTCAGGTATGTTACTTCTATCCCAACTTTCTTGAGGATTTTTTAAAGAAAGTATGCTATATTTTGTTAAATGTTTTTTTCTGCATCTATTGACAGGATCATATGGTTCTTATCCTTTCTTTTATTAATGTGATGTATAACATTGATTGATTTGCAAATATTGAACCAGCCCTGAAGCCCAGGAATGAATCCCACTTGACCATGGGGAATAATTCTTTTTATAAGCTGTTGAATTCGATTTGCTAGTATCCTGTTGAGAATTCTTGCATCCGTGTTCATCAGGTTTCTGGTCTGTAGTTCTCCTTTTTTTTTTTTTTTTGTGGGATCTCTGTCTGGTTTGGAAATCAAAGTAATGCTGGCTTCATAGAATGAGTCCAGAAGTTTTCCTTCCATTTCTATTTTTTGGAAGAGCTTGAGAAGGATAGGTATTAACTCTGCTTTAAATGTCTGGTAGAATTCCCCAGGGAAGCCATCTGGTCCAGGACTCTTACTTGTTGGGAGGTTTTTGATAACTGGTTCAATTTTTTTACTACTTATGGGTCTGTTCAAATTTTCTATTTCTTCCTGTTTGAGTTTTGGCAGTGTGTGAGCGTTTAGGAATTTGTCCATTTCTTCCAGGTTGTCCAGTTTGTTGGCATATAATTTTTCATAGAATTCTCTGAAAATTGCTTGTATTTCTGAGGGATTAGTTGTAATAAATCCATTTTCATTCATGATTTTATCTATTTGGGTCCTTTCTCTTTTCTTTTTGAGAAGCCTTGCTAGAGGTTTATCAATTTTGTTTATTTTTTCAAAAAAACAACTCTTGGTTTTATTGATCTGTTCTACTGTTGTTGTTTTTTTAATTATTATTCTATATTGTTGGTTTCTGCTCTGGTCTTTATTATTTCTCTTCTTCTTTTGGGTTTGGGGCTTCTTTGCTGATCTGCTCCTAGTTCCTTCAGCTGTGCTGTTAGATTTTGTATTTGGGATTTTTCTTGTTTCTTGAGATAGGCCTAAATTGCAATGTATTTTCCTCTTAGGACTGCCTTTCCTGCATCCCAAAGGGTTTGGATTGTTGTGTTTTCATATTCATTTGTTTCCATATATTTTTAAATTTCTCTTTAATTGCCTGGTTGACCCATTCCTTCTTTAGTAGGATGTTCTTTAACCTCCATGCATTTGGAGGTTTTCCAGACTTTTTCCTGTGGTTGATTTCAAGTTTCATAGCATTGTGATCTGAAAGCGTGCATGTTATGATCTCAATTCTTTTATATTTACGGAGGGCTCTTTTGTGACCCAGTATGTGATCTATCTTGGAAAATGTTCCATGTGCACTCAAGAAGAAGGTATATTCTGCTGTTTTAGGATGAAAAGTTCTAAATATATCTGTCAAGTCCATCTGGTCCAATGTATCTTTCAGGGCCATTGTTTCTTTATTGATTTTCTGTCTAGATGATCTATCCATTGTTGTAAGTGGAGTATTAAAGTCCCCTGCAATTACCACATTCTTACCAATAAGATTGTTTATCTTTGTGATTAATTGTTTTATATATTTGGGTGCTTCTGAATTTGGTGCATAGACATTTATAATTGTTAGCTCTTCTTGATGGAATGACCCTGTAATTATTATATAATGCCCTTCTTCATCTCATGTTACAGCCTTTAGTTTAAAATCTAGTTTGTCTGATATATGTAGGCTACTCCAGCTTTCTTTTGACTTCCAGTAGCATGATAGATAGTTCTCCATCTCCTCACTTTCAATCTGAAGGTGTCCTCATGTCTAAAACGGGTCTCTTGTAGAGAGCAAATAGATGGGTCTTGTTTTTTTATCCATTCTGACACTCTATGTCTTTTGATTGGAGCATTTAGTCCATTTACATTCATTGTTATTATTGAAAGATATGGGTTTAGAGTCATTTTGTTATATGTTGGTTTCATGCTTGTAGTGATGTCTTTTGTCCAGTGTGGTCCTCGCAACATTTCACTCACAGAATCCCCCTTAGGATTTCTTGTAGGGTTGGTTTATTGGTGATGAATTCCTTCAGTTTTTGTTTGTTTGGGAAAACCTTTATCTGTCCTTCTATTCTGAATGACAAAGGATTCTTGGCTGCATATTTTTCCTGTTCATCACATTGAAAATTTCCTGCCATTTCTTTTTGACCGGCCAAGTTTCAGTAGATAGGTCTGCTGCTACCTTTATGCATCTACCCTTGTAGGTTAAGACCCATTTATCCCTAGCTGCTTTCAGAATTCTCTCTTTATCTTTGTATTTTGCCAGTTTCACTATGAGATGTTGTGTAGAAGATCAATTCAAGTTATGTGTGAAGGGAGTTCTCTGTGCCTCCTGGATTTCAATGTTTGTTTCTTTCCCCAGATTGGGGAAGTTCTCAGCTATGACTTGTTCAAGTACACCTTCGGCACCTTTCTCTCTCTTCTTCTTCTGGAACTCCTGTGATACAGATATTGTTCTGTTTCATTGACTCACTTAGTTCTCTAATTCTCCCCTTGTGATCCAGAATTTTTTAATCTCTCTTTTTCTCAGCTTCCTCTTTTTCCATAATTTTACCTTCTAATTCACCTATTCTCCCCTCTGCCTCTTCAGTCCTCACTATGACCGCCTCTATTTTATTTTGCGCCTCATTTCTTGCATTTTTAAATTCATCATGACTATTTCTTAGTCCCTTGATCTCTGTAGCAATAGATTCTCTGCTGTCTTCTATGCTATTTTCAAGCCCAGTGATTAATCTTTTGACTACTCTTCTAAATTCTTGTTCAGCTATATTGTTTATATCTGTTTTGATCAATTCCTTAGCTGTCATTTATCCCTGGAATTTCTTTTGAGGAGAATTCTTCCATTTTATCATTTTGGCTAGTTTTTGTCCCTTATGTGATTTATTTATTTATTTATTTATTTATCTTTTAAATATTTTTTAAATGTTTATTTTTGAGAGAAAGAGAGTGTGAGCAGGAGAGGGGAAGAGAGAGAAGGAGACACAGAATCTGAAGCAGGTTACAGGCTCTGAGCTGTCAGCACAGAGCCTGATGCGGGGTTTGAACTCACGAGTGGCAAGATCATTACCTGTGCTAAAGTCAGATGCTTAACTGACTGAGCCACCCAGGCACCTTATGTGTTTTAAAAGCTTGTTATGTGCCCTGCACCTGTGAACACTACTATATTAAAGAGGGGTCAAGGGGTGCCTGGGTGGCTCAGTTGGTTAAGCGGCCGACTTCGGCTCAGGTCATGATCTCGCGGTCCGTGAGTTCGAGCCCCGCGTTGGGCTCTGTGCTGACAGCTCAGAGCCTGGAGCCTGTTTCAGATTCTGTGTCTCCCTCTCTCTGATCCTCCCCTGTTCATGCTCTGTCTCTCTCTGTCTCAAAAATAAATAAAACGTTAAAAAAAAAAAGAGGGGTCACACACTGTCCAGGGGCTGGCCTTCAGGAGTTGTTTTTTGGAGAGTGTTAGTTGCTCTCTGTTGTTGTGACTTTGGTTACTTTATTCCCCTACTCATAGTGATGTTTTGGACCCTCCACCAGGTGTGCTTTGATTTTTCATTGAAGTAGCCCTGGAAAGGAAAACAATAGACAGACAAAAACCAAACAGAAAACAAAAACACGCAAACACACAAACCAAAAAAAAACAAAAAACAAAAAAAACAAAAACAAAAATAAAAAACCAGAAACACTAGGTACAAGTAAACAATAGGGTAGTGGCAGTGTTGATGGAAGAGGCCTTATCCCATACAAAGAGAGAAATGACAGGGACAGGGAAAAAGAAAGAATAAAAACTGACCATAGAAACTATATGGCTTAATCCAGGGAGAAAGGAAAATAAAGAAGGAGGCGGGGAAAGAGAAGAAGAAAGTCAAGTTATCCAAACAGAGAAACTATATGGCTTAATCCAGACAGAGAGAAAGGAAAATTAAGAAGGAGGTGGGGAAAAAGAAAAGAAGATAAAGTTGTCTGGACAGAGAAGCTATATGGCTTAATCCAGAAAGAGAGAAAGGAGAATAAAGAAGGAGGTGTGGAACGTGTATCAAGAGAGTGGATTAATTATGTGTGCTTAAACAAACCAACAACCAGAGTAACCAGACTAGAGGACGGAAGAGATAAGAAGGAGAAAAGGAAGGAAGAATGTATCTATGTAATAAGAATTTCTGAGAATTAAACAAGGCAATGCAGCAGCGCAGGTCTGGAGGAGGGGCCGTCTGGTTCCTCAGTGGCTGTCCCACTGCAGTAGATACTCAGTTACCAGGCTTGGAGGGGCGTGGTTTGGTGTAGGCAGGTCCCGCCTCCCCTGTGGGTGGGCTGTCCAATCCCTGAGTCCCTATTTTGGTGGTGGTGGGGAGAAAAATTGCGACCTTCCCAGTCTCTCTTCCACAGACCCGGTGTCCCAAACCACTCTGTTTGAGCTGTCCTCACTGTGCTGCAGGTGCAAATGAGGCAGTTTGTCTTGCTCTGCCAACTCCTGTGCCTGGCACTTGGCTGGGATTCAAACTCTTGCTCGCTGCACCCTGGTACTCAGGAGGCATAGTTCTGTGGGGACCGATATGTGGTCCGGGGGACAAGACCTTTAGCACTCCAGGGAGGGGATCACTTTCTCCTACTGTGGATTGTGCCCCTGACCTAGCCATTGAGCCTGGGGCTGGCTCCCGTCCTCCCCAGGTGTGTGATCTGGGCAGCCAGCCCCAGTCCCAAGAAAGCCCCACAGAGATTGGATCTTTCGCTGTCCCTGTCTGAGGTTTTTCTCTTGTCCAGATACAGGCCCATGCTTCTCCAGCTACTCTGTCTCTTCCCTTTGTCTCTCCACAGAAGCAGATCCCTCTCGTCTGTTCATTTTATCTTTCCCAGTTCACAATCTTGCACCTATGGCCCGTCAGGTTATCCTGGTGGGTCCCTGGAAGCACGACTGTCTCTTTTCCTTCTGGATTCTTGGGATTCAAAGTCCTTTGGTTTCAACACTTCTTTGAGAGAAGAGGCAAGTTCAGATCCCCCTACTTCTCCACCACATTGGCCCCTCCTCTGAATTTGGTAAATTCTTTATACATTTTGGATACTAACCCTTTATCTGATATGTTATTTGCAAATATCTTCTCCCATTCCATAGGCTGGCTTTTAGTTTAGCTGTTTCCTTCACTGTGCAGAAGTTTTTTGTTTTTTAAGTTTATTTACTTATTTTATGAGTGAGAGAGTGCATGCATGAATGCACCAGTAGGGGAGGAGCAGAGAAAGAGGGAGAGAGAATCCCAAGCAAGCTCCATGCTGTCAGCTCAGAACTGGCATGGGGCTCGATCTCACAAACCAGGACATCATGACCTGAGCCAAAATCAAGAGTCAGACATTTAACTGAGTGAGCCACTCAGGCACCCTTCCATGTGTAGAAGCTCTTATCTTGGTGAAGTCCCAGTTCATGTTTGCTTTTGTTTCCCTTGTCTCCAGAGACATTGCTAGTAGAAGTTGCTATGATTGAGGTCAAGAGGTTGCTGCTTATGTTCTTTTCTAGGATTTTGATAGTTTCCTGTCTCACATTTAGAATTTATTTCTGTGTATGGTGTAAGAAAGTGGTCCAGTTTCATTCTTCTGTACATTGCTGTCCAGTTTTTCCAACACCATTTGTGGAAGAGAATGTCTTTTTTTCTGTTGGATATTCTTTCCTGCTTTGTCAGAGATTAGTTGACCATATAGTTGTGGGTCCATTTCTGTGTTTTCTATTCTGTTCCATTGATCTATGTGTCTGGTTTTATGCCAGTAGCATACTGTTTTGATGATGACAGCTTTGTATTACAGCTTGAAGTCCAGAATTGTGATGCCTCCATCTTGCTTTTCTTTTTCAAGATTGCTTTGGCTATTTGGAGTCTTTTGTGGTTCCATACAAATTTTAGGATTATTTGTTCTAGCTCTGTGAAGAGTGCCGGTGGTATTTTAATAGAGATTGCATTAGGTGTGTAGAATGCTTTGGGTGGTATAGACATTTTAACAATGCTTGTTCTTCCAATCCATGAGGATGGAATATTTTTCCATTTCTTTGTGTGAGGTTGAGGAAGTCTTAAATGTCAACACTTTTATGGTAACCAAACTGCATTTTTAACATCTGACCACTCTATTTGTTAAAATATATGTTACTATGAGTCATGATAACACTGTGTATACGTTTTATTATTATAGAATTAGACAGATTGTCTCCATCTAGTCCAGGATCTTGACTGAGATGAGCAGAAGAGAGTTTCTAAACAAGTCCAGGAGAAGACTATTAATTTTAGGCTAACTGACTGCTGAATTGTTAGTTATACCTTTCAGTTGCACTGGTACATTGGACCAGCACAGCCTATGGGATGAATCATAATTAATCTTCAACTAGTTTATTAACTTATCTTTAATTTCTCCATTAAATTTATTCTTTGGAGAAACTTCTATTCCTTTCCCTGAATGAAATTTTCGTTGCACTAGAATATTTCTGGCCATTCATGGGTAATACAGTCCAGAAATTAAAATGTCTGCTTTCATTTAATGATAATTCCAAAGGTGCCTGGGTAGCTCAGTCAGTTAAGTGTCCAACTCTTGATTTTGGTCCAGGTCATGATTTCACAGTTTGTGAGTTCGAGCAGGCAGTTCGAGCCTGCTTGGGATTATTTCTCTTCCTTTCCTTCTGCCCCTCCCCTGCTTGTGTGCACACACGCTCTCTCTCTCTCTCTTTTTTAAAATAAATAAACTTAAAAAAATAATTCTAAATGAAAATTGAGGGTTCTCTTCTCTCTTGCTAGAGTTTCAGGCAGGAAGCTTGAAGTCAAGAAGAGGTACAGGGTTGGCTTATTTTGTCTTCTATCATGCCTCTACCTTTCCATTACTTAGCTATCTCACTGGGGTTTGGCACCCCTGGGGGCTGATGCAGAGTGAAGGAAGAGAGATAAAGGAGAAAAGTTTTTATGTGACTAACACTCTCAAAGATGGTCCTCTAAGTCTCTGGGGCAGCAGTTATTTATCTTCCTCACAGCTTTAAAAAAATAGCTTTGTTGATATATAATTCACATGCCAGCTGATAGTCAACAAAAAGAAACAAACTACTGGTACATAAAGAACATAAATGGACCTCAAAAATACTATGCTGAGAAAAAAATATTGTGCTGAGTGAAAGAAGTCAGATATAAAAGGGTATATATGTGTAATTTAATTTATGTGATATTTGAGAATGGGCAAAAGTAATCTTTAGTGATAGAAATCAGATCTCAGTGATTGCTGAGAGCAGAGATGGGGATGGATTGGCTGTAAAGCAGTAGGGGTGGACCAAGGATTTTGGAGAAGGGAACAGAATTATTCTGTATCTTGATGGGGTCATAGTTACATGGCTATACACGTGTCAAAACTCAAAGGATTGTACACTAAAATGTTTGAATTTTATTGTGTGTAAATTATAGTGTAATAACAATTATTTTTAAATTAAGAAAAAATATAATTAGTATAACCTAAAATTCATCCTTTAGAAGTGATTTTTAGTATATTCCTAGACTTGTGCAAATATAGTGACTATCCATTCCAGAAAATTTTCATCAGCCCAAAAAGAAAGTCAGAAGAGAACAGAAGAGAGAGTTGAGAAGTAAACCTTTACAGAAAGGGTCAACTAATTTTCTACAAAGGTGCCAAGAATATACAATGGGGAATGGAGAGCCTCTTCAATAATGGGAAAACTGGATATCCACATGCAAAAGAATGAAATTGGACCTTTATCATATGTTATATACCAAAAAACAACTCAAAACGGATTAAAGACTTAAACACAAGACCTGAAAATGTAAAACTCCCAGAAGAAAGCATAGGGGGAAAACTCCTTGACATTGGTTTTGGCAATGATTTTTTGGATCTGACACCAAAAGCACAAGGAACAAAAACAAAAATAAACAAATGAGATCTGCATCAAACTAAAGTGTTTCTGCACAGGAAATTAAATAACCAGCAAAACGAAAAGGCAATTTGTGGAATGGAAAAAAAAATTATACCCAAAATATGTAAGCAACTCTTGCAACTCAATAGCAACACACACACACACACACACACTTAAAAAATGGGCAAAGGACCTGAATATTTTCCAAAGAAGACATACAGATGTCCAATAGGTTGAAAAGATGCTCAACATCATGAATCACCAATGAAATGCAGATCAAAAGCACAATGAGATATCATCTTACATCTGTTGGAGTAGCTATTATCTAAAAGACAAAAGATAACAAATGTTGGAAAGTATGTGGAGAAAAGGGGACTCGTGCACCATTGGTGGGAATACAAATTGGTGCAGCCATTATGGAAAGGAGTATGGAGATTTCTCAGAAAATTAAAAATAGAACTACTGTATGGTCCAGCAATTCCTTTTTGGGATATATAGCCAAAGAAAATAAAATCAGTATCTCAAAGAGATAGCTGTACTCCCACATTCATTGTAACCTTATTCACAATAGCCAAGATATGGAAACAACTTAAATGTTGATGGCTGAATGGATAAAGAAATAATGTATATACTATAATAAAATGTAATATTATTTAGTCAAAAAAAAATGAAGAAAACTCTGCCATTTGCAACAATGCGAATAGATCTGGAGGGCATTATGCTAAGTGTAATAAACCAGACAGAGAAGGACAAATACTGTATGGTATCACTTATATGTGGAATCTAAAAAATACATTTTAAAAAAAGGTGAACTCAAAGAAACAGAGTAGAATAGGACTGGGTGAGGGGTGAGGGAAATGAGATATTGGTCAAAGGGTACAAACTTTCAATCATAAAATGAAGAAGTTTTGAGGATCTAATGTACAGCATAGTGACTATAGTTATAGTACTATACTGTATACTTGAAATTTGCTCAGGAAGTTCACACTATATGTACTCATTCCCCCTCCCACCCCCCACCCCCAAAATGTAACAATGGTAGGTGATGGAGGTGTTAGCTTGATTGTGGTAATCATTTCACAATGTATACAAATATATATCAAATTATCATGTGGCCCACTTAAGTACGTTACAATTTTGTCAATTATAGTTCATGAAGGGTGGAAAAATAGAAATAAAATGTATATGAAGGGAAAAGAAAAAGAAAAAAATTTAAAGTCAGGAAAAGACAAAAAAGAAAAAAAGAAAAGAAAAAACATTGTTTAGCAGCCATTCCTTATTTAACCCCTTCTTCTAGCTTCAGGCAACCACTAATCTATCCTCTTTCTTTATGAATTTTCCCATTTGGGACATTTCATGTAAATGGAATTATACAATATGTGTCCTTTTGTGCATGGCTTATTTCTCTTAGCATAATGTTTTCAAGATTTAACCATATAGTATCATGTATCAATATTTCATTCCTTTTTATTTCTGAATAATATTTTATTATATACTGCTTTTTGTTTATATAGTCTCCCATTTATGGGCATTTGGATTGTTTCCACTTTTTAGCTATTATGAATAAGGCTGCTATGAACATTTGTGTATAATTTTTGTGTGCACTTAGGTTTTCATTTCTCTTGGGTATGTTCCCGGAAGTAGAATTGCTGGTTCACTTAGAGCAACTTCCAGTCTACTTGCCAAAGTGGTTATACCTTTTTATAATTCCACTAGCAATGTATGGGGGTTCTAATTTCTCATTTATCATTTATCATTGTCTTTTTTATTTTAGCCATCCTACTAAGTATGAAGTAGTGTTGATTTGTATTTCCCTAATGACTAATAAGGTTAAACTTTGTTCCATGTGCTTGTTGTCCATTCATATACCTTCTTTGGAGAACTGTGTATTCAGATCCTTTGCCCACTTTTAAATCAAGTAATTTGTCTTTTTATTGTTGAGTTGTAAGAGTTCTTTATTCTGGAGACAAGTCCCTTATCAGACAGATATATGAGTTGTAAATATTTTCTTCCATTTCTTTCTTAGTTTTATTATGAAAAAATGCCAAACATTCCCAAAAGTTGAAAAAGTAGTACAGCGAGAACCCATATATCCACCACCTAGATTCAACAATGCTTGACATTTTGGCCTTTGCTTTGTTTTTCTGTCCATCTGAAAGTAAGATATGGACATTATGAAACTTCACTCCTGAAGACTTTAGAATACCTCTCCTAAAAATAAGACACCTTATATGACCCTAATATAGTGATTAATTCCATTATAAATTCCATTATAGATTTTAATCTGCCTTCACATTGTGCAATTATTCCCAAAGTGACTATATTCTGAACTAGAACTCCATTAAATTCTATGTTATATTTGACTTATCTATCTGTTTTCTTTCTTTTAGTTCAATAATGGTTCCTTCATTTTTCTTGACGTGGATTCTTTTGGGGACACTAAACCAGTTGTTCTGTAAAGTTCCCCACATCCTGCATTTGCCTATTTACTTGTGGTATCATCTATCGATGTGATCCTCTGTTTCTTGAATTTGCTACAAACACGTACAAACACGTCCTAAGTGGGCGAACTCGAAAAGAAAGAAGGTAGATTAATGGTTGCCTGGGGCTGGGAGAAGGGGTTAAATAAGGAATGGCTGCTAAAGAATATGGGTTTTCCTTTTCTTTTCTTTTCTTTTCTTTTCTTTTCTTTTCTTTTCTTTTCTCTCTCCTCTCCTCTCCTCTCCTCTCCTCTCCTCTCCTCTCCTCTCCTCTCCTTCCCCTCCTCCTCCTTCTTCTTCTTTGTCTTTTCCTGACTTTAAAAATATATTCTCTTTTTCTTTTTCTTTTTCTTTTCCTTTTTCTTTCATAATTTTTTTTCTTGAAGGCTCCATTTGATTTTGGATAAACATTCTGGGCAAGAGTAGTTCATAGGTGATGCTGAGCACTTTATATTTCAATTCCTCAGGTTGAAGGGGAGGAAGACTAGGTGACACTAAATCTAATCACTTGATTAAGGTGGTGATAGTAAGCTCTTTCCATATGAAGGTGAATTTTCTCATTGGCATTGAGCAAATAATGAGCAAATAATCTGCAGGGTGCTATTTAGGTATCCTGTCACCCAAAATAATTTCACCTAAAGATTTTAGCATTTATTAATGAGCATTTCCTGTAGCAGTCACTTTGTGGTATGTTATAGATTTAGGATTTTCTATTTCTATCATTTTCTGTGTTTATTTTCTGGTATTCATCTATAAGAGTCTTTCTTGCTTCTGAAAAGTCAGAGGTAGATATTTAACTTTTTCCCTTTAACTTCCAATTTTCAGAATAACAAATTGGTTTGATAATCACCGTCCCCTTCCCCGTGGTGGTAAATGAGCTTTTCCGGCCTTTCTCTCTCTTGTTTTTGTATTTCTTTCTATAACTAGTTCTACCTATTATTATTTATAATAATTATAGGTTCAAAATTTCTCAAATTTAATGTATAAGCGCTTCTCAAGCTCTATACTTTTGACATGACCTCATTGATATTTGAATTCTCCTTTACCTCTGGTATAAGATATCCCAGGCTAACTTCATATGCTTCCTGCCCCCAACCTGAAGCCTGTAAATTTTCAAGGAGACCAGGTTCCACTTATGAGGAATAATATGTAGAAACCAATATTTGGGCATTAGTTGCATAATTGTCCCAAGGATATCCTCAGTTCTTGGCTTTTTCATATATGTGTGAGTGTGCATGTGTATCCATATATTATATTTATATTTATATGATTTTTTCCAGTCCAAGATTCAGTCTTGTTACTTAATATATGCCCAGTCTTTGGAACACTAATATCAGCAATTCCATACTTTAATTAAAAATTCAGTTTAAAAATATTTAATGTTGCCTGTGTTTTCTAAGGATGGAAGAATTATATATTATACAGTGAAATATGATTAGTTTTATATGTTATTACATCTGTAGTTAGCAAAGTCAATCTTTTTAGTTGCTTCAAAATCTTCTGTGAAATATTCAAAATTGTTGTCATTAATGGAGAAAGGAATGGAAATCCCCATTGCTTTTTAAATTCCATGTGTGCTTACAACACCCCCTAGAATGGCTTTGCAACTCTGTAAGATTATTGCTCATTTGTTCAGTAAGATACATCTCTATATTAAGGTTCTAGGAAACAAATGGTGTGAAAGGAGGCCTTTTCATCTAGGTTTGGGTCTCCTGGAGCTCCCTGACCAATTTAGTGGTTTCATCAAGTTTCCTTTGGAACACTGCAGCGTCTTCAGCCAAAAAGTTCACCTGGAGTTTTGTACCTCACTGCACTCAGTGCTGTGAACCTGTCCTGACTCTTTGAGTCAGAGCAACCTAGATCAATTTCTATAACCTCTCTGTCTTTTGCTATGCCAAATGTCCTATTCTGGTCTTGATCTTTGGGTGAGGTGTCTCTAACTCCTGGAAAGTTGTGAGAATATACATTAAATTCTTGGTAGAGCATATGGGTGATCCTGGCATGTGGCCAAAACTCATGGCTACCAGGATCCCTTGGAAGATGAGTTTCTCCCATAAATCAAGTAGATTGCAACAAAATGATCCTTACCCATATTTACAAATATTATCTCACAGTGTGCTCCAAGAAACATATCACTAGTGTATCACTTCATTCCTTTTATCTTCTTGCACATTATACACTCTAGACTGAAATCTTTCAGTTGTTTTTTCCAGTTTGTTTTTGAAGTTTTTTGTTTATTTTTATTTTTTTAGTAGTCTTTCCACCCAACATTGGGCTCAAACTTGCAACACCAAGATCAAGAGTCACATGCTTTTCCACCTGAGCCAGCCAAGCGCCCCTGTTATTTCCAGTCTTACAGAGCAGTAGTCTGGTTCTCCTGTGACAGGGTTTAAAGAACAGAAAAGTCCCATTGTCTTTGCACCATCTACTTCTTGTTCTTTGAAAAAGTTAAGTTTGTTAAGTTTTCTGGTCAGTTTTCCTCCATATTTTTAAAAAAGCTTTTATTCATTTTGAGAGAGGGAGAGAGCACACAGGGGAGGATCACAGAGAGAGGGAAAGAGAAAGAATTCCAAGGAGACTCCTCACTGTCAGTGCGGAGCTGCAGTTGGGGCTCAAAGTCATGAGCCCTGAGGTCATGACCTGAGCCAAAATCAAGAGTTGGACGCTTAACTGACTGAGCCACCCAGGTGCCCCACCTCCATGTTCTTTAACAGTGTGTCATAATTTGCTACTGTTCTCTAAGTTATTGTTTCTATATTTATGTTCAAGCATATCTTTGTCCGTTTTAACTTAACTTGATTTAATTTAAGTTAACTTTGCTTGTTTTCCTTATGGCAACTTTTGAAAACTTTGCCATTGATTTATCTCTTGTCCTCCTCGTCTGCTGTTTTAGTTTTGCTTATTCCTCTAGTAGTTGCTTTCTTTCCCTTCAAAATTAAGCAAATAAAATACCTTCTTATTTCCCTTCCTTTCTTATACCAAAGGTATGGTAGCTTTATACACGGATTAATACTTAAGCAGAAGTTTAAGCTTACTCTTTTTTTTCTTTTAATTTCATTTTGGAAAATTTCCAGTGATATGCATAGGATAGTTTCATCAACCACAATGTACTTTTTTACTCAGCTTCTATCATTATCAATTAATTGCCAATCTTGTCTTCCCTATTTCTCCACCCTCCTCTCCCCACTTAGATTTCTCAGATAAGAGTTGGGCACTAGTGCCCAGGGTTCCCCAGACTGAAGGGATATATATAATAGTCTCTCCAAATGGTTCCTTGGAGCTGTCTTGCCAGACTTGATATGAGAGAACCAGTTTGTACCTTTCATGTGAGTGAGAAGGTTGAGGAATATTTACACAGATGTTATTCCAAATTCTAGAGGCTGGCATGTTTCACAGCTATCTTTGTTATCTGATGTCTGTCTTTAGTATCAGCAAAAATTTTTGTATTAATATCTTCTTAACCACCCAACTGGGCAATTGAAATTTGAATACAGTGGTATCTTCACTTTCACTTCTGTGCACTGAAGTGGCTAAATCTGAAGATTGATAAATTTTACATTACCTTAAATTTTATATTCTTTAATTTATGGTATATGAATTCTACCAATTTGCAAAGAGTACACTCAGCAAACGTTAAATCCCCTGTTAGGTGGTTTTATACTTGATTTTGCTGTTCAAGCAAACTTCTCTACTTCAAGTGAGCCCAGAGCCTGGCTGCACTTTCCCAGACGCATGGGAACTTCAATTGTCCAATCATGCACCTCATTCTTATACATTGAGTTTCTTTTTCTCTCCTCTCCTCTCTTCTCCTCTCTTCTCCTCTTCTCTCCCCTCTCCTCTTCTCTCTTCTTTCTTCCTTTTGAGTAGGCTCCATGCCCTACACGGGTGTTGAACTCAGAACTTTCAGATCAAGAGTTGGATGCTCTGCTGACTGAGCCAGCCAGGTACCCCTACATTGAGTTTCTGATCTCAGTTTGTTAGAGTTTTCTGTTGGGGTAAGAGGGGACCCTCATATTACATCTCTTTCCAGCTAAATATAAATATTTTATTTGTATAGGATTATGATTACTTTGTACAAAAATGCCTCCCAAATGCATTGGTAACTATAAGTTCTAGATAATTATGAGATCTCCATATTGACAGGCTAAGTCACTGGTTGTTCCAGCTTTACTTACTGATGGTGTAGTTTACTGTTTCCATAGTGTATCATTACATGTGCTTATTAGCAATATTAGAAGCTTTCTTTCCATTCATAGAAACACTCTAATATTTGCATTTTCTGTAATGAGAATTAGTGTTGCTTAGACAAGTTTTTGCCTTTGGGCAAAAGCTTTTAACAGATTACCTATAAATCAAGAGATGAGTGCATAGAAAGAGAACTAGACCAGGACTCCAGAGACACAGATTAAAGTTCAAGAATGCTTTCAAGAAGTTAGGAAGCTGTGCTATTATTCTAATTTCTCATTTTCAGTGGCTTTCTAAAGCCAATTTTCAGTGGCTTAAAATCTTTTTTTTTCTGCCTAAGCATATTCTCTTTCAGACTAGCTCAAAATAACGTGGAGTATTACTTATCATTAATACAAATAGATAATTCCATAATTTTTAATAGCTTTACCATTTTGAAAGGACTTTCATAAATATAAAAACCTAAAATCTCAATTCTTTTTTTGAAAGACACAGTGTTTATATAAATCACACCAGCTTAGTTGAACATACTCTTTAGAAAAAAAATCCAATCCAACATTACAGATATATTAACATAAAAGATAAAAAATATTTATAGTCACTGTATTAGCCACTGCTTATAGTTTGGTGTACATTTTCCCGAGATTTATTTTTCTAAACATGTACCTGTTGTAATGATATTTCTTTTCTTTTTAAACAAAGATAGAATAATATTAATTATACCATTTTATAACTTTTTTCATATATCAATAGCTATTGAATATATTCATGTATTTGTCAAATCTACTCTGTCTTTTAAACTGCTACACAGTATTCTATAGTTCATTCAATTAATCACTTATTGATAGACATATAGGTTATTTCCAATGTTTTTCTAAAAACATTAATATTCTCACATGTCTTTGGAATTTCTGCATGTACATCGGAAGGATAAGCCCCTGTTTAGGATAGCTGCATCAAGACATCCCAAATTGTCTTCCAGAAAGGGTTATACCAATTTCCATTCCGATCAACAACGCATAATAAGAGTTTGACAAATTGCTTATTTCCTTACCCTTTTTTCCATGTGTGTAAAATGAGTGAGCCGGATCCTATGCATTTAATATTCTAATTGCCTCATTGTCTCCCATCATTGATGGCAAGTTCCTAAGGTCAGGTACTATGGCTTGCTCTACATTAATTCCTTAGTGGGTAGCACATTGACTGGTGCCTAGTACACCATCAATAAATACCTGTTAAATATTGAAGGCATCTACGGATCTCTCTAGATCTCTTACTTTATGACTTGATGATATGATGGTGATGACATGTCTTAGTGCTTTCATGGATGGCTAAATGTGAAGTATGTACTGCTGGCAGTAGGTGATCAGGATGTGTGAAATAATGGAAATACATATATATGCATTTCTCTGACTAATTTGCTCTAATGAGGTGATTACTGGCAGGCTCTTGGATGGGGGTGGTCACCAGAACGATCAAGCCATGATTAGAAGTCTGGAAGTTTTGGGGCACCTGGGTGGCTCAGTCGGTTAAGTGTCCAACTTTGGCTCAGGTCATGATCTCACGGCTGGTGAGTTGGAGCCCTGCGTCGGGCTCTGTGCTGATAGCTCAGAGCCTGGAGCCTGCTTCAGATTCTGTGTCTCCCTCTCTCTCTGCTCCTCCCCGACTCATGCTCTGTCTCTCTCTCTCTCTCAAAAATAAATAAACATTAAAAAAATTTTAAAAAATTTTAAAAAAAGTCTGGAAGTTTTAGCTCTACCTGCGCCCCCCACCCCCACCCTGCCATTCTCCAGAAAGAAGGGTTGAAAATAGAGTTAATGATCAATTATGCCTATATGATGAAGCTTCCACAAACATATCTAAACTATGAGTTAGAGGAGCTTCTGGGTTAGTGAACACGTGGAGGTGCTGGGAGAGTGGTCTTCCAGGAGAGAGAGCGTGGAAGTTCCACACCCCTTCCTTATATATGCATCTCTTCCATCTGGATGTTCATCTTTATCTCTTATGACATCCTTTCATAATAAATTGGTAAACAGTAAACTTTTCCTGGGTTCTGTGAGCTACTCTAGCAAATTAATTGAGCCCATGGTGGAGGTTGTGGGAGTCTCTCTGATTTATAGACGATAAGTCAAGCACAGGTGACAGACTGGACTTGTGATTGGCATCTGAAGTGGGGGATAGAGGATAAGGGAAGACAGTCTTGGAAAACTGAGGCCTTGGCCTGTGGCACCTGGTGTTATCCACAGGTAGATAGTGTCAGAATTGAGTTAAATTGTAGGATATCCACCAGTGTCACAAAATTTCTTGGTGTGGGGAAAAAAACCACGTATTTGAAGTGTTCTGTGTGAATAGTAAAAGAGAGACACGGGAGCAGTGAGTGTTTCCTACTCAGGATGATTCCCAAATTCCTAAAGCTCTTTCACAGTCTCTTTCAATTGGAGAATATAGTAGGTTGAAAATGAAACTTCCTACTAATTCTTTTATGAAGATAGACGAAAGATCAAGAAGTTCCTATTGTTTCTCATTGAGAGGGGAGGTAAATAAATTCCTATTCCAGAGGATCTTTAGACTGTTTCCTCCTCCTCTGGTCAAATCTGAGATTATTTGGTCAATTCAAGGAAATATAGCCAGGTATTTATTATAAAGGCCTTCATAGAGCTTCCTCTCCTCTCAGAGACAGTTTTTATTCTGTGATAACTGTAATATATTGAGCTTTCATGAGAATTTCTGAGTGTAAGGTAGAAATACAAGGCAGCAATTACATTCCCTTAGCTGAGTATGGTAAAAATTGTAAGAAGGGAATGATGTGTTATATTGTTAGGTGAGATAAGTAATGGTGACAAATTTTGTGACTTGGAGATACATGTAGAGTATTTTTATCAACCTTTAGAGGAAACAGAAGATGTATGACACTGGGGCACCTGGGTGGCTCAGTCAGTTGAGCATCTGACTTCGGCTCAGGTCACAATCCCGTGGTTGATGAGTTCAAGTCCCACATCAGGCTCTCTGCTGTCAGCATGGAGCCTGCTTCAGATCCTCTGTCCCCCCTTCTCTCTCTGTCCCTCCCCCACTTGTGCTCTCTCAAAAAATCAATAAACATTAAAAAAAGAGAAAAAATGTTTTAAAAAATATATATTTAAACAAATAAAAAAAAAAAGAAAATGTATGACACTGGGATCAGGTAGACTTGGGCCTGTTAGTTATCAGCTCCGAATCAGAGTACATCCATTTCCTCATCTATAAAATGGGAATACTTATATTACGTGCTATTGAGAATTATTATAAACTATTAGGAAAGTTAACCCTTTATTCATCCTTAAGGTTGCAACGTGGTCATCAACTCCTCTGAGCAGCTATTCTTGATTCTCTTCTTCCACAATGTAATGTAAAATGCCCTGTTCCACATCAGGACCCCATGCTACCACTGCATTTCTCATTGTATTGAAATTGCCCATACATGCCTCTCACTCCCACCGGACTGTGAAATCCTCAAAACCCCTTGATCTTCAACACTGCTTATTCAAGGAGTATGAGCTCAGTAAGTGTTTGTTGATACGTTTCATGTGCTTGCCTGGTACTTAAAACATTGGACATTCAATAATTTGTTCTTGACTTCTTTTATAAATTTGGGTCCCCAAAGTTTTATTAAGGAAAAGATGCATCTCTTGCCTATGATGCTTTAACTTCTAAAATGTAGGGTTGGGACTGTTTTTGGATTCATTCTAGGTAATTAGATACAGTATGAGAGACATTGTTCATGAAAGGATAAGATTTACCAAACTTGATGAATAACAGGATGAAAATCACTTCAGACCTTTACCCGTAGCCTATGCACATACATACAGAAAAAATTAATTGACCCTTTGTCCATATTTTTTATAAATATATAACTTGGCAGGGCCAATTTAGACCATCAAAGCAGTGTGTTGGAGACCTATTTTTGCATTTTTCTCAGCTGCCTTATTTCATTGCATTACAAATGATGTTAATTCTGTGCTTAATTGTGCTTAACATCATATATATGCAGCCCAGTGTTTATCAGTTGGACATAACAAAAATGCTGTTGTTTCTTCCCATCTTCCTTCTGCTTGTCATTTGCTGATTTTTGAAAGCAGCTGGAGTTGTTCCATGTGAATGGAAATAATTACAAAGTTGTACAATAAATGCTTTCTCTCTAGAAACCATCTTGTATCAACTGTGGTCTTTCCCTTTTAAAGCATTATGCACATTCTCATGCAAACTTTTAATCTGATCTTTGCTATCCTCTCAGGATCAAAGAAATCTCCTTTTAGATTAAAAAAAAAAAAAGATTCACCTTTCCTCACCTTTCCTAGGTTTTTCCAAAAGCATGCATATTTCATCTACTGAAGCAAGAACATCCATGTCTCCAAATTGGCTATTATAGTCTACTGGGTATGTGTTGATTCAGGTTTACATAAAAGATCATGTTAATATGATGACGGAATACTTGTAGCTTAGGTTCTTGTGCTTTCAACTATTACATGTGACTTAGGATTTGAAAAGAAAGTAGCTTTTGGTTAGTATTTATTTTATTTATTTTTGTTTATTTGAGTATGGTTGACACACAATGTTGCATTGGCTTCCAGTGTACAACATGGTGATTTGACAAGTTATACATTATGCTATGTTCACCACAAGTGTAGCTACCATCTGTCTTGATATATTGCTATTACATGTGACTTACAAGTGGCTTTTGGTTAGTATTTATTAAAAAAATTTTTTTTAATGTTTATTTATTTTTGAGACAGGGAGAGACAGCATGAACGGGGGAGGGTCAGAGAGAGAGGGAGACACAGAATCTGAAACAGGCTCCAGGCTCTGAGCTGTCAGCACAGAGCCTGACGCGGGGCTCGAACTCATGGACCGTGAGATCATGACCTGAGCCAAAGTCAGACGCTTAACCGACTGAGCCACCCAGGCGCCCCGATTAGTATTTATTTTAAAAAGACTATTTCAGCTAGTTTGGCCAGAAAAGATGAATTTGTTTTTAAAATGTTCTTTTAATTTTTTTTTTCAGTGAAAGATCAAAACTACAATTAGAGCATAAATATAATTACTGAAAAATATTGTAGCTTGTGTGATTTTTCCCCCTAAGACTTGTAAGTTAAAATTCATGAAAAACATTTTTGGTTGCTATTATTACTTATTGAAAATTAATGTCATTTCTGATAGTAGTTTTGTTTTTTCTTAAGATTTTCTTTTTAATTGATCTCTTCACCCATCATGGGGCTTGAACTTACATCCCAACCCTGAGATCGAGAGCCACATGCTCTATTGACTAAGACAAAAATAAGAAATCATAAATGAAAAGATAGATTAATTTGACCATATAAAACTAAAATAAATTGTCATGGTATTAAAGTTTCATAAACAAAGGACAACCACAAATGACACATCAGGGAAAAATGTTTGTCTACAATTTATACCATAGACCAAAGGATATGTTCCTTAGCCTACACAAATAAATATGGAAGAAAAATACCAATTATCCTACAAAGAAATGAAGGAACAGTTTGTGTAAAAGGAAATATAAATGGGTCTTGTAAAAAAATACATTCACTTTATGCATAATAAAAAATACTAATTTAAAAATAAAAACTATACTAAGTGCCATTTTCTCCTGTCAGTTTGGCAAATATAAAAAAAGTTTGATAGCATGCTATATTGAAGGGGTATGGGGAAATAGGCATTCAATATACTGCTCTTGGTCTGGTGTAAACTCTACAAAAAGCTATTTAGCAATACCTTATCAAAATTACAAATGCACATATTCTTTGATCCTGCAATTCTACTCTAAGAATTTATCCACAGATATCCTCACCATGTCTTAAATAGCAAGAATACAAGGATATTCATCATAATTTTCTTTGAAACAGTAAAACAAACAAAAGATTGGAAATAGTGTGAATATCTGTATTGGGGACCTGTTAAAAATTATGTACATGTATGGCATGGGATACCACGCAATCTTCATAATGAATTTGATGGTTCTATATGTATTGATTTCAGACAATTTCCAATCTATGATGTTAAAAGAGTCAAGTGAAGAATATTGTATACAGTATGTATTTTTTTGTTTTACACATATGCTTTTATATACACTGAATATCTGTAAATTGGTAAAGTTACCTCTAGAGAATGAAACTAGGAAACTAAAGTAAATGTGAGGTGAAATCGACTATATTTTTAGTCTATACATTTTTTTAAGTTTGTTTGTTTGTTTATTTATTTATTTATTTATTCATGTATTTATTTATTTTTGAGAGAGAGAGAGAGAGAGCGAGAGAGAGAGCATGACTGGGGCGGGGGGGGGGGGGGACAGAGAGAGGGAGACAGAATCCTAAGCAGGCTCCACACTGCCAGCACAGAGTCCAATGCAGGGCTTGAACTCATGAACCGAGATCATGACCTAAACTGAAATCAAGAGGCAGATGCTTAATTGACTGAGCCACCCAGGCACTCCTTTTTATTTTTTTAATGTTTGTTTGTTTGTTTGTTTGCTTCTTTATTTAGAGAGCGCAAGTGGAGGAGGGGCAGAGAGAGAGGGGACAGAGGATCTGAAGCAGGCTCCCTGCTGATAGCAGTGAGCTGGACTCAGGGCTGGAACCCATGAGCCATGAGTTCATGACCTGAGCTGTAGTCCGATGCTCAACGTAGCCACCCAGGCACCCCTAATCTATACTTTCTTATGTGAATTATTTCCTGTGTGATGTATCATGTATATTAAATACTGAACTCTAAATTAGCAAGCTATTCAGTTTGGTTGATCTTGGTACCAAGACTTTCTCTGTAGAGGATGGAATCTTTATTTACATATGGCACAAGCTTTGATCTTGTCCAAGTTTTTATCTTGGTGAGTTTGCTGACAGACTGCTGGTTTGGACTATTTTTGAAATGGGGAATGTGTGCTTATACTTTACTGGGACTCTGGTGACTTGACCTGTATTGGTGTTGCTAGGGCTTAAACCTTAAGAGTAATAGGAGGGTAAGACTAGGAATCACAGGGGGTATGGTGGACACAGCTGCTAGACTTTGGGATAAGAGGGTAAAACTTGCTGGCAACTTTCACCCCTTTTATTAAAGTATTTATCTTGGATGGAAAAAGACATTCTGTATATCTACTTTGTAACCTGTGGAAGTAGAAAATTATGCCAGAAAGTTAACCAGAGCCCAGAGTTCTCTCTAGGGAAGCTAAGTGGCTAAGAAAGCACCACAGTAATTTAATGTTTATAAAGAATGGACTGAAATAGCTACAGTATATCAAAAGCAAATAACTGCTGAGGAAACTGGCATATTTTAATTTGGTTCAGACTATATTTTACATGTTCTGGGTGTACTGTAATGTACGAGTTTGTATGTGGAGCTTAAATGTATAATTAATATAGCTTCTAAGCTAGTTCTAGTCACATAATTAAAATTTATCATGGAATTAGCTCTCAAATAGAGACTTTTTAACAAGTTATAGTCAATGCTATAAATTAGATCTTCTCTGATGAGCTCTGAATAAAGGACTATCATTTATCTCAATGGTATTTTATTAGAGACATTTTAATTGCTGTGGCAGGTGAAAAGTACCATCCTGTATCTTGGCTAAACACTTTGGTTAATGAAATCATTTTTCCTCCTAGCACTGTTGGTTTAAAGAATATTCTGTTTTACCGAAAATGAAATGAAAGTATTTTATAAGCATGATTCAGCCTCATGTTGTGTACCGGGTAAATCCACTTTGTGGGGAGTTTATTCCATAAAAGAAAAAGGGAGTCTTTTTAATATTTGTGAGGGAGATGATAAACTATTTCTTCTAAGTGGAAGTCAAAAGGGGAAAATTCCAAATTTCCCTTCCTGTCATCTAACAGTAAAGATCTGGGGGTTGATTACTGATGATTAGATCATGGGTGTGGTGTTTTCCTTGCTTTACAATTATTTGCATTTTTCTTATGATACATGCTTTTGAAAAATTCAAAATTATAGAAATATACAATTAAAAATATTCAATAATCCTTTATTTAAGATATAACCACTATGAACAATTTGGCATACATTCTTCCAGACATTTTTCACACAAATTATTTTTTTTCTCCTTAAAACTGTGGGTTTATTGCCAACAATGTCTGAATTCTTCCTGCTCTGCCTGCTGCATTTTATCAAATTTGCCCACCCCTGCAGTTTTAATCACTTTGTTGGAATGACATATTATGTAAATGAAGCCAAAATTCCCAGTTTCTGGGCCTAAGGACACATTTTGTGCCAATGCATCTGTGCCTAAGAGCAGATTTTAGATTGTGTGCCTGTGCCCAAGTAGGGACTGGGTGCCAGCTTGTTCAAAGCTTGCAGAATCCTGATCCCCACATGGCATGAGGCTGCTTCTGGTGGCTTCATTTCCTCTACCCCAGACACGAGTATCTGGTGGAGTACAGTGCTGAAGAGTTGTGTCTTTATCACACTTCCTCACATTTGGTTCAGTGGATTAAGCAAGGCCTCTTACTTCAATTTCGCCCTTGTCAAAATGATTACCAAATTTATTCCATCTTGGGTTGTATGTTTCCCAGCTTTTAATGGATGATTTTTATGGTTTAGTATTTGGCCACTAATTCAGTAGACACCAATGAGAAGCTCTAAAAAGTGTTTTAGAAAGTGATCTTTATTCAATGTGATAGGTCATTTGGAGTCAATATCCACCATTTAAAGAGGGGCTGAATTCAACAGTCTGAAAGCCATGCTACATTTAGTGTGTGATTGAATTTTAACATATCAAATAGATTTACTAAAATCTAATAAAATATTCCATGGAAATTAGTATATTAATTCTGAAAAACCTTGAGTCTGAATGCATCAGAAGCTGTTAAGTGTCTTACTGAATTTTGTCAACTTGCCCACCCTCCTTAATATGTTGTCTTCAGAATAGCAAAATAGAAAGTATATCTAGTTAGGGAGGCCAATCTGTGCTTCTAAATTATTTTTCAAGGCTGTCTGTGATGTTTCTTCTTCGGACAGAATTGGGGTAGAAGGCTTAAAACACCACCTTTTAAAATTTTCAAGTTGGATATATCTCCTGTGTCTTAGACCATGTGAATTTGGTGTATATATCAATATATGTAGACAATTTTTATATATTAACATTGATTGAAGACTTACTTTGCAATAAACACTTCATTAAGCAGTTATGTGGATCAAATTTTAAACTATAAGCACCTCTCAATCTTATCATGTTTATAAAGTACTGGCAAATCTCATACTGAAATCAAGAACACTCATTTTCATGTAAGACAATGAAATATCACCAAGGAAGGTGGAGAGTAGAAGACATTGTTATGATGAATTCCTAATAATTCCTCTACAGTGCTTTAAAAACTAAACTTGCTAGGAACCTTTCAGAAGCAGAGCCCAGACTTGGAGCTAACCCTCTTGCCTGTCATATAAATATTTGTCTGATGAGACTTTTAGGGGTCTTGAAATATTGTCTGCATTTTATTGATGAGGAAATAGAAAACCAGAGTAACTTGTTCATTCATTTATGTATCCGTTCCATCGTCATTCACTAAAAACAGTCTATAGGCTTGACTCTCAAATGGATCCTGTGATCAAAAGCAAATAAGTTATGGTTCAGTCTAATGTCCAGAATTTTAAAGTTATTTCTTTTAGTGGGAAAAGGAGTGGAAGAAGCACTGAATCTGTTGTCATGGGATTGGGTTGAGCCTTGAATCCATTTATGGTAGAATCCATAATTCACCATTAATTTTTTGAGTCCCCACTATGTGTCAGGTATAGAAGAATACAGAGTAAGGAAATCAGGTGAAATCTCTACTCTTACTTAGTTTATAGTCTAATTGAAGAGATAGTCAAAAAGGAAGCAAACAGGGGTGCCTGGCTGGTTCAGTTGGTAGAGCATGAGACTTAATCTCAGAGTTGTGAGTTCAAGTCCTATATTGGACATGGAGCCTACCTAAAATGAAAATAATTACAAAATGAAACAAACTAACAAATGGAAGAAAAAAATTACAAATTGTGAAAATAAACAAAGTGAAGTGATAAAAAGCTAGAGAGCAGATGGATGTCATTGAATAATATTTCTCTGAGAGGATGTCATTGAAGAATGCTGAGACCAAATGATAAGAAGCATCAAGCCAGGAATGGAGTGTCATCTGGTGTTCAGGTTATGATTGTGAAAAGCATAATGGCTAGAGCCAAAGGGGCCTCAAAGCCATGGTGTGGAGTTGCAATTACATTTGAAGAGCAGTGAGAAATCATCAAGGGGTGTTTAGCACTGGGGAGTGGCATTATGTATTTTTAAAAGGCCCTTCTGCCTGTTGAATGGAGAATATTTTAGAAGGGAGCCAGCACATGAGTGGAACATGCAGTAAAGAGGTTCTTTGCAATAGACCAGGTGGATGTTGGTGGCAGTAATTAAGAAAAGCGCATGAGTTGAAATTTTTTGGAAAGCCATATACCAGAAACTGCTCCTGGTTGAATGTGAGAAATAAGGAAAGTTATCAAGGATGGTACCCAGGTTTCTGACTTTGCAACTGAGTGGATGACAATATTGAGACATTTACTGATATGTGGAAAACTGGGGAGGATGGGAGCAGGTTAGGATCTTTAGAGATCTCTTACAATAAAAATAGTGCATTGCCTCCTTTCTTTAAACATAATACAAAATAAAAACAACAGTAACAGATGAAAAGCTGTCTAATCAATTCCTAACCCTGAGGACTACTTATATAGTTTTATTTTAAAATATTAAGTATTAAATGCTTTTAAAAATATTTTTAAATTATTTTTATTGTTTAAAATTTAAATCCAAGCTAGTTAGCATATAGTGTAAAAATGATTTCAGGAATAGAATTCCCAGAAAGTGATCCATCACTTACATAGAACACCCAGTGCTCATTCCAGTAAGAGCCCTCCTTAATGCCCATCGCCCATTTAGCCCATCCCCCCACCCAACACCCTGCCAACAACTCTCGGTTTGTTTTGTATTTAAGAGTATATTATGGTTTTTTTCTCTCTTTCTGTGTTTTTTCTAATTTGTGCTTCCCTTCCCCTATGTTCATCTGTTTTGTTTCTTAAATTCCACATATGAGTGAAATCATATGATATTTGTCTTTCTCTGGCTTATTTCACTTAGCATAATATACTCTGGTTCCATCCATGTTGTTGCAAATGGCAAGAGTTCATTCTTTTTGATCGCTGAGTAATATCCCATTGTATGTATATATACCACATCTTCTTTATCCATTTGTTAGTCAATGGACATTTGGGCTCTTTCCATATGTTAGCTGTTGTCGATAGTGTTGCTATAAACACTGGGGTGCATGTGCTCCTTCGAATCAACATTTTTGTATCTTTGGATAAATACCTAGTAGTGAAATTGCTGGGCCATAGGGTAGTTCTATTTTTAAGTTTTTGAGGAACCTCCATACTGTTTTCCAGAGTGACTGCTCCAGTTTCATTCCCACCAACAGTGCAAAAGGGTTCCTCTTTCTTCACATCCCTGCCAACATCTGTTGTTTCCTGAGTTGTTGATTTTAGTCATTCTGACAGGTGTGAGGTGGTATCTCACTGTGATTTTGACTTGTGTTTCCCTGATGATGAGTGATATTGAGCATCTTTTTATGTGACTATTAGCCATCTGAATGTCTTTTTTGGAAAAGTGTCTGTTCATGTCTTTTGTCCATTTCTTCACTGGATTATTTGTTGTTGGCTGTTCAGTTGGAAAAATTCTTTATAGATTTTGGATACTAACCCTTTATCTGATATGTCACTTGCAAATATCTTCTTTCATTCTGTCAGTTGCCTTTTAGTTTAGCTGATTGTTTGCTTTGCTGTGGAGAAGCTTTTTATCTTGATGAGGTCCCAATAGTTCATGTTTGCATGTTGCTGTCCAGTTTCCCAACACCATTTGCTGAAGATCTTTAAAAAATGTTTTTGAGAGGTTCCCCTGTTTTGCTGATGTTTTATCCACAAGCTTGTTCTTTTCATTCAAGTACCAAGCCCTGGGGAAAATCAAGAGTTTTACTTTGGTATGGTGAGATGCATGTACAGCTGCTAAGAGATGTCAACTAGATTGTTGAATATACAACTGGAGCCTCAAAGGATGGAATAGAGAGATAAATTTTGGAGTTGTCAGCATACAGATGGTTTCAAAAAAATCTCCTCTATGTAAATAGAGGAGATCACACAAAGAAAGCGTGTAAAGAGAAGAGAAGAGATCCAGGTGAATTTCTAGCCTTTAGATGAGGAGCAGGTGAAGGAGACTGAAATGAAGTGGCCAGACTAGGTAGGAGGAGATGATGTCAGGGAAGCTAAGAGGACAGTCATTCAAGAATGAGATAGTATACAGTGGTGTCAGTGCTTCTAAGTAGTCAAGTAAGATGATGTCAGAAAAATGGATGTTGTTGGTGACCTTAGCATGAAGGCGTCTCAGGCTATTGTTGAGTATAGAGTATATTGAGAAGGTAATGTAAGGTGAAAAAGTAGAAATAATGTATGTAGAAAATGTTTGTAATCTGTTTCACTGTGAAGGAGAAAAGAAAGTTGATTCAGTAATTGGAGAGGATCTTTGGGTCAGGGGGTGTTTTATTTGGTTTTGTTTTTAAGGATGAATGATAGTAGCACATCTTTGCATAAGAGGAATGATCCAGCGGGAGGAAGGGTTGGTTAATGCAGAAGCGAGAAGGAATAACTGAATGACCAAAATTCTTGAAAAGATGAGAACGGCTGGGATCCACAGCAGGAAAATTAAAGAATATGGGGGACTTCCTGTTTGATGCTTAAGAATAGGGAAAAAATTGGGGCACCTGGTGTCTCAGTCATTTGAGCATTTGACTCTTGATTTTGGTTTAGGTCAGGATCCCAGGGTCATGGGATCACGCCCAGCATCAGGCTTCGTGTTGAGCAGAGAGCCTGCTTAAGATTCTCTCTCCCCTCCTGCCCCTCTCCCCTGCTCACACTCTCTTTGTCTAACTTACTATCTCAAAAAAAAAAAAAAAAAAGAATAGGGAGAAAATATCTTAAAATATTCATCTTTGTGCTGACCTAGCCAATATTCTTGTATGAAATATTTTCCTTGATCAGATCATATATGTTGCCATGAGAAATAAGAATTTTAAAGCATGACTAAAATACTAATAAGTTGTAAAGAATGTAAAGGGAAGACCTGAAGAAAAAAGATACAGAATTTATGTCAGAAAGATGCACCTGGAGAGTGATAATGAGCTTGGGCTGCTCCTTCTTCCTGGAACTGAAGCCTGAGGGGAGGTCGGTGGGTAAGAGACTGGTTAGAAGACCTCAGAGAATCATGTAGAGGAGGAACAGGTTAGAATTAGGAGACTGCTGAACACGCTCAGGTAGTCAGCATCCGAGAGCTTTGTGGAAGCCTAGAAGACACTTAGTAATAACAGTGACTCACTTTTACTAAGTACTTGCTATGTGGCAGGCATGGTTCTAAGCAATTTTTATAATAACTAATCAAGTTGTACAATCCCAACAACATATGAGGTAGGAAGACTTATTTCTCTATTTTATAAATGAAGAAACTGAGGTTTGGCACTTAAGATAACTTTCCCAGAGTCACACAGCTTTATGTGGGGTCAGAGATTCAAAGCTGGGTGGTCTGGTTCCAGAGCCTTATTAATAACTATTAATCATTATTGCAAATATGTGTAGACCATTTATTGACAGTAGGGGAAATCTCTACATAATGGCTAAGGGTTAACGACATTAGCTATTCCTCTTTCACTGTAGGGTGAAGACTTTCTACCAAAAGTTACATACATGATATCTGGATGCTGAAGGACAGGAGGTACTAGACAGATGATGTTCAGATTCTGGAAACATAGATTGATATTGTTTGTACCACTGGTACACTGAAAATACTTTAAACAAAACCTCTGCTTTAAGTTTCACTATACAGGATCTGAGCAATACCATTTACTTCTCTAACTTTTTCTGGTTAATAATGTTCTCCCAAAAGGAGAGGTTAAGAAAGGTGAGGTGGGGTTAGAGGAACGAGGCAAGGACATCTTGGAAATGGTAGAGGGTATCAGCCAGCACTAGTCAAGGTCTAGATACTGAGGCTGTGAGAGCTAAATGAATACAATTCTTAGTTGCGGCTTTACTGGGTTTCAGAAAAAGAACTCCACCATTGCCTCCCAAGAGCTAGCGGCCAACACGTAATGGACTTGGTACTTGCCCAGAGTAGACTGAGGACACTGTATTTTGTGGGGGCCAAGAGGTACATAAGGAGGGATACGGATGAGAAAAAGGTATCGAATCTGTATTTGGGGTGCTGGGATCCTAGAATTAAATCAGGAAAGAATTAAATCAGTCTGTGACCGAGACTTTCCCCGCCTCTTCCTGTGTAGTCCACACCTGGTTACAGCACTAGGGCTCTTACCATCTGGGCTGGTAGGGCCCTATGTAGAGGTTACTGCAAAAGCAGAAGGAGAGCAGGCATTGGAGCTCCTTGGTCCTAACTAGCAGATCACATGAAGATAGGAACAAATCTTTCAGTGAGAAACAGAGGCAGATTTATATAAAAAGTCAGTGAAGTTGAAATTTCATGGTTTTTCATGCACATGCATACCCTTCTCTAAATTGGTAGATTCTTCTCTGGAGATGCACAGAGTCCAGCCTGGGGCCCCTTCCCTAGCCTGATGGTGGTCCTGCGTTCTGGGTGCAGCCAGAATGCCATCAACACGACCTCCACCTCCGGCAGGCCTCTAGCAACAACTTGTTCCCATGGACTGCATTGTATGTTGGGTTCCTATCTTTGATCCCAGGAAAAGCCCTAAGAATAAGATTTGCTCCTGGCAGGGGGCCACTATGATCAAGGACCCAAGGAGGTAGGAAAGGGTAAAAATGTGGGGGGGGGCAGGACCAAAGGCTTGACTCCTGGTGGAGCTGGACCAGCAGCTGTGCAGCAGCTGGCAGTCTGAGGCCAAGCCAAATGACATCAAAAGGCTGGCGTTCTGCAAAGGCTTGCCCATGGGCATGAAGCATCATCTGACAAGAGACTGTGGATGGAGGTAGACATGAAGCATTAACTCAAACAAGTTGTGAGGCTGAAAGAATATTTACAAAATTATAAAAAATAAAACCAAATGTCTTTTCTTTTTTAAAGTTTATTTATTTTGAGGAGAGAGAGCATGAACAGGGGAAGGGTAGAGAGAGAGGGAAAGAGAGAGAATCCCAAAAAGGCTCTGCACTGTCAGTCCAGAACCCAACCTGGGGCTCAAACTCGCAGACTCTGAGATCATGACCTGAGCCAAAACCAAGAGTGGGATGCCTAACCAGCAGAGCCACCCAGGCACCACAAACCAAATTTCTGTCAATCTTGTTAGAGAAAAGTCTACATAATTTTTTATTCTTCATAGAAATTGATATTATAAAGTTGCCATAGGAAGAGGTGATCAAATAGAATGTAGTCCAAAAAGGTAGGAACAAATATTATAGGGGTGTGTTGGATAGTTAATAATAGTAGAGATACAATATAATTTTCTGAATTTTATGATATTGTCAGTGTTATAGTTATCTATTGTTATGAAACAAATCGCCTCAAAATGGCTTAAAACAACAAGAAACCAGGAACGTTTGATTTCCTCCTAAATCTCCGGTTTGGGCAGGGCTCAGGAGGAAATAGCTGTTCTGTGTTTCAGCTGGGGTGATTCAAATGTTCTCCGAGGGTCCATTTCTATGATGTTCTGGTTCACATGGCCTTGGTGCTGGTTGTTGGTTGGCAGCTCAGCTAGAACCGTTGGACCAGAAGCCTCAGTTTCTGTCCCCGTGGGCCTCTTGGGGATACTCGAGCTTCCTCAGAGCGCAAGTGGGTGTGCTCTAAGGAGCAAGTGGGTGGGTTCTTTTTTTTTTTTTTTTTTTCAATATATGAAATTTATTGTCAAATTGGTTTCCATACAACACCCAGTGCTCATACCAAAAGGTGCCCTCCTCAATACCCATCACCCACCCTCCCCTCCCTTCCACCCCCCATCAACCCTCAGTT
>NC_064810.1:54877464-55012567 GCF_023721935.1 Panthera uncia | reverse complement strand
TATTGCTGGCTCATAGGGTAGGTCTATTTTTAATTTTCTGAGGAACCCCCACACTGTTCTCCAGAGTGGCCACACCAGTTTCCATTCCCACCAACAGTGCAACAGGGTTCCCGTTTCTCCACATCCTCTCCAGCATCTGTAGTCTCCTGATTTGTTCATTTTGGCCACTCTGACTGGCGTGAGGTGATATCTGAGTGTGGTTTTGATTTGTATTTCCCTGATGAGGAGCGATGTTGAGCATCTTTTCATGTGCCTGTTGGCCATCTGGATGTCTTCTTTAGAGAAGTGTCTATTCATGTTTTCTGCCCATTTCTTCACTGGGTTATTTGTTTTTCGGGTGTGGAGTTTGGTGAGCTCTTTATAGATTTTGGATACTAGCCCTTTGTCCAATATGTCATTTGCAAATATCTTTTCCCATTCTGTTGGTTGCCTTTTAGTTTTGTTGATTGTTTCCTTTGCTGTGCAGAAGCTTTTTATATTCATGAAGTCACAATAGTTCATTTTTGCTTCTAATTCCCTTGCCTTTGGGGATGTGTCAAGTAAGAAATTGCTGCAGCTGAGGTCAGAGAGGTCTTTTCCTTCTTTCTTCTCTAGGGTTTTGATGGTTTCCTGTCTCACATTCAGGTCCTTTATCCATTTTGAGTTTATTTTTGTGAATGGTGTAAGAAAGTGGTCTAGTTTCATTCTTCTGCATGTTGCTGTCCAGTTCTCCCAGCACCATTTGTTAAAGAGACTGTCTTTTTTCCATTGGATGTTCTTTCCTGCTTTGTCAAAGATGAGTTGGCCATACTTGTGTGGGTCTAGTTCTGGGGTTTCTATGCTATTCCATTGGTCTATATGCTTGTTTTTGTGCCAATATCGTGCTGTCTTGATGATTACAGTTTTGTAGTAGAGGCTAAAGTCTGGGATTGTGATGCCTCCTGCTTTGGTCTTCTTCAAAATTACTTTGGCTATTCGGGGCCTTTTGTGGTTCCATATGAATTTTAGGATTGCTTGTTCTAGTTTCGAGAAGAATGCTGGTGCAATTTTGATTGGGATTGCATTGAATGTGTAGATAGCTTTGGGTACTACTGACATTTTAACAATATTTACTCTTCCAATCCATGAGCAGGGAATGTCTTTCCATTTCTTTATATCTTCTTCAATTTCCTTCATAAGCTTTCTATAGTTTTCAGCATACAGATCTTTTACATCTTTGGTTAGATTTATTCCTAGGTATTTTATGCTTCTTGGTGCAATTGTGAATGGGATCAGTTTCTTTATTTGTTTTTCTGTTGCTTCATTGTTAGTGTATAAGAATGCAACTGATTTCTGTACATTGATTTTGTATCCTGCGACTTTGCTGAATTCATGTATCAGCTCTAGCAGATTTTTGGTGGAGTCTTTTGGATTTTCCATATATAATATAATGTCATCTGCAAAAAGTGAAAGCTTGACTTCATCTTTGCCAATTTGGATGCCTTTGATTTCGTTTTGTGGTCTGATTGCTGATGCTAGGACTTCCAACACTATGTTAAACAACAGCGGTGAGAGTGGACAATCCTGTCGTGTTCCTGATCTCAGGGGGAAAGCTCTCAGTTTTTCCCCATTGAGGGTGGTATTAGCTGTGGGCTTTTCATAAATGGCTTTTATGATGTTTAAGTATGTTCCTTCTATCCCGACTTTCTCGAGGGTTCTTTTTAGGAAAGGGTGCTGAATTTTGTCAAATGCTTTTTCTGCATTGTTTGACAGGATCATATGGTTCTTATCTTTTCTTTTATTAATGTGATGTATCACACTGATTGATTTGCGAATGTTGAACCAGCCCTGCATCCCAGGAATGACTCCCACTTGATCATGGTGAATAATTCTTTTTATATGCTGTTGAATTCGATTTGCTAGTATCTTATTGAGAATTTTTGCATCCATATTCATCAGGGATATTGGCCTGTAGTTCTCTTTTTTTATTGGGTCTCTGTCTGGTTTAGGCATCAAAGTAATACTGGCTTCATAGAATGAGTCTGGAAGTTTTCCTTTCCTTTCTATTTTTTGGAATAGCTTGAGAAGCATAGGTATTATCTCTGCTTTAAATGTCTGGTAGAATTCCCCTGGGAAGCCATCTGGTCCTGGACTCTTATTTGTTGGGAGATTTTTGATAACCGATTCAATTTCTTCGCTGGTTATGGGTCTGTTCAAGCTTTCTATTTCCTCCTGATTGAGTTTTGGAAGTGTGTGGGTGTTTAGGAATTTGTCCATTTCTTCCAGATTGTCCAATTTGTTGGCATATAATTTTTCATAGTATTCCCTGATAATTGCTTGTATTTCTGAGGGATTGGTTGTTATAATTCTATTTTCATTCATGATTTTATCCATTTGGGTCATCTCCCTTTTCTTTTTGAGAAGCCTGGCTAGAGGTTTATCAATTTTGTTTATTTTTTCAAAAAACCAACTCTTGGTTTCATTGATCTGCTCTACAGATTTTTTAGATTCTATATTGTTTATGTCTGCTCTGATCTTTATTATTTCTCTTCTTCTGCTGGGTTTGGGGTGTCCTTGCTGCTCTGTTTCTATTTCCTTTAGGTGTGCTGTTAGATTTTGTATTTGGGATTTTTCTTATTTTTTGAGATAGGCCTGGATTGCAATGTATTTTCCTCTCAGGACTGCCTTCGCTGCATCCCAAAGTGTTTGGATTGTTGTATTTTCATTTTCCTTTGTTTCCATATATTTTTTAATTACTTCTCTAATTGCCAGGTTGACCCATTCATTCTTTAGTAGGGTGGTCTTTAACCTCCATGCTTTTGGAGGTTTTCCAGACTTTTTGCTTTGTTTGATTTGAAACTTCATAGCATTGTGGTCTGAAAGTATGCATGGTATGATCTCAATTCTTGTATACTTATGAAAGACTGTTTTGTGACCCAGTATGTGATCTATCTTGGAGAATGTTCCATGTGCACTCGAGAAGAAAGTATATTCTGTTGCTTTGGGATGCAGAGTTCGAAATATATCTGTCGAGTCCATCTGATCCAATGTATCATTCAGGGCCCTTGTTTCTTTATTGACCGTGTGTCTAGATGATCTATCCATTGTTGTAAGTGGGGTGTTAAAGTCCCCTGCAATGACCACGTTCTTATCAATAAGGTTGCTTATGTTTGTGAGTAATTGTTTTATATATTTGGGGGCTCCCGTATTCGGCGCATAGACATTTATAATTGTTAGCTCTTCCTGATGGATAGACCCTGTAATTATTATATAATGCCCTTCTTCATCTCTTGTTACAGCCTTTAATTTAAAGTCTAGTTTGTCTGATATAAGTATGGCTACTCCAGCTTTCTTTTGACTTCCAGTAGCATGATAAATAGTTCTCCATCCCCTTACTCTCAATCTGAAAGTGTCCTCAGGTCTAAAATGAGTCTCTTGTATACAGCAAATAGATGGGTCTTGTTTTTTTTTTATCCATTCTGATACCCTATGTTTTGGTTGGTGCATTTAGTCCATTTACATTCAGTGTTATTATAGAAAGATATGGCTTTAGAGTCATTGTAGGTTTCATGAGTCATGTCTGTTTTTTAGTCATGTCTGTAGGTTTCATGCTTGCAGCAATGTCTCTGGTGCTTTGTCTCACAGGATCCCCCTTAGGATCTCTTGTAGGGCTGGTTTAGTGGTGATGAATTCCTTCAGTTTTTGTTTATTTGGGAAGACCTTTATCTCTCCTTCTATTCTAAATGACAGATTTGCTGGGTAGAGGATTCTCGGCTGCATATTTTTTCTGTTCATCACATTGAAGATTTCCTGCCATTCCTTTCTGGCCTGCCAAGTTTCAGTAGAGAGATCCGTCACTAGTCTTATTGGTCTCCCTTTATATGTTAGAGCACGTTTATCCCTAGCTGCTTTCAGAATTTTCTCTTTATCCTTGTATTTTGCCAGTTTCACTGTGATATGTCGTGCAGAAGATCGATTCAAGTTACGTCTGAAGGGAGTTCTCTGTGCCTCTTGGATTTCAATGCCTTTTTCCTTCCCCAGATCAGGGAAGTTCTCAGCTATTATTTTTTCAAGTACACCTTCAGCACCTTTCCCTTTCTCTTCTTCCTCTGGAATACCAATTATGCGTATATTATTTCGTTTAATTATGTCACTTAGTTTTCTAAGTCTCCCCTCATACTCCTGGATCTTTTTATCTCTCTTTTTGTCAGCTTCTTCTTTTTCCATAATTTTATCTTCTAATTCACCTATTCACTCCTCTGCCTCTTCAATCCACGCTGTCGTCATCTCCATTTTGTTTTGCAGCTCAGACCTGCCGGAGGGATGGATCCGAAGAAGCAGGGCGTTGGGTGTTTGTGTGGTGCAAGCAAGTTCCCTGACAGGAACTGGTTTCCTTTGGGATTTTGGCTGGGATTGGGTGAGGGAGATGGCACTGGTGAGCGCCTTTGTTCCCTGCAAAGCTGTGCTCTGTTGTCCGGGGCTCAACAACTCTCCCTCCCATTGTCCTCTAGCCTTCCTGCTCTCCGAGCAGAGCTGTTAACTTATAACTTTCAAGATGTTAAGTCCCACTTGCTGTCCGAACACACTCACTCCGGCCGGCCCCTCTGCTTTTGCAAGCCAGACTCGGGGGCTCTGCTTGGCTGGTGGGCTGCCCCTCCGCCCCGGCTCCCTCCCGCCAGTCCGTGTAGTGCGCACCGCCTCTTCCCTCTCCGCCCTTCCTACCCTCTTCCGTGGGCCTCTCGTCTATGCTTGGCTCTGGAGAATCCGTTCTGCTAGTCTTCTGGTGGTTTTCTGGGTTATTTAGGCAGGTGTAGGTGGAATCTAAGTGATCTGCAGGACGCAGTGAGCCCAGTGTCCTCCTATGCCACCATCTTTCCTCCTGAGTGTATTTTCTAAGGTTGCTTCTTGGTTTAAAGAGGTCTAGAGGGTAGGTGATGTGTATTATTGGGGAAGGAAAGTACTTTAGAACTAACCTAGACTTGAGATAAAATGCTGGAAGATATTAAATCCAAAAGCAAGAGTTGTACTCATTGTATCCAGCAAAGAGCCAGCCCATTCTGGCTGCTTAACTGGAGACAATTCACAGCAGAAGCCACTGAAATCAGTGTGCATGGATTTTTCTGACTTTGAACACGGGTATTTGTAATATGATCTGGTTACCTGTTTGTTTTGTTTTGTTTTTACAAGCTACATTATGTAGGAACAGATATGTCATAAACATGAGTGTTTAAAGTCCAGGAAGTTACAATTTCTTCTAAAAACAAACTTGCTTGTTCTCCAGCCTCTAGGCAAAATGAGATCTCTAGAGAGCCTGTCTGGAAAGAAAGAGGAAGGGGCACCTGGGTGGCTCAGTTGGTTAAGCATCCAGTTTCAGCTCAGGCCATGATCTTGCAGTTCCTTAGTTTGAGCCCCGCATCGGGCTCTGTGCTGACACCTCAGAGCCTGGTCCCTGCCTGGGATTCTATGTCTCCTTCTCTCTCTCTGCCCCTCCCCCCACTCATGCTCTGTCTCTCTCTCTCAAAAATAAATAAACATTCAAAGAATTCTTAAAAGGAAGAAAGAGGAAGGACAAGTTTACTTTGAGTAGTGAAGGGAGGGAGGGAGAAAAGAAAGAAGACTGGGTATGTGATGAGGTACAAAAGATATATATACAAATTTTCTAATTTTTCTTAAATCAGTTTTTACAGTGTGGCTTTGTTTTCTGACTTCAAACACTGTGACTTCCCAAAAAGTCAGTTTTACAAAAGTAAATTAATAATTCTTAAGCCAAATGGAAATGACTTTTGATTATTTACACTTTTCTTCATCTCTGAGAGCACCAATAGTCAGAAGCTACAGAATGAGAGCAGGCTCAGATTCTCCAGCTACAGAAAATAAGGCCAAGGAAAATGCAGCATATCAATTAAGGTCTTGTTCCAAAACAGCAATAAAGCTAGGAATAAAATGTTCATGTTCTAACTTCCACTGTTAGGGTCACTAATTTTCACTGTTTTACTGATGAACACTGATTATATTAAAAATATAGAAGTTCTGCTCTTTCACAATGCTGAACACGCTGCTAGAGACATTATATTCAGTGTTTCACTGGTGCTGGAAATGAAAAAGTCCGATTAGGTCATCTTGTCCACTTCCTGGGGACATGACTATGTCTATTCAACTGCAATGGCTCAGCTGATGAAAATTTCATTGTGGGTTGAGAATTGATTGCAATGGGAATCAGGCTGAATGAGAAGATGGAATGGGTTGATTAAAAAAAAAAAAAAAAAGCAGAAACAGATTGGGAAACCACCAGGGTAGATCACTTGCAGGATCACAATACGGTAAGAGCCTGTTAGAGGCCATAACTCATCTGTGGACAAGACTGTTGAGTTTATTCTAAATAAAAATGAAAAATATGGCTTATCTTCCTTAGGAAGACTGTTCAACAGAGCCAACTTCCTGAAATCAGTTCTCTTTGGTTTTATTCTCATAGATGAATTTTGAATCAGAATGGAAATAAAAATGTCTGGTAGAAAATGGATTTTTCCCTAACGCATAAGGAAATTTAGGTCCCTGATGTTTGTGCAGCTTTCCATGACCTCAACCTGATGCTGGTCTTCTGCATTTGTAACTTGCTAGGACATTAGAAAAGATACATTATGACAATGTGAGGGAAACCCCTCAAGCTTTGCTTCTCAGCTTTACCTCGTCACAGTTCCCATTTTGTGACTTCTTTGGCTTAAGTCCTACCACCCATCCCCCTAGCCCTTGAGGGCATAGCACCCTGGGCATTTGACTGTTTTGTGAAATGGTGAACTAATTTTCTTATTGAGGCATGGACATCTGGAGTCACCTAGTCTAATCTACTCCTTTTACAGGTGAGACCCGTGGGGGTTAAGTGATTTGCCTAACATCACAAGACCGGTAGTTACTAGGGGAACTTGACCAGAAACTGCCTCTTGATCCATTTCTCCTACTGCATCCCTGTTTTAGATAATGCCATGACCATCCACCAAGATAGAATCATGAACTCCATCCTCCTTAGCCATTGGGAGGTCGAGTCTATTAATTCTACCTCAGAACTGTTTTCTGGGGGCACCTGGGTGGCTCAGTCAGTTAAGCATCTGACTCTTGGTTTTAGCTCAGGCCATGATCTCACAGTTCATGAGTTCGAGCCTCGCGTTGGGCTCTGCTAACAGTGTGAAGCCTGCTTGGGATTCTCTCTCCTCTCTTTCTGATCCTCCACTGCTTGCACTGAATCTCTCTCTCAAAATAAATACACAATAATAATAAAAAAAGAAGAACTGTTTTCTGAACTGATCACATCTTTTCCATCCATATTGCTTCTATCTTCTAATCCTCTGTCATTTCTCACTTGAATTCCAGCAGTGGTTTTCTAAATGATCTCCTTGTCACATTCTCTCCCTCTAATCCACCCTTCCATCATACAGTTTCCAAAGAAACAATTATGATCATGTACTTTTTATAAGATATCCAAATCTCTTAGCACTACATACCAAAACTAAGCAATCTGCTTTCAGAATACTTATCTATCTTGCTTTTTACCATGCCCCTTATCTACCTGCAGCTAACCATTATGAACATTATGTCATTTAAAAAATCTGTATTCTTTAGGGGGCTCCTGGGTGTCTCAGTCAGTTAAGCGTCTGACTTCATCTGAGGTCATGATCTCACGGTCCGTGGGTTTGGACCCGCCATCGGGCTCTGTGCTGACAGCTCAGAGCCTGGAACCTGCTTGGGATTCTGTGTCTCCCTCTCTCTCTGCCCCTCCCTCACTCTCACTCTCTTTCTCAAAAATAATAAATAAACAGTAAAAAATCTGTATGTCTTTAGGATTAAATTTGGATTTATGGGAAAGGAAAAATGTCCAATCTGGCTCACACAAAATTAAATTTAATGTCTTTCACATAAAAGAAGTCAAGAGATAGGCAGTCCAAGGATGGCGTGGCAAATCTACAGTTACCTCAGCCCCGGATTCTTCTAGCTCCTGTTTTACCACCATCAATACATGGCCTCCACACTTCTGAAGCTCATCTCACAACCCAACGTGGCTTCTATGGCTCCAACCATCACATTGGAGTTCCAGGCTGACGTGGAGAGGAAGACGAAAAATATCCATTCCTTTTCCTTTAATTAAACTTTCTGGAAGTCTCACATCACCTGCATATATCTCATTGCATAGAACTTGGTAACATTGCCACTCAGAGCTGATGGGAAAGCTGCAAAATACAGATTTCGAGCTGGGTTTAGTGCCAATTCCCCATAAACACAAGATTTCTGATAGAAAGGAAAAGTCCAATTCATAGCTTTAAAAGCCAGCTAAAATTCCTTTCTTTTTCCCTGACTTCCCCACACAGAGGAGGCTTTTCCTCCCATGTTTACCAAACATTTGGTATGTATCTCGTATATGAGAGAAATATATATTTAAACTTCTGTTTCCCTTACCGTAGGAAGCCTTTAGAAGTAGCCTTATAAAAGTTGCCATCTACTTTATAAGCAGTCTTTATGAAAGTTGGCACTTTTTATCTTGGCATCTAGCACATAGGAGCCCCTTGATAAATGCTTGTTGAATAATTACATGCATGCATTCATAAATAAACCGTGGTTCTGAGGTCCCTGAGTGAATCACAGTTTATGCCAATGAAAAATCTAGGCCTTATTTTTGCATCCGTGATGAAGACCCAAGACTGCTAAACCCCACACTCAGGGTCTCTGTGTATCGTTGTGCTGGTTGTTCACTGCATGAACAACCAAAGGGATGACTGAGGTCTGAATCCAGCCCTTGCATTCTATCCCAGATCACGCACCTTGGCGAAGGGCTGCATGAGCCTAGAGGGGGCACTTTTTCTACTTGGCCACGGTCACCATGTGGTGGTGCACTAGGCTGCCCATGGTGGGTATCTAAGAGGCTCTAGAAGCCCTTACCAAGGGTGTGGTGCTCCACCTGGCCCTGCTGGGGGCTACGGAACTGCAGGAAAGCACTAGGGGGAAAAGGACAACATGCTGAGCTGTAGGAGCCAGAGACTGAGAATCTCCTCTCCCCTCCTCTTCTCTTTTACTCTTGCCTCACGGAAGCACGCCTTTATTTACATTTACTTCCAGAGCACAGGCACTTCGGCAGCTAAAGGGCGGGATTATAACTGCCATTTGGGGAGCCAGAAATTTAAGTCAAGGGCAGAAAACATCTGAACACACACAGAGTGACTGGACTGAGGCTGTACATGGTCCCATGTGGAACTGACTCTTAACTTGGATGCATGAAGTGCAGAGGGAGAGCCCGGAGGCTGAGTGGCAAATGTGGAGGGCTGCAGGATATCACACCATGCACCGTCGCTTAGCCTGCAGTCTGGGGAGAGGAAAGGGCTTTCTGCATTTTCTGTGTCTGCTTCTCTGGCATTCACAACACCACCGTGAGTCACGGATTGTGTTAGTGGGGTTGCGGAGTCCTGAGGGCTCCTGGCCTCCAGAAAGCCGGCCCCTCCAGTACCACTACCGTATGTGGCCTCTGAGCTGTGATGCTTGGGATGGTTTACCCATCACCGTCTGAAGCAGATCTTCCCGGGTTCCTCTCAGGACGCTGTGCACTGTAAAATGCCAGGATCAGAGTTATTTATTACTGGCACCTTCCTCTCCAGGCGGCGGACCAATTTCCTTTGCTCCAGATGGCTCTCACAGGCCAGCCAAAGAAGGCACTGCTGGCCATCTGCTTCCTGTTGCCTTTTCAAGCTGGCTAGCCACTCAGCACCAGCTGTCGGTCTAGGCTGCCCCCTCTGGCCTTGCATCTTGCCACGCGAGGCATGGTAGGGCAGGGGCCACGCTGAAATCAGTGTTTGACACTCATGAGGCAGGAAAGCTTCCTTCCAAACCTACCCCAGCCAGCTTCCCTGATGGCAGACGTAAAAGGACTCCTGCCCTGGGACCTCCTATAACAGTGGTACTTCTACTGACTTAATGTGGAATTAAGGGGGGTGACTTTGGGTAGGGGGAGGGCAATGTTTGTGGTGGACACACACGGCAGGATGTAACATAATTCTGAATCCCACATAAATAAAATAATTCAATCATAATTTCTAATTTACCCACCCAGTTTTGTTTTGATTTCTGTTCTAATAAGATGATTATTTATTTGTAATGACAAAATAAACATCGACTCATTACAGAAAATCTGTAAAGTGCAGCTGGAGATTTAAAAAAAAGTCATCTATAATCCCATGAACCCATAGAGATAATTCCCATTTATTTTGTTAAATATCCATTGTATTTTCTTCCTAGTGAAGTTGAGTTCACATTCTATGTATGATTTTCCTATTTCAGTTTTATGGCTTACTGTTTCCATATAAAAATTTTAAAGTTTAACAAATAAAAACATTTTTTTAAAATATATTTTTTCAAATTAAAAATGTATTTTTGTTGACTAATATTACAACACATGGTAATATCTTAATTTACTTAACCCTTCTCTAATTGCGGAACAGTAAGATTTTTCCAACTGTTGCTATTTTAAATAATTCTATAATGAACATCTTTGTGTATAAAACTTATTTCTTATTTCTGTACTTTAGACTTTGTCCTTAGGATCATTCCCTTGAGATAGAATTGCCAGTTTTAAGGAAGATTTACCATGTTGGCAAATTGCTTAAAAAAATATGAGTGCCAGTTTGAGGGTTCCTTCAGCAATAGACATTGTCTTTCTTTTTGCAATTTCAGCTTATTTGGTGCATTTTCCCACATTAAACCATTAAGTATTAAAAAGTAGGTAGGGTAGAACACTAAACCTGTTCTGCTGCAACAGAACTTCATTTTACCACATTCCAAGCAATGTACCTAGGAGTATACCCTGAGCAGTGATTCAAAAGTGGGGTTACATTGTGAGTCACTGTGGCTGAAAGGGATCTGCTATGTCCCAAGCCCCGGCGAGGTGCTCCTCCTTGAACAATGCTTTCTCATTGGCTCACCTCCATTAGCTGGCTCTGTGGCAGTCATTGATAACCCTAAGTCTTTAATGGCTCCTTCCTGAGGCCAGGTGGCCCCACCTACAGGGAACAGCATGAGTGCTCTGCAGAGTGGTGAGTTAGTGCCAAGTTGGGCATGGTGGTTGGCTTTCGGAGTAAAAGTTCAGCAGGAGAGCTGGAGTCCTGCTAGGAGGACAGGCTGCTTAGAGGCACAGGGGTGAGAGGTCAACACACCTGGCTTCTCTAGACTTCAGTGGATGGGCTGAAGTGCCCAAAGGGTGATGATGTATAATTGCATTATGCTATTGTTATACCACCCGTTGATGGCCTCAGTTCCATTTCTTTAATTCTTTAAAAAATTTTTTTTAATGTTTATTTATTTTTGATGAGAGAAAGAGAGCATATGCACTTGTGCAAGCGGGGCAGGGGCAGAGAGAGATGGAGAGAAAAAATCTCAAGCAAGCTCTGCACTGTCAGCATAGAGCCCATCGTGGGGCTTGATCCCACAAACTGTAAGATCATGGCCTGAGCTGATATCAAGTCAGATGTTTAACCAACTGAGCCACTCAGGTGCTCCTGTTTCTTTAATTCTATCTTTGCTGAGCCTCTAAAATTTCCCACTAATTAATGCAGTTTTTCCACACTATCCCTGTTCAAATTTGTGCTGTGTCTTCTCTCTGACAACCAAATCTTTCTTATCTTCTCAGGGCACCTCCAATCCCATTTTTGGTTAGTATCCCAGTCATCCTGGACTGCATTTGTCTCTCCCTTTTCTATATCTCCACAGCTTTAAAAATTATTATTGATGCCGGATGTTTTGGCATCTCATCATCTACCATCTTGTGTTTTCTCTGATTTGTCTATATAGGCAAATCTTGTGGTCCCAAAGATATGACAATTTTTTAGAAGAGAACTCTTGAGTCTTTGTTTTATATTTCTAGTTTATCTATACCTTTCCATTGAGCTCCAAACTTATATGGTAAACTATCTACTTGACATCACTCCATGGACAGCACATAACCTAGCATACCCAAGCTTGAACTTGTTCCAGTATTTCCTCTTTGGACTGATGTTCTTTTTTTTTTTTTTTTTTTTAATATATTTTTTTAAAGTTTATTTATTTTTGAGAGAGAGAGACAGAGAGACAGAGAGACAGAGAGCAAGCAGGGGAGGGGCAGAGGGAGAGGGAGAGAGAGAATCCCAAGCAGGCTCCACACTATCAGCACAGAGCCTGGTGCAGGGCTTGAACTCATAAACCGTGAGATTATTACCTGAGCCAAAATCAAGAGTTGGACGCTTAACCAAAGGGGCCACCCAGACGTCTCTGGACTGACATTCTTATTACCTCCCTACCTCTCGTCCCAATCACCAATTCAAAATTTACATACCTGAAATCTTTCCCGCTCTGTCCATACCCTCTGCAAATCTAACCGGTTTACTCACATACGTCCTAGATCTTATCCAATCTTCTTCTATACTACAACCAAAGTGATCTTTGCAAACTCTCAGTTTGATCATGTCATGCCTCACACTTCTACACAACTTATTTTAAACATACTAATAATGACTTCTCTTTCTTGTCCTTTTGAAATTTATTATTATGGTAAAAATATGTAACATAAAATTTCTCATTTTAACCAGTTTTAAGTGTATAATTCAGTGAAATTAAGTACATTTCCAAAACTTTTTCAGCATCCTAAATAGAAACTCTATTATTATTAAGCAATAACTCCTCATTTCCCCCATCCAGTACCTGGTAATGTCTACTCTACTTTCTTTCTCTATGAATTTGCCTATTTTAGTTGTTTGATATGGGTAGAATCATACAATATTTGTCTCTTTGCATCTGTTTTTTTTTGCTTAGTATAATATTTCTGAGGTTCATTCATGTTGTAGTACACATCAGAATTTCATTATTTTTTATGGCTGAATAACATTCCACTGTATGGATATACCACATATTGTTGATTGATTCACCTATTGATGGACACTTCATTTGTTTCCACCTTTGGACTATTGTGGATGATGCTGCAGTGGACATTGGCATACAACTATCTGTCTGAGTCCCTGTTTTCAATTATTTTGCCCTCCTTTGAATGTAATATTTATTATTTATTTATTTTTTTTTAAAGTTTATTTAGAGAGAGGGATAGAGTGGGGAAGAGGCAGAGAGAGAGGGGGAGAGTGAAAATTGATGATGCAGGAGAAAGAAAAGAGAATGTCTGTAGTGATATCCTTGAACACAGATGGAGAGGATGGGGTCCAGTGGCAAGCAAAGGGTTGTCCTTAGATAGGAGTCCTGACAGTTTATGCCTTGTATAACAGAAGGAATGTGAGTGTATAGGGGCATGTAGAGGGGCTGGTAGATGTGGTTAGGAGTGTGTAGTTTTCTTCATGTTAATTTTATTTCCGTAGACAAATTGAAACGAAAGCCATTGACCAAGAGTGAAGATGGAGGAGGAGAGCCTGGAGGTTTGTCAAAGCAGAGGGTATTAAATGCCTATCTAGAAGAGTGAGAGAAGGAAGAGATGAGGGAAATGTAGTTGATTTTATAGGCAGTGCCATGAGCCCATGTGACAGATTGCTCATCATGAATTCAACTGCGATCTATCAGTATCGTTGTGTGCTCTTTTTTCCCCAACTACAATACAGATACAAGTAAGGAGTAAGCAGAGCTGGATTAATCAGAATTGGGAGATTTTTTTTTCAGGTGTGTAGACAGTGGAAGGTGTGGGCATATATAAGGAAGTGTTACAATGATGGACCATGATCTCTAAGCCCAGTAAAGATGGAAGCAAGGACCTGAATGGAGGGAAGGGCAGTGAATAACGGCGGGCATACCACCTCTGCTTCATTCCTAGACATCTAAATCCAGCGGCACACTTAGCCTACTAAAAACTCAAGACTCACCAAAATATCTTTTACATGAACTCAAGTGATGATATTCAAAGTTATGAATAAAAATCCTTTTACACATTTTTTTCTTATAGGGAACAACAATTAAGTGTGTGTTATCATTGCTCAAGGCAAGAAAACAGCAGTAGTCTATTCATGACTAAACATGTTAGTGCTTAAAAATATTCCAAGTCAATATTTAATTAACAAATTGCCATGCTCATTTCACAGATGGCATGATATGAGAAGGTTATCTATAGAATGAAGAATTAATGAATCCCTGCCAGGAAAACATGGGAATTTTATACACACACACACACACACACACACCCTGATAATCAAAACCATAAACAGAGGAAATTAAAAGATTGAGCAGCAGTCACTGAAAACATCCTTGTGTCAGAATATCTAAAGAAAAAAAAAAAAAAAAAAAAAGAATATCTAAAGAAAGCAGCTTATGTAGAATGCAGGAGACTTCTCTTCTGTGGCCTAAATCTGGAATACAATAAACTATTTCAGGCACAGTAGGCGTAAAACTCATTATTCAATGAGTTGAATGAATGACTACACGATGATGATCAGCCATCTTTCCAATATGGCATTTACATGTTAACACAATCTCCTGTATTGCTAGCTCCATGTAGGTTCAAGAATGGCTGGTCAGAGTGAAAAGGCTTCTGATTGTTCATGCACCATGTTTCCCCCAGCCATGCAGTGCTTGCAGCTCACTGCACTGGTGATCTTCTTTCACACCCTTCTTTCATACCCTTTCACTTGTCCTGCAAGTACTATTCTTTTGGTCTGAAAACTGCTTGTTGTGAACCCCCACATTGTCATCCCCATGACCTCTCGCCTACCTCTAGCTCATCTCCCTGGAAACTCCTTTCTTTCCAGCAGCAATTTGAGCATCACCTTCTCTGGGAAGCCTTTTCAAATCTACCTGTTTTGGGCCCCAGTTCTTGCACCTCTCCGGATTAGTGGAACTCTTCTACTTTGCAGGCCTCAGTCACTTGCTAAGTGGAGAGCCCTTCCCCTGCCATCTTCTGTACCTCCTCTACACAAACCCCTGATACTGCCATCTTTCTCAGCCTTGCCCAGATGAAGCTCTGTTTTACTATGAATGCACCCCCTTAGCCCCTCTTCTCGCGGCTCAGTAAAGTGTTAACATAGGAACTTTGGCCTAAGTTCTGATTTCTACACAAGCGTCTGTCCTCCAAAATTCTATAGCAACCAAGGCATACCTCTGCCTTAACTTTTAATAACCTTTGTTGTGAGTGTTGGTTTACTTTTAGAGGTATTCTTAAGGGTAGGGTCTTTGTTTCCTTCCATCTGATTACTTAGCATCGCATTTTGAACATAGTAGGCAAGTGTAGAAACAATTGTTAATTAATGGCTGTAATAACACACTAACATACAACAAATTTAAAAACAGACAGTTCTGGGGCGCCTGGGTGGCTCAGTCGGTTAAGCATCTGACTTTGGCTCAAGTCATGATCACATGGATTGTGAGTTCGAGCCCTGCGTCGGGCTCCGTGCTGACAGTTTGGAGCCTGGAGCCTGCTTTGGATTCTGTGTCTCCCCCTCTCTCTCTGCCCCTCCCCTGTTTGTGCTTTGTCTCTCTCTCTCTCAAAAATAAATACACACAAAAAATAAATAAAACCAGACAGTTTCTTAGGCATTTTTATTTTCACTCCTTATTATATGGAGGAACAAATCTGAGGCCAAGAGAAATTGAAGGACATTTTCCAAGGTCATGCAGCTACTGAGTAATAGGACTAGGACTATCACATTGGTTTCCTGATCACACAGCACTATTCCCTTAATTGAAAGCAATTGCTTCCATTCATATGAGAGGAAAACAATAACAGGACCAATCTGACAAACCTGTGTTTCTCCAAGCCACTTTAAGTCTCTGGATTAAAATATAAAACTGGTTAAGACTAACAATGGGAAACAGTGTTTCTTTGGCTCTATCCCCACCATCCTACAAAGTTCCTGGTGCCTCTTTTTACTGGGTAACCCCAGGTGGTATCTAACATGTGATCACAAACACAGCCCCGCCAGCTCCCACATGGCACCTGCCATTGCATTCACTTTCTACTTCAATTTCTGGCATGACATCCATGGCCAGGGCTTCTACGTGTGCACCTACAGGTTTGGCACACCTACAGAGCTTCAGGGGCCCCTGCTGCTGCTTCACATCCCACCAGCACTGACCACTAATGCCTGCTCTGGGCCCTGTTTTATTTTTCAGGATACCTGTATACTGGTTGGCTCCTTGCCCAGGAGCCAGTGTGTGGAAGCCATGCTCCCATAGTAGCCTGAAACAGGGAAAATTTCCTGCACCTCCTCAACTCTAGTACCATATTCTGGACCTCAGGGGACAGAATATTACTGCCTAGGGCTCCTAGAGTACAGCAGAATTATCTGTTTATTCATTCTTAATCACATCTTGAGGTCTCAGATATGAATCTCCGGAATTGGGTCAAGGTAACTGGACAATCTGAGCAAAGTCATAATTGTGGAATATGGAGGAGGTACAAGGAAGGGGAAGCTAACCAAGCCCCCCAGCCCCATCACGACATGCTCCCCAAAGTACCCAATGTCCTGGTGTAAGGGTCAGCCCATGGTCTATCTTTGTCTCACCGGTGAGCTAAGAATAATTTTACAGTTTTACAAGGTGATAAACACAAAGAACAAAGAAGAATATGCTGCAGAAACCTGTGTGACACGCAAAGCTTAAAATATTTACTGTCTCTTTACAGAAGGTTTGTGTAGTCTTGTCATGGAAAACAAAACACAACAATTAGAAATGGGAACTATAGCAATGCACAGTATGAGCTATGTAATTCTAAACTATAAGTCAGTTCCATATGTTCTGAGATTATATTAAAATCTTGCATGTTTCAGCATGATGGTTAAGAAAAGCATAGAGAAGTGAGTTTCATGTGATGATGAATTGTCACTGCCACAGCAGATGATGGCTCTGCCTCGAGACTATTTGACCTTGTGCTGCCTCCAATCGTAATGCCTGACCTACCTATCATTGGAGGGAGGCTTCATTCTCTCACACCCTGTCCCATTGTTCTTCCTCTTCTTTTTTTACTCTTGTTTATTTTCTATAATTTTTTAGGGGAGTGGCTGAGCATATTGCTTTTCTATTTTTTAACTGAATGTAGTTGAAAACCATAATAGAAAAAATAAGTTATCATCAATACTCCCAGAGTCCAGAGATGACCACTGATAACACATGGCTATATGTTATATTCAACTCATTTTTCTTTTCTTTTTTCTTTAAAAAAAGTTTTTTTTAATGCTTATTTATTTTTGAGAGAGAGAGAGAGAGAGAGAGAGAGCCAGTGGGGGAGGGGCAGAGAGGCGGTGGGGGGCAGGGGAGACACAGAATCCGAAGCAGGCTCCAGGCTCTGAGCTGTCAGCACAGAGCCCGACGCCAGGCTCGAACCCGTAAACTACAAGATCATGACCTGAACCAAAGTCGGACGCTCAACCGACTGAGCCACCCAGGCTCCCCTCAAGTCATTTTTCTGTCCTTATCACGTGTGTCCATATATATATTTTAAATCCTACAGGCAATTTAGTAAGTAGAGTTCTAGGACCACCAAGCAGGAGAAAAGCACAGGTGGCCCACTGGAGCCCCTGGTAACATGCTCATGGGAGAGAACCAGGATGGGCTTAGCATGGAAATGGGGAAAGAGGCATCTGGGAGATGTGGCTGTCCCATTGTTCTGGCACCAAAAGGGAGTACTTTACATGGGTCTTCCCTCCTCCCAGAACAGAGATCCTCAGGCTTGTCTGTAGATAAGACTCTTGGGAGTCTTAGACCACAGATTTCTTCAGCTTTACCAAGAGAGGAATTAATCTGAAGACAAACACAGTTTAGAGTCAAACTGAGGTCCCTGCTACATCTGAAAATAGATTTGATTTCTGCTTAACTTTATCTCAGTTTGGTTTAAAATAGACTGAAATTATAAATATTTGTTTCCTCTTTGCTGAAAACTTCCTTCCAGGCTTGATCTAAATGAAAAACTTAATATTTTTTTCAGAAATGTGAGGATGATTATTTTTCATTTATATTTTCTTTGCCTTTGAAATTTAAATTCCTGTGCCCCTTTTGGCTGGTTGTTTACTAGTTCATCATTGGTAGATAAAGGTTCGATATGCCAAGAAATATTCTAGGTGCCAGCAACACAAGAAAATGAAAACCTTGCCATGTGCTATTGGTTTATTTATTCATTTGAGGTTATCACTCCATTTCTGTTTTCTAAGCGTCAATTAACGATAGCAGCAAAGTAATGTCTTCTCACTTAGGAGAAAAAGAAGCTTCAACATTAATCCACTATATACCTCTTAGCTTATTGATGTTAGATTAAAACAATAAAAATTGTGACACTACTGGCACAAGTGTGCTTAACTTTTTTTATCACGTGTTTATTTTACTTTTGCTTTTTCAAAGTGTAATGATGAGAGAGGTTTCCATAAAAGTGGCACCAGTTGTCAGTCAGCTCCTGCTGTCTTTGTGGTGTGGTCTCTAATCAGCCAGTTTATTCTCCGAACCTCAGTGTCTTTGTGTGTGTGTGTGTGTGTGTGTGTGTGTGTGTGTGTGTAAAACACAGCATCAATTTGTTTTTTGTTAATCCCTTTTAGAGGACATTTGAAGAGTGAAATAATGTCCATAGCATTTTATGTTTTATGTTTCTTGGAAGAGAAGTTCTTTGTATCATTTTAAGGACAAGTTCTCTGAAAGAACATGAAGATTCAACCAATGTGGCAGAAATGCCACACTGAGAACGTGACCAGGAAAATGAACCTGCCTAGGTGGTTGATGATGGTAAACAACTTAAAGCCTTGTGCTGCTAGCTTTTCAGCGCAAGCATCTCTTTAGTTATTCTTCAGCCATGATCACATTTTAAATCCTAAGTGAGAGAAGAGATTTGATTTGACAGAACTTTGATACCACATATTTGGAATAAATACATCCCACAATAGTACCTGTATCTTCCCTTCGTCTTTCTGGAGGCCCTTTTTTTTTTTTTCAATCTCTTCTCTATCTTGGCTTGTTGTAGAGGCTTACTGAAGCACAGTAGAGCCTAAGTAAGTCAAACAGAAAAGAATCAAATTGATTGTTTTAAAAACTATACTAGAAGTTTTCCTGGATGATTCTCTGGATTAACCAGTGTTTGTCTTCACTGTATAAACTATCCAAACTGATGTCCACAGCCTACTGAATACTTGCTGTTCTCTATTAAGTTTACATACTTCTCCCTCCAGTTGAATTATACATTTACCAAGATTCTATTGTGTTTACCCTTAAACTGGATTAGGCTAGGTGTATTTATTATAATGATCTAATGTGATCAAATTTTGCCAAAAACTTTTTAAAACATGAGTTTGAAAGAAAATTATTTTTCCCAATAAAAGCTATAGCTACTCAGGAAAGGAATATAAAAATGAATCTCAAAAATAATTACTATTGGATTAGATTCAGACAAGTAGCTATAAAAGATTGGGATAAAGTAACAAAAATCTGGGATAGCAGTCAAATTGTTTGAAAAACATCTATAAGTTCTTTTTCCATTACAAAAAAAACCCTAAAGCTGGAAGTTGTAGAGGTGAATTATAGATATGTTTTAAGAAAGAAAAACAATATGGAACTCCAATCAATAGAACTGTGATTAAAGAAAATATATACCAGTAAAGGAGTAAGAAAAGATATAAATCATTAGATGTACACACAGTGATGTGGTTGGATCTTAAAAATACGATGCTGAATGAAAAAAGTAAACAATTGAATAAAACAGTAAAACAGTACCATATGTATAAGTTTAGATTTGTATACATGAAACAAAAATGCACATTTCTTAAGAACTCAGATAAATAAAAAATATGCATTAAACATACAAGGCATCACTGCCTTTGGAGAAGGAAAGAGATGGGAATGGGGAAAGGATAGAAGAGAATAAATATATATAAAATATACAAGAGAGGCCCTTTATATTGGAAAATAAAGTTAATGTGTTATGGTCTGAGTAGTGTGGTAAATTCATCCCTTTTTAACAGTTGTTCCCCTCCCCCCCCCCAATACTGTAAGAACCTAGAAAACAAGAGAGATGATGACAGCATTCAAGGGAGGCCAACAGAATTTATAGTTGGGAAAGCATATGGATCAGGGAGGTAATTATCTTAGCAGACCAGAGAAATCTGAAACCTCAGTGCTTGCAATGGTGGAAACTACCAAGAAGGTTAGTTTCTTGTTAGTTGATTCTTGCTATGGAAGGTCAAAAGACTCAGCAACATGAGATGCCAGGTATGTCTGGAGGCAGGGGTGCAAGTATACTTGGAAATGGGAATGACTGAAATTGTAGAAAATGAATTTAAAATTTTGTATGTCTTGCCTATTGTTCGATGTGAGCACCGTTAAATTTTTCTAGACTTGGTTTGCTATACCCTAAGATTATGAAAATACTTACTAACCAGCATTTTCTCGCTTCTGTAATCTTGCGTGCTTAACACATTCCTCCCCTTCCCCCTTCCCCCTTCCCCCTTCCCCCTTCCCCTTTTTTTTCTCCCACCACAAGTAACGGACAAAGCCTTCCCGCCAAAGGACAGACAAAGGACGCCCAATCAGAGAACAACAAATGTCCTTACTTTAAAATCAACTAATCAGGCCCTCCATAATCTGAAACCTCCCCTATGCTATTTGTCTCTGTCTATAAAAACGCTGTACCAACCCTGATCGGGGCCTCTTAGCGTCACTGGCAACGAGTGCGCGGAGGTCCAGGTTCGAACCTGCAATAAACGACCCTTGCCACTTGGCTTTGACTTACAACTCTGGTGGTCTCTTGTGGGGGGTTTCGCGACCTTGGGCATTACAAAATTTAGCTCAAAGAACAGATAGAACCTTGAGTCCCTTCCTCCAACCTATGCAGTCAGGTAGCTTCCCTTCTTTCAGTGCCAGGGAGGCTGAGAAGTTTACTTTCTAGAGTGGAGGATCACAGATGGTTGGAGTGGGAATAAGGCCATTTGAAAACTGGTGAATAGAGAAAACTAGTCTATACTGAATGGTGCATCTCTTGAGCTTCTCTTTCTTTCTTGTGTCCCAGGACCCTGTCAACTGGGTTTATATCTACACCTGCATCCCCAGTTAGGACATTGGCGAATCTGACTCAGCAAGAGAAAAGACCTCTGGATAGTTACAACTGGGGATCTCTCAATGAAATGGTCAGGTCCTACCTTACCACCTGCAGTGAGCAAATTAGCTTGTTCCAGAAAGAGAGCTTCAATCAGCTTCTTGGCAACTCACTCTTACATATACATGGGCAGTCAAGGATCACCAGAAGTCAATTTTAAATAGTAATTTTATATTATAAAACTGGATTCTGGATTATTTGTGTTTTGAATTAACCATGTCTTTGTCCTCTTTCCCTTGTCTAAGACTTTGCCTATGATCCTTACGTGAATTAAGATCTATGTAAATCTTAACCATGTTCCCTAATATTAAAGTAGCCTACATCTGGTTGGCTAAAAAGATTTCACAAGTGTTTCTTCCAGGAGAGAAAATGGAACTTAAATATGGAGGAAAAATGTACTCCTTTGACATCAGTTCTGTAGCAGCTGGCCTGCCCTCATCACATTTCCATCAACTGGGAACCTCCTGTAATGATGTGGGTCTTCCAGTTGGACTAAAATGGGAGATAATTGCTTTGGGTTCAGACACATTTTGATTGGAATCAAGGTCAGAGCATTTTGTCATCTGCTGTTTTGAGTTGTACATACATGTGTACATGTGTGCTTGTGAGTGTATATGTGTATTTACCCCTTACCCAATTATGCACACATAAATATGCACTATTGCAAACCGGTGAGTGAAGCTTTTTGAAAGGAAATATACCAGGCTGCTGGTACACCTTGGCTTTTCTCCCTGAAAAATCAGGAATTTGGCAGAACAGTCAAAACCCCGGAGGAGATGCCCTGTTTGCTGAACTCAGAGCTATCCATGTGACCATCCAGCAGGACTCTGCCAGTTTTGTCACCAGTGAATGTCGTGGCTGATGAATTAAGGCCTGGATACAATCTCTAGAGAGTATCTCTAGCTTTACTATAGTAAAAAAAGAAAGAGAGAGACAAAGAAATGCTTGGAGAAGGACTTTCTTATCATAGTTTTGGCTTTCCCATTAATCTTCCTTTCTGCCCATGATGCCCTTGTGCACTGTTGCCTTTAAGAGTGTAAGCTGGAAGTACTCTTGCAAGATGAATTCAACTGTTCAAATTTCCCTCTCTTACCTTCCTATGGAACGTATGAAGACAAATGTCCCTGCTGCTGACGAAGACAAAAACACTGCTGAGTTTCTTAGGAAGTACATTAACCATACTTTTTATATTCTGTATTCTGATGCCTTGACATTTGAGGCTTTGCTGGCCTTGGAGGAATGCCCCTTCCAGGGCTAGCCAATTTAGGCAAAGTAAGCAACTTGCCTGTGAGGATGCCTTTCAAATGCAAACCAACCAATTCAGAGCCCATGTTCCCAATCACTTCCTTTATCAGGCTCTCAAACTATGGGCTATTATCTACTAATCACCTCATGGCCAGATATCAGATAACCAGGGAGAGCCCATTGAAATTATTCAACCTAGCCAATTCTAAGCTTACTTACTCTGCCTCTTGTGTTCCTTCCCGTGGAAACCAGAATAAAAACTCTGTACCAGGTTTTCCTCCACTCTGTCTACTTCCTGACTGAGCCTGGTGCTTCTTCTTATGGCCCTCCATGATGTAGCATGCTCATGCTCTTGGGAATTATGAGTAACTGTCATTTTAATGGCAATAGTCTCCTGATTTGTTGGCCTAACCATTCTTAAATACTAATAATACCAATTGAAACAGGGAAAGCATGCTGTACTGAGTGGCAAATTACAAGAAACTATCTCTTGAGGTATGGTTCTTCCATGAGACTTTCTCTGATCTCATCAATTTGCAATGAACTTATACTCTTATGAACATATGGTGTCACTGCCTATGACTCTCATTTAGAGACATACAGACATTTAGACATGTGCTACTTCAAAATAACATATGTCTGTTGTTTAAATTTCTTGTGTATGATCTTGTTCTTCCAACTGAAATATAAATTTCCTTAAGACATAATTTCTCAGGTGTATAATTTTCACTATCTTCCAGAAATAACTAATGAACTAATGAATGAATGAACAAATGTAACTTACTAAATTTGACCCAAAACTCACAAAGATCTTACTTTTTTTTTTCCTTTCTGAACTTTCTCTTTGCAGATCACTTTGTACGACTTGTGATAAGTTCAAAATTGCAAACCTGGCTAAGTGTTTTCTTCAAATCAATAAATATATAAGCCTAATAAATACTGAATTATTTTGTTGGAGAAATGAATAAAGTACTGTGGCAAAGATGGCCGACAGGACTAAAACAAGCTCTGGTCTTTAGCTTAAAGATCCCTCTTCCGGGTTCTTCTTGCCCTGTTTGCTGCACGAAAACCCCACAGATATGGAAGCTGACAACTATAAATTACCTTTCCCACTTGCATTCAGTGCTCAGATCTTTGGAGAAATGGTCTCCTCTGAGCCCGCTGGTGTTAAATAAATCTCCAAACCACCCAGATCTCCGAGTGCCACTTTGTCTTTCAGCCAGCGTTCCAGCCTGCTTCCGTAACAATTTCTCTATATTTATAATAACGTGATTGTTAAGCATCCCTAGCTTGTTTGCCCTCTGTAGGAATAGGAAAGCAATATTGTGTGCTGGTAAACAGGACTGTTTTTGATCCAGACAGACCTAGCTGAAATATTAGCTCTCCTATTTATTAGTTATGTCTTTGGTCAAGTTACTTGATATTTTAGATCTTCAGCTCCTTTACCTATAAAACAAGGATAATAATACCTATCCTAGAGGGACTTGATAAGGATTACACATGCAAAGTTATTAGCATAGTACTGGTATATGGTAGATATTCAGTAAACAGTATGATTGTACATCTTGCTTTGCTTGGAATGCTATTTATTCCTGTTTGCTAACATAATTGTTAACAGCACACTTTTTTTTCCTCCTAAAGTTTGAAGTTTGGAAAATAAATTGTCCTGTTAATAAATGTACTTTTAAATGTTTTATGCTGATCACTACTTAAATATATGTGAAAAGAATATATACCTGTGAATGAATACACAATTATGTTGGGGCTGCGTTGTCATGTCATCCTTTACAATGTAGTCCACCCCTTGGGGCGCCTGGGTGGCTCAGACCATTGAGCGACCAACTTCGGCTCAGGTCATGATCTCACGATTTGTGAATTCGAGCCCTGCATCAGGCTCTGTGCTGACAGCTCAGAGCCTGGAGCCTGCTTCTGATTCTGTGTCTCCCTCTCTCTCTGCCCCTCCCCCACTCATGCTCTCTGTTTCAGAAATAAATAAATATTAAAAAAATTTAAGAGAAAAAAACCCAATATAGTCCCCCCCAATCCATTTGTCTCCATTGTTAAGAAGCAGAATATGGTATAGTGGCTAAAAGCACAGACTTAGGAGCCAGACAGCCTGGGGTCAAATCCCAGTCATGCCACTCTCCACCTGTGTAAGTTTAGAGACTCCATCTGCCTCATATGTCTCAGTTTCCTCACCAGTAAAATAATACAATAAAAACATTACTTTTATCATAGGGTGTCATGAAGCTGAAAATCAGTGCATGCATTTTTAAATGCTTACAATAGTGTCTAGCACATAGCAAGCCCTCTGTAATATGAGCAGGTACTGCTGTTGCCTCCATGTCAGTGGCACCTAAATTGAGGTCAGCTTGATTCTCTTTCCTGTGAATTGCCACTGGTATAGAAAGCAACCCTAATACTGCCTTCAGTTCAGCCTACATGTCTGCATAAATGTCCTAGAAGATAAAGTCCTAGAGGGGGTTTGCACAATAACGTGTGATTGTTCAAGATACAAAGATGCTTTAATAATGTTGTGGACTGCATTATATCCACCTCCCTCCCAGTTCATGTTGAAACCCTAACCCCCAGTGTGACTCTGTTGGCAGGTAGGGTCATTAAGGAGGTAACTAAGATTAAATGAGGTCATAAGGTTGGGACCCTAATATGATTGAACTGGTCCCCTTATAAGAAAAGGAAGAGATGGGGTGGCTGAATGGCTCAGTTGGTTAAGCGACCGACTTCGGCTCAGGTCATATCTCGCGGTTTGTGAGCTTGAGCTCCGCATCAGGCTCTGTGCCGACAGCTCAGAGCCTGGAGTTGCTTCGGATTCTGCATCTCCCTCTCTCTCTGCTCCTCCCCTGCTCACATTCTGTCTCTTGATAACAAATAAACGTTAATTTTTTTTTTTTAATAAGAAGAGGAAGAGGCACCAGAGATCTCTCTATGAACATACAGAGAAGAGGCCATGTGAAGACAAAGCAGAAAGTGGCTGTCTGCAAGTCAGGAAGAGAGTCCTCACCAGAAACCAATCCTGACAGCACCTCAGTCTTGGAATTCTGGCCTCCAAAACTGAAAAAGTAAAATTTCTGTTGTTTAGCCCACTTAGTCTGTGATATTTTGTTCTGGCAGTCTGGGCAGATTAATGCAGATAATAAAGACTGTGGTCCAAGTATTAGTGTAGAAAGAAAAATCTACGTCTAATTTGGGAACTGGATTAAAAACAGTAGAGGGAGAATTAGTAGCTCAAGCGATGCCAAACGAAAAGCTGATATTGTAAATATGTGAACCTGCTCAAGGATGATACAAAAGAATAGTGAGGACTGTGGTCCATCAGACAGTATGCATCCTATTTAAAGACACTGAAATCTGATCTTCTAAAGCCCCCATACAGGCTAAACAGAACACATCTACAGGATACTGGTCCTTTGGCCCTGCTCTAGCGAATGTCTCTGGAAGTACAGGTGAGTTAGATTGTTCTCTGGAGAACACAGATATGGCGTTTCATGAGTGAATAGAATCCACCCAAGTTGAGAGATGAGAAAAGAGGGTACCAGAGAGGAAGCATAGTAGTGAGCAGGTTGCCAACAGAATCCACTGTTAGGACTGTTAATGTGACACAGATTAATTTTGTTGGAGAAGAGGGACCATATAAAGCAGACTGGAAAATGGGAATGGAAAGGTTCAGTCTGCATTTGGCTACAAATTCTGAACTAGTAAATTTGGACATCAAGTGGTTCTTTTGAGCAATAGAAAGTTATAAAAGCATTCAGTAAATTGTAGGTACCTGTTAGGATGTTTGGGAGAAAGAAGGGATTGGCATGAGTTCCTGTGATGGCACATAGTCAATACAGTCAGGTTTGCCCTTATTGGGGAGTTGTATATTGGAGGGAAGCAAATCACCTGAGGATCTTGATAAAATGTAGATTCTGATTCAGTAGGTCTGAGATGAGGCCTGAAGTTCTACATTTTGAACAAACTGATGATGATGATCTTGCTGGTCCCTAACCACACTGTAAGTTGCAAGGAAACGGACAACCTCTAAATATACTAGTAGTCCCTTGATTTTACTACGTATCATGCTGAGAAAACTGGCTGAAAATTTGCATTCAGTATCAGCTTGAGTCATTCTGCTCATCCCTAGTGATAAAATTGTGTATTCCAGAATGCCAAGTCAAATCTTGCCAAAAAAAAAACCCCAAAAACATTGTACACATCTCCTTGCCTTGCAAAGACCACACCACAAGCTGTGAGTTAAAAGGAGCAAGGAGAAAATAAGCCTTAGGTTTTGAAAGGACTGGAACTAGATTTGAATGTAATGATAAAAGAAACTTTGGAATCTCCAAGAAGAAAGATATAAAGGGAATAATTGTGGAACTTAATGATGGATTAGTTTTGTTTTAAGAATGTAGTTTGACTGGGGTGCCTGGGTGGCTTAGTCGGTTAAACGTCCGACTTCAGCTCAGGTTGTGATCTCATGGTTCATAAGTTCGAGCCCTGCTTATGACTCTATGCTATCAGCATAGAGCCTGCTTCGGATCCTCTGTCACCCTTTCTCTCTGCCCCTCCTCCACTCACTCTCCCTATCTCTTTCAAAATAAATAAATAAACTAAAAAAAAAAAAAGAATATAGTTCGACTATGTGGAATCTAAAGAAAAACCCAAAATCATAGAAAAAGAGTAGAAAAGTGCTTGCTAGAGTGGAGAAAATAGGGTGAGGTTGGTAAAAGGCACAAACTTTCAGCGGCTATAAAATGAATAAAGCCTGAGGACCTGATAATAACACGTCAACTATAGTTGATAACACCATATGGACAATTGAAATTTGCTTAAAGAATAGAACTTAAATGTTCTCACCAAAGGAAAAAAAAATACATATGTAAGGTGATGAATGTGTTAATTAACTCAACAGGGAGAATCCTTCCACAATGTATATTTATATCCAATCACCATGATGCACACTTTGTATATCTTACAAATCTATTTGTCAATTATACCTCAACGAAGCTGAAATTTTAAAAAAAATGTGTATAGTTTGGCTTTCTCACTGAATATAAAACTTTATCTCACTATATCATCATATAATCCCCATAAAGCTGTATGTGAACAAAATATTTTTCTCAAATATTTTTTTCCTAATAGCTCCTTTCAGTCCTTGAAGGTGTAGTTCCACAGAAAATATTTCATCAGTGGCATGTGAAAAATATTTAAGAATCACAAACTTTCACCTTTAGGGAGTTTTCTGCCTACATACTTTTTAATTTTTAACTTTTTTGCATGATTACTTTTATAAAGTTAGTTAAAAATTGTTGCCTTAATATTTGCTTTAACCGCTTTTCAAAAGTACCTATCCATCATTTTATCTGTGGGAAAGGTGTAAAGTGGATCTTACAGAGGAATTGAGATGAAGGCTGATGATAAACAGAATTATTTTTAACATGAAATATTATGAAGGGATGATTATAAAATAGAACATGGTGAAGCTGACTTGTTTCAAAATCAAAAGAACATTGAATTAAAGAAATTAGCATTTATTCATTTTTGAGAGACAGAGAGAGACAGAGTGTGAGTGGGGGAGGGGCAGAGAGAGAGGGAGACACAGAATGTGAAACAAGCTCCCGGCTCTGAGCTCTCAGCTCAGAGCCTGACGTGGGGCTTGAATTCACAGACTGCAAGATCATGACCTGAGCCAAAGCTGGACACAAATAACTGAGCCACTCAGGCACCCCAAAAGGACATTGAATTTTAACAATAGTAGTAATTCCTGTGATTTTCGTTTATATGAGGCAACTTAACTACAGAATAGTGGAATTTAGGGACTGGAAAATATTCTTTGAAATCATGTATTTCATGATTTTCATTTTACAAATGAGGATATCAAGGCTCAGAGCACTGCAGTGATTTGCCCATGACCACTCAGTATATTAGTACCAGAATTAAGAGTGCAGTTCTCTCTGCAGTAAAAGAGCTGTTTCCATGATACCATATGGCTATCTTTCGGATAACCAGTGATATCACCATTACTAAGCTGAAATATTGTCCCTAAATATGCCCTCTCATTTTAGAGGAGAGACATGAGTGATATCTGTATGTGTTTAGAAAAGATTTTATGGGGGAAAGAAGGCCGCCTTTAGTTTCCCCTTAAAAATTTGGGTAGCAAATGAATAAGCAGAAGGGTGAAGTTGGGGTGTCAGGATACAGAGATGGCAATGTCAGCTAAAGCATGAAGGGCAGAAGTAGCAGGAGATAATCCTGGGACCTGAGGACAGTGAGCAGCTAGAAGGATTGGGCAGCAAAACTGGGTAAGAAGGTGAGGCCAGCAATAAAAGAAAAAAACAAACAACAACAACAACAACAACAACAAAAAAAAAAACTAGAAAAGCCAGAAAGTTGTTGAACTCAATGTCATAGTGCCTCAGCACGAGCCATGTACTGGGAACCAGCTAAAACCAGCTGTGAGAGCTCCTTCTCCCGACTTGGAGCTTAGTAACAGTACATCAGCAGCTTGAAACTGGCCATGACAGGAGCATTTACACCATGGAAATCAGCAAGCCCTACTAGCCAGGAATTCGTTTTGTTCCTAGAGAACCAGTGTACCAGCATATCTAGACAAAATGAAAATCTAGGCTCCAGTAGCTGGACTAGAGCATGCAGGAAGAAGGAGAAATTGAGAGGAGGGTTGGAGAGATAGGAGCCTACAGTACCATCCAATGTATTGAGAAAATTTCCAGGCAAGTTCTCCCATCTGACTCTCACAGTAAATAGTAAATATAGGTCCACAGTCCCTTAATTTTAGAACCCAGAGATCCTAACTTCCAGATCACTTGGTCTGATGCTATACATAACATTCTGAATTTTTCAGACCTTGGCTCAATTCCAAAGAGCTTCAGCTGGGAAGAGAATGAGGATCCCCATCAGGAAAAGAATAAACTAAGAGAAAGAGAGTCTAAACACTGAAAATAATTTTGTATTACATTGAACTCTACCTCGCATCTCCCACGCCTAATGCAAGGTAAGATTTCCATCAAAAATTCCTGTTCTATTGGCTTCAATTGGGTAGAAGGCTCTCAGCGTACTTCATTTCATGATTTTCATTATTACCATCAACACATCGCCAGCAGCAGCAGCAACACTGTTATTTATTGAGCAGTTACCCTAAGCCAAGTCCTATGCTAGTCATTCAATCATTATTTATTAAGTGGTTACTATGTGCCAGGCTTGTGCTAGATGAATGGTTCTCAGTTTTCTTGGTCCCAGGATCCCTTTCCACTCTTAAAAAATTGTTTAAGGCCTCAAAGGGCTTTGATCATGTGAGTTACAGCCATCGATATGTACTGTATTCAAAGTTAAAAGTGGGATATTTAAAAATACTTATTAATAACATATTTTGTAGGAAAAGAACTATATTTTCCAAAAGAAAAAAAGTTCTGAGAAGAGTGGCACTGTTTTATAATTTTGCAAATCTCTATAATGTCTGGTTTAATTGAAGGCAGCTGGATTTTCTCTTATCTGCTTCTGCAGTCTATCAGTTGCAGTATCTCTCACATGCAGCTTCTGGAAAACTCCATTTTACACTTGTGGGAATGAGAGCGGGAAAGGCAAATAATGTGCTAATGTTCTTACTAAAAAGAGTTTTGACCTCATGGTCCCCCTTTCATAGTTTAGGGACCCCCAGGAGTCCCCAGACCACACTTTAAAAAATGCTGTACTAAATTGGGTATTTAACCTTATGGACCTTTACATTTTAAGGCTCATATACTTCATTTAAGCCCACAACAACCCTATAAGAAAGCTACTTCTATTGTCTCCATTTCCAACATGAGGAAACTGAGGAACAGAAAAATACATAATATTAAGGTATTATTGGCAGAATTAAAAGTGGCAGAGCTAGTACTCAGTCTAGGTGTGGCTGGTTCCAGAGATGATGCTTGGATCCATTATACAACCTGCTTCCTACAGTATCACACAAAGAGCAAAATTCGTTACCTACTTCTAAAAAGTTTGAGCTAGATAAGAAAGTTCAATCATTTTTGAAGAGATCCTTTGTAAAACAGCTTCTAATCCAGTAGCTGGTATTATCATTTTGTCACAATTGAAAATATTATCCCAAGGAAGGCCGTTTTGTTTTGTTTTGTTTTGTTTTGTTTTAAGGATGACAAGTGGCTGGGATGGTTGATGTACTCTGAGAATTTGGAAGTGAAGGAGAAGAATGTGCAGGGAAACCGACCAGGAAACTGCAGTCTTTGAAATGAGCTCTGCTATATTCAAATTAAAGAAGGGAAAGGTTGGTTTGGTGTTTCCAGTCAGTCAGAAGAGTGAGATGCCATGGCCCACAGGGTTCTCTATTCCCCAAGGATTCCTTCCTGGCTGCAGAGGTGTGGTGGCACAAGTTAATAGCTTTTCTTTACTGAGACCAGACAATAGACCTGGGTACTAATTATCACCATAGTTATGGGAAAAATGGATTACAGATGTCATTATTGTCAGATGACCCAGGGATGGAATAGACAATAACTCTGACATCCTCATAGTCTTTGGAAAAAAATTGTCAGGAGTTTTATAAATAAAGCTCTCTTTACATATAATCTCTACTTTCTACTACCTTAGTACTATTATTATGCTTGTTAGGTATAGTTGCCACAGAATTCTTTCAAGAATCACAAGGTCTGGAAAGAATGTTCAACGATCATCCCCCAAAAAACCCCAGAATTCAAAGCATGAGCTTTGGGGTCATAGAAATGAAGGGGTAATTACAGGATCTGCCAATGATGAATTGTATGGTCTTGGGTAAATGAGCTTCTGAGCTTCAGCTTTTCCATCTGCAAATTGGGGAAGACAAAAATCATCCTCCTGGGAATATTGTGAGGCTTAAATGAGACACTAAGGAAAGGGCATAGCCCAGTTCCTCACATTCAAAGACAGATGTTAAAAAGACATTACTTCCCATTTTCCTTCTGTGAATAGTGACCATGTCATTTATCATTCCAAATGAAATGTTTCTGAGAACAAAGAGAGTCTCAGGAACATCCTGGGCAATCCAGGTGCATGATCACCCTTTCTTCATGTAAAATATTATGGAAGGCAGGGAGACATTGGTACTGACATAGTTTTGTAATGTCAGAGTAGTGCTTTTTTTCCTCTTTCGTTAATAAAAAATTAATAGACTATTTTTAGAATAGTTGTATATTGACAGAAAATTAAGGAGATCGTACATAGTTAGTTCCCATACACCACCCCCTACACACACAATTTCCCTATTAATATCTTGCAACAGTGTAGTATATTTGTTACAAGTACTGAGCCAATGGTGATATGTTATTGTTCACCAAAGTACATGGTTTACACTAAAGTTCACTCTGTTGAATAGTTCTATAGGTTTTGACAAATGCACAGTGTCATGTGTGTATCTAATATTACAATATTATACAGAATGGTTTCAATGTCTAAAAAGCTCCTGTGCATCACCTATTTATCCCATACTTTCCCCAAACCTCTGATCACTATGGATCTTTCCATGTCATATAGTTAGAATTATGCAGCATGTAGTCCTTTCACACCCCATTCTTTAACTCAGCTATATGCACTTAAAATCTGTCCATGTCTTTTCATGGCTTGCTAGCTCATATCTTCTTATTGCTGAATAATATTCTACTTTATGGATGTGTCACAGTTAGTTTATCCATTTACCCTTTAAAGACATCTTGGTTGCTTCCAGTTCGGGGATATTATGAATAGTGCTGCTGCAAATGTTCATATGCAGATTTTCATGTGGATGTAAGTTTTTAATTTGGGAAAATACTGAGGAGTGTGATTGCTGGATCACATAATAAGACTATGTGTAAACTTTGTAAGAAACTGCCAAACTGTCTTCCAATGTGGTTGTACCATTTTGTCTTCCCATCAGCAATGAATGAATCTGTTGTTCCACATCCTCGCCAGCATTCAATTTGGGCAGTCCTTTCATTCTTTTTGTTTCTCTCATTAATTCATATAGTCCTCAATGTACAACTAGCAATTCTTTAATTATAGAAATCATTTTGTGCTTAAGTAGTTGAATCCTCTTCCCTAACCCTGGCCCCCTAAAATGAATCAATCATGATTAATCTAAAGAGCCAGATTTAAACATCAACAATAAGGAAGGTCATGATTATTTTTCTTCAGATAAAGATTTGCATACAAATTTAGTGTTTTCTATTATTTAAGTAGTGTCTACACCCAACCTGGGGCTCAAACTCACAACCCCGAGATCAAGAGTTGCATGCTCTTATGACTGAGCCAGCCAGGTGCCCCAACAATATTTTTCCTTTAAACTGGAAAGTAATAGAATCCAAAATTATTAATATTTGAATTTTCACATATATTGTTAAATTTTCAAAATTAATCACTGGAGAAATGAGAGACAAAAGGAGAAAAGTGAGGAAAAGATTTTGCTACTTATCAAGTACCATGGGTTTTTAAATTTATTTACTCATTTGATATCTTGCCTGTTTTGCTTTTCCCAGAGTAGCACTAGCCAATTGTGTTTTTCATATAAAAATCTTCAATTAAAAAAGTAGTCTGTACCTTCCCAAATCTAACACCTGTGTTTGTGCCTAATATGATTTGAACACATAGTAGCATCAAGTAAGAATGGAGCACGAAATCAAATGTTAAAACCAGACACCTTGTCTCCTGACTTCACAAACCTATCAGAGTTTCCTGCTCTCATCTCTCTGTTCTGTTTTTTGAAAATCTCATTACCCATGTCATCCACATTTGAAACTGTGATGTCATCTTTGACTCTCTTCTCTCTCCCTTACTACTTAGTTATAAACCATCTGTATATGGCAGTGTTGTTTTGTTTTGTTATACCATTGAGCAGTTAAGCAAATGAGAAAAAGACAGCTGGAACATCTTGCCAAATGTAACTTTGGATGACACTGCTAGACAGGAACATATAAAACTGAATCTTTTAGTTATTTTATTATTTTATTTATTTTATTTTATTTTATTTTATTTTATTTTATTTTATTTTATTTTATTTTATTTTATTTTATTTTATTTTATTATAGTAGTGGGCTCTTATATAACCTGTTCTCTTTAAGATTTCAAGAAAACCTTAAGAAGGCAGCCCAATATGCTTCTCAAAACCTTGCCCACTTGCTATGGGAAAGAAGGAAATGATCTCTAATGGTCAACTATAATGCTCAATGGTTATAACACACATTACCTAGAAGAAGAGTTGTATTTTCTACTAATGATACTCTGTTAGCCCTTCGGCATCATTCATTTATCAGATTAATCAACGAAAACCTTGGAAGATAGGACAAAATTCCCTTCCCAGCCTCCCATTTGGCCTTCCTCCAAATAATCCTCTTTGACAATGACACCAGTGGCAGAGTATCTTTCTAAATGCAGAGCTAATGAAATTACTCCTCCATATAAAATCCTTCAATGGCTCTCATTACATGCAAGATGAAGTCTGAAAAGATTTTGGTGATTTGCCTCTGACTCATTTTTTCCAGCCTCTCATCCTTGGCCACTCCTTCAAAAGCAGTGTTGTCATTCTGTGGTGATTCTGCTCTCTCCTGCTTTTGCTATAAAGTCCACTCCCTGATTTTCACTTGATAATCTCCTTACTTATCTTCAGGACTTAAATTAGGCAGCATGTCCTTTCTAAAGCTTACACCAATTATCGAGGCTGAGTTTATTTATTCACTTAACAAGAATTCACTGAGTGCCTACACCATGCCAGCTACCACTCCAGGGTTTGGGGATGCTGCTGTGATCAAGGTAGATCAAATTCTTATTCTCAAGATCATACAATAGTATAGAGGAAGTGGGTGGAGGGGGATTTTCACATATTAAAGAAATACATGATAATAAATAAGTTACAGGTAAATAAATGAGAATTTCATGTAGTGCTATAAAAAATAACAAGAAAGAAAAAGGCAACGTAACAGATAGACTGATAGAGGTTTATGTATGGTAGGCAGAATAATGAGCCCCCAAAGATGTCCATCTCCTAATCCTGGGTTATGGGTATGTTATTTTACATGGCAAAAAGGATTTTGCAGATGTTACTAAGGTTAAGGACCCTGAGATGGGGAGAGAAGGTGGTTTCAATCAAATCATAAGTTCTTAAGTGAGGAGAAGCTTTCCCAGCCCTGATCAGATAGGGGGAGAGAGAGAGAGAGAGAGAGAGAGAGAGAGAGAGAGATGAAAGGAAAGAAGGAAGGAAGAAAGGAAGGAAGGAAGGAAGGAGAAGGAAAGAAAGAAAGAAAGAAAGAAAGATGAAAGGAAGAAAGGAAGGAGGGAGAAAGATAGAAAGAGAGAGAGAAAGAAAGAAAGAAAGAAAGAAAGAAAAAGAAAGAAAGAAAGAAAATGATGGAAGGGGCAGAAGATGCAACATTTCTGGGTTTGAAGATGAAGGAAACGGACCATGACCATAGAATGAACTGTCCTAGTGCTGGAAAAGGCAAAGAAACAGATTCTGCCCAAGAAAATCCTGCGAGGACAGCAGCGCTGCTGACATCTTGCACCTGTAAGACCAGGGCCAGCCTCTCGCCAACAGGAATGTAAGATTATAAAGGCAAGTTGCTGAAGCCACTAAATTAAACTACATAAAACTAGTTAGTCAGGGATGCATTCTCTGAGGAGGAACTCCTGAGCTGAGACCTGAATGATCACAAGAAGCCAATTCATGAACTTCACAGGAAGCGTAGTGCATTCAGAGGGAAGCATAAATCGCTGAGGTTGGAGTAAACTTGGCAAGCCTTACAATCGTGTGATGCCCACGATGACTGGCACATGTTAGTGAGAGCGAGAGAGGTCCAGGATGAGATCAGAGCTCCAGGCAGGTGCCAGGCCAGCCAGAGCCTTTTGCTGTTTTAACTTCCATCATGGCCCTGCCATCATTAGAGCGTATGCATATGGAGACTCCTCATTTCCCTGTGAGTCCCTTGGCAGCCTGAAGAGCGGGGACTGATCCCGCTCATCTTGGGCCTCCTAGCACAAAGTAGTTATAGTGCCTCAAACATACAAGCTCACAAATGTGTAGCTGCAGTATAGATGTTTGAGATTCTTTAGAAATGCAGAACAATAGTAAGATTAATCTGCTTGGAAATACCAACTACTGAGAGCTCCCTGAATTTTAATTTCTTGCTTGTCATCATTTGGATAACTGTTTTATGGCATATTAAGGAAAATGATTTGTGGTAGTATGTTAATCAAAAAGCAGCAATTTAGATGATAAAACAAAATTGTTGTCTGGGATCCTTAGTGGGATTTTCTTTAACACTGCTATCATAATCAGGTTTATTTCTAGCTTAAAAACAAACAAACAAACAAACAAAAACCACACAAAACAGTAGCCCTTGGGTGTTTATTGGGTGAAAATTTTTCCTAATAGTTAAAACTATTTTGAAAACCAAAGTGGAGATAATGTGCATTCTATTACCACAAGCAAGAACTTGTGGAGGGCTTATGTGCTAGAGGCTTATCTCCTGCAAAAGCCCTACTCCACCTGACTGAGGATGTGTTTTTATCATTTCCATTTCACAGATAGGAAACTGAGCCAAAGGAGGGGAGTATGACCCCAGGCCTCTGGCTCCAGAGGCTACATTCTTAAACACCAAGTTACATCCCTCCCTTCCCCAAGGAAGGGGTAGAGCCAGGAATTAAACATAAAGTCTCTCAGGAAAATGTTGGAGAGTCCGTGTACTGAAAGGTATTTCAAATTTCAACTCTATAAGTCCTGTTAATTTTTTTCTGTCTGTAGTTACTGCCTGATTAAAGCTAATCAAAGAACCCCTTTTAAGACATACTTTTGATAGAGCAAAAGTGGGTAGGGCTATGAAGTCATACCTTTCCTGAAAAGGTTAAAAAAATAATTAGCTTGGTTTCTAACGTTATGATCAGAAGAAGAAATGCAGCTGCTTTTGTCACTGATGGATAGGATATTTTGAATTTAGATAATTTCTTTCTTTCTTTTTTTTTTTTTTACATTTGAACTGTCTTTTAAGACAGTTCCAGTTTGTGATGTAATCTCCAAACATTTATCTTTTTGGTCTCTAATTTGAAGGAGTCTGCCAATGTGTCTGGTTCAGACTGGTAGTCTGTAGTTTTAACCAGTCAATGCTAAATTACTTTCAATAAAATTAATTCAGACTGTCACTATCATTGAAGATAACACTATGAGATATATATATTCTTTGTCTGGTTCAGTTGCCTGGATGTTTTAAGTCAATTTGAGGAAAACAAATGGAATAAGTAAAATCAACACATGAAAATAAATACCTTCATGTTTAATTTGTTCTGTATGTACAGTACTCCCTCCATTAGTTATTCTATTTAAATTACAATGAATTGGCACAGGAGGATGGCTATCTTTTGAGATTGGGTCTGATGTATTGGTGAAACTGAAGCCCAGAAATGAAAAATATTATTGAGTTCTTATTCGGTTCTCTTATCGATTCACTGGACAGCATGTGGATAAATTATATTGCATCTTATTTGTTTTTCCTGATACTGATATAAGAAAGTATCTTAGTCTGTTCAGTCTGGAGGTTGGGAAGTCCAAAATCAAAGTGCCAGGAGATTTGATGTCTGGTGAGAGCCAGCTTTCTGGTTTATAGATGTCTTTTTGCTGTGTCCTCACATTGTGGAAGGGGCTAGAGAATTCTCCGGGTTTTTAATTTTTATCTCTAAAATGGGATCTGTAAGACCTGCCTTAGCTTGCTTCCTTTTTGACCTTAGAATGGAAACTTCAGAAGAATTGAAGGGGCGCCTGGGTGGCTCAGTTGGTTAAGCGGCTGACTTCAGCTCAGGTCATTATCTTGCGGTCCATGAGTTCGAACCCTGCGTTGGGCTCTTTGCTGATAGCTCAGAGCCTGGAGCCTGCTTTGGATTCTGTGTACACCCCTCTCTCTGCCCCTCCCCTACTCATGCTCTGTCTCCTCTGTCTCTCAAAAATAAATACATGTTAAAAAAAAATTTAAAAAAGAAGAACTGAGAGCCATCAGAGCATTTATGTTCTTACTGCTGCAGTGGAACCCATGAATACCCCAACTGCAGAGGATACATAGAGTCTCAGGAAGTGAGGAAAAAGGTAGTTTCCTTTGTTAAAGTTTATTTATATACTTTGAGAGACAGAGAGAGAGAGAGAGAAAGGGAAAACACATGTATGCATGTGAGTGGGGAGGGACAGAGAGAGGGAGAGAGAGAATCCCAAGCAGGCTCTGCACCCTCAGCTCAGAGCCCAACTCAGAACTTAAACTCATGAACCAGGAGATCATGACCTGATCGGAAATCAATAGTCAGACACTTAACTAATTGAGCCACTCAGGCACCTCAGAAAAGGGTAGTTTCTGATCCTTTCTATTTTTCATACTATTGTGCAATTCGTGTCCTTTGTTCTGGACTCTTAAAAATGTTGAACGAGACTTTTGTCTTCAAACAAGTAGATTTTACACAGGGTTTATAAATTAGATACAGACTTAAAACAAATCAGAGGACACCCTCCCCCCCACATACACACACAAATCACTTACCATTTTGAAAAAATTCAGTTAAATTGAGTCAGCCCCATAATTGGTCCCTCAATACAATCAATTTCTTTCAACGCTGAATTAAGAGTTCTTCTGATCTAAACTAATTTTGCATGTAGACACCAAATATGTGGTACTTAGGTTTTCTTGAATCCTAAAAAAAAAAAAACTAAATACTCTGAAAAACTGAATACTCACCACTTCCTGCTCAGCTGTGTAGAAGTTAACTGCTGGATTTCCAGAAACATTATTTTACATAGACCCGGTTGTTTTCATTGGTTTTCTGATATCCTATAAATTTCTGATAATTTCTCATGAAAATTATTTCTTGTAGAAGAAACCTCCTTTTCATGCTTGTTTGATCAGATAACAACCTACCTGGAGAACTGCCTTTTAGTGCTCCCTAAATCAAAATTAAGTTGGCAGCTGACTTACAATTTCACATTATTGATGGGCCACAATTCCCTCAGCTTCTTCCTTGTATTATACTGAACAGAAGAAATGAATCGAAATCCTTTTCTTTTTTTACTCCATATGTTGCTTCCATCATAGCTGTGTGAGTGTGTGTGTGTGTGTGTGTGTGTGCACATGTATACAATCTAAATGGGTTGTAATGGTTAACTTATGTGCCAACTTGGTTGAGCTACTGTGCCCAATATGAGGTCAAACATTGTTCTGGATGTCTCTGTGATGTTGTTGTTGGATGAGATTAACATTTAAATTGGTGGACTTTACATATATTGCCCTCCATGTTGTGAATGGGCCCTGTCCAATAAGTTGAAGGCCTAAATAGAATAAAAAACTAACCTTCCATGAACAAGAGGGAATTCCACCAACAGATGGCCTTAGGATTCAAACTGCAAGATCAGCTCTTTCTTGGTGTTCTGGCCTGATGATCTTCAGCCTTGAGCTGCAACATTGGTTCTTCTCTGGTATCCAACCAGTTAGCCTGCCCTGTGGGTTTTATTCTTGCCAGCCTCCATAATCACATGAGCCAATTCGTTAAAATAAATCTTTTTCTCTGTGTATACACATTTTATTGATTCTGATTCTCTGGAGAACCTGATCAATACACAGATGTTCTCTAATTTTATATTAAATGATCAAAGAATGGAACTTTGTGGTAGCAAAAAATCTGTATTGTTGAAACTCCGAGATGTATTCATGTACAATCTCAACTTCATTTCTTACTGCAACCCCAAATGATATATCTTCTTTCTTTTGTCCATTCAGTTGTGTTTTGATTTAAAAATATATGTTTGTAGTGGGCCTGTGTGGCTCAGTTGGTTAAGCGACCGACTTCAGGTCAGGTCATGATCTCAGGGTTTGTGGGTTAGAGTCCCAAGTCAGGCTCTGTGCTGACAGCTCAGAGCCTGTAGCCTGGTTCAGATTCTGTGTCCCCCTCTCTCTTTCTCTCTCTCTGCACCTCCCCCACTCACTCTCTGTCTCTCTCTCTCTCCCAAAAATAAATAAAAAACATTAAAAATTAAAAAAAAAATGTTTATATATTGAAAATAGAAAGCAGTTAAATGGATAAATTATGCATAAGCTTCAAATTTCTCACTGAAAATGCCTCTAGGATATTGGATAGGAAATGGAAAATACCAAGTGTTGGGCCAAAGTCTTCCTATTGCAGCTTCTTGACATTTGATTTTCCTGACATACCCGCTATTGAAAAAGTGCTGAGGACTACTGTAAGACCACATAAGACCCACTCTGGTCTTGAGGGGATGCTTCCATTTACCAAATGAAATCTCCCAGAGAACAACTGACCTAGGTATGTAGACAGAAATAGACTCTGGGAAACAAAATTTCCATTTATCTGTGATTTTGGGGAGTGGGGCAATCCAGGTGATTGGTTCTATCATGTCCTCACTACTTCTCAAAGTAGGGTACTGAAATGGTATTTTGTGGGTATATGGAAAACTAGAGCATGAATGTAGTCCACTTTTCTTTAGAGTCAATTTTTCAGTTTTATTGAAAAGCAGTAGTAAGTATTTTTGGTCAGTAAGTTAAAAATGTTTCAAATTGAAATAAATATCAACATATTATGGACTTAAATGCAAAACTTGCACAAATTTTGCAAAATTCCTAAGGAGGTTTGCACTTACAGGTGAACATTTCCAGTGGGTTCATCTGCCCCCAGATAAGAGTTATGATTGTATTCTCTACTGCCCTCAGCAATACACCTTTGATGGAAAAAGTTTCAAAAGCACGATCTTAAAATAGACTGGCTTTAGAAAGTGAAAAGTACTGAAAAGATAGGACCAACTCCATTTGAGAGATCCCTATTCCTTTTTTTTTTTTTTTATAAAGCTGATTTATTTATTTAGAGAGAGAGAGCACATGCACATACACAGGAGCAGGAGGTGGGCAGAGAGAATCCCAAGCATGCTCTGTGCTCTCAGTGCAGAGCCCAACACAAACTGTGGGATCATGACCTGAGCCAAAATCAAGAGTTGGATGCTCAACCAACTGAGCCACCCAGGCACCCCTCTTCTTCCTTTAATTAAAAAGCGAATTAACTCTCTCAAAAAGGAAGCAAAAGAAAGTAAGCTATCAACAGTGAGTTTTAATGGCACTACTTTTTTGCTTTTGGTTTCCTTTTCCAGAAGAGCCCTTTTTTAATCAATGTTAGTACTATTGTCTTTATTTTAGTTTTCATCTTAAGATCTAGAATTTACTGAGAACTTCTAATTCTAGGTCTCTAGATGGATTTTTATATTTACTCCTTTCAACAGTTCCATGAGACAGACATATTAAGTAATCTTGTAAGTGGCAGAGATTTGCCTCCATGTCTCCAAAGCCCACGGTTTGGTTGCATTGCCGTGTTGACTCCCATCGTTTTTTTCTCTCCTGGTTTAACCATCAAAGCACATTTACTGGGAAGTGGACATGTCAAAAGTGAAGGTATTCACATTCAGATAATATTGTGCTATTGTTTTCAAAGCAGTCCATGTTTCATGAGCCTGTAACAAAAGAAACTTTAAGTCATGATCTCTGAGTATGGAGAACACATGTTACATCAATTATTCAGGTAATCATACAGATAATCCTAAAAGATTGAGAGAAATAGAGTGGAAGAATAATACAAAAAAAAGGTTTGGTGAACATACTTTTAGTGACCTATATTCTTCAATGCTTAAATGTTTTACAGTATTTCTGGGGCTACCGCATGAACCAGTGTGGCAGAGTCTTGTTACATTATAGTATCTGTCAGTTGATCACAGTGCTAGTCTACAATTATAGGCAGGAATGTACTTGAAAATTTCAGTATTCCATAAAGAAGACACAGTCTACTCGCTTATGTAATATTTAATTTGCCAAATAAACAAATGTCTGGCTTTAATACCTCTAAATGATGCCTGTTGGAGAAAAACAGGCACAAAACTAGATGCATTATTCAAGCTGGTGGTTTTCATCAGCAAATGCTAACCAGAAATGAGCCATTCCTGGTAGACCAGTTAAAACTCAACTGTGCAGAGTAAGGATAGGACCAAGGCCCCAGAAAAACAAGGACATTCAAATTTTTCATGACTTTATACAACCCTTTAGCCTGGTAATAGAGCTTGATACACATGTAAAGAGAAAAAGAACAAACAAATGAAGGGATTAATTAATTTGTTATACATTTTTTTGCTAAATTTTAAGAGAGAAATCATGAATAATTGAAATCCTCAGACAATTCAACAATTTCATTTGGCCTGGAGTTTCAATGTTTTTGTTTTTTTCCATCAAAAGAGTAAACATGGAATAAAACAGGCTAATGCACGTTTCTTCTTTATTTCTCTTGGAGTGAGACTTCCAAATGAGTAAAAAGTGTATGAAAGGCAAGCAAATGAAGGAATGACATTAAATGCTTGGATGATTATTAAAGGTTTGGAAAATAAGCTGCTGAACAACTAAAAGGGAACTAAATGTGACTGCGGTCCATTTATCCACCTACTCAAATATGCAATAATCTACTGAGATTTGACTGAGTAGCAATCATTTTGATAGGTTCTGAGAAAAATGACCTTGATGGATAAGACATGACATGCACCTCACCTCTGTAGCCTAGGTAAGGGAGGTTGGGTGCACAAAGAAATAATTCCAGTGTGCCATTCACATGTGAACAGCATGCAATGGGGAGAAAAGAAAGAAGAATGTTACCCAGGAAAGAAGGGAAAGCCTTCAGAAAGAAGGGGACATTTGATTTTAGTCTTGAAGGAAGAGGTGAAGTTTACTAGACAAAAGCCATTTTATGGGAAGGAAGGAGCAGTTACAGCTCAGGGCAGATAGAAAAAATCAGGGCTGATGGTGTGTTAATGCCTGCTGATGCAATGCCTATTTAACAAGATAGATGGTGGGAAGCCATTTGTTTCTAATGCAAATACCTTATCAGCCAGCGTGTTTCCCCACATATTTGGATTGCCATCTGGGTCCCAGTAATCCTGCAAATATATATGTCTTTTGAGATGTAGAAACTGGTTTGCGGGGTCCTCCAACAAAAATGGTGCTCCCAACGCTCCTGTAATTTAGAGTCCAAGAGCACAGCATCTTTTAGGGCAATAGTTTACATCTCACTGTTTATCCTCTTAAAGAGACATAGCTGTGGCCTTTGGGAGTCTGGGTGCCTGACAAGGAGATCCCGAAAAAGCTATGCTTCGTGGGAGATGACTGCTCCTCAGCCTTTTGCCATGACTGCACTATCATCACCCTGTGTCCTGAATATAGTACAGCATGAAAGCCAGTGCCATGTGATGAACGGAAAAGACTTTTAGAACCTTCTTTACATGCATGGGAGCCCACAGATCTGAATTCAAATTCCAGCTCTATCACTTTTTTAGACAAGTTTCTTTATTCCTCTAAGCTGTAGTTTTCTTGTATGTAAAGACATAGAATAATAACACAGTAACACAATAATATAGGATTGCTGTAAGGATTGGATATATTCATGACTGTAAACCACCTGGCTCAAGCCAGGCGGTCAACAATCTTTTATTCTTCCCTTCCAAGCCTTTTCTTTCAGTTTGAAGTAGACTGCTTCCAAATCTGGCACTGTGGTTTCAGTTGTTAGTATTGATAGATCTATCACTGAATTGAAGAGGTTTGTATTTTAGATTCCTTTCCACTCCAGGATTAAGAGAAAAAAAAAAAGATGACTGTTTTTAAAATCCAGATGCTTTTATATCTTGAAATTTTAACACTCTATATTGTGTTTTTATTCCCAAATAAAACACAATTGTGTTCAGAGTTCTAATTTGAATCCGTATAAAGGAAGAGCACACTGCCCACCTATTTGTGGTAACAATACAATCTGTTCATTGCTTGTGATAAAGAGTCATTTATTACAAATGTTACATTAGGTACTCTATAGCTTCATCATTAACAGGATTCTACCGACCAGGATTACAGTGGACTATAAGATACAAAACCTCCCCTCTGTAAGGGAGGGGAAGGAAGGGTCCAAGATTCAAAATAAAACAAGGAAACATAGGATTTGATTGCACTAAGAGAGTTTAGGAGAAGGCGGTGTTATTAAGCTTTGGGGCTCTGGGGCACAAGCAGACATTTTCATGATCAGGAAAATTGCTGAAACTCTTCCTTGAAGAAAAGATTAAATTTAGCAGGATGGGAGAAGGAGCAAGACTTTAAATTTTAAGCTAGAGGAATGATGTGAGCAAAAATGTGTGGCACTGGGAATCTATAAAATGGATGTCTGAAGACAGTGGTTAGGGGTGGCTAGGTTATTTGTGTGTGAATGTGTGTGTATGTATCAATGTCATTTATATATGTATACACACACACACACACACACATATATATATATATATATGTATATATATACACACACACACAAATAATGATAGTTGACATTTATTAAGCATTGTGCTAAGTACTTTACCTGAATTACCTTATTTAATACAACAAACCTAAGAAGTAGCACTATCAATCATTTCATTTTGCGGACAAGGAAACTACATCACAGAAAACTTAAATAATATATTCATGGCTAGTAGGAAGGAGAGATGGAATTCTCCCTTTAAAGCCACTGTGCAATATTATGACTAAGAAACAGGAATTCTTGGGGCCAAAGGAAAGTAATAATAATGATAATGATAAAATAATAATAATAGTCTTATGCATTTATAGAAAAAAAGGAACCAATCATTACTTAAACATTCTGTATGATCTACTTTTCCAAGCTTGACCTGAGCACTAAGCAGGGTTCTAGTTATTAGTTCTATTACCTCTAGATTAATTTGTTAACCCACTAAGCTCTCGTTCTAAATGCCTACCTATTGAAAATGATGTGGATATTATGCATTGATCAGGCTGTCTGTAGGTGCAAAACACTACTAGTGATGGAAAACAGAAAAATGACTCAGACACAATTCTTTATTAACAGAAAGTTAACAATTTATGTTATTCAGTAATTTAAAAAGAAAAGATAAAAGTCAAATTTTTAGAAGATATTAGCAACAGACGATAGAAGTAATACTAGCCTGCTGGTAGGTAATCAAATTCAATACAATCAAACCAGCATGCCTGTGGAAGCCATCCTCCAAAATGTCCCCCAAAGATCACTGCCTCCTTGGTACTCATATCCTCTGTGGTCTTCTTTCATTTAGTAGAGTGGCCCTGTGTAACCACAGGATAGTGCAGAAGTGACTGTGTGTGATTTCTATGGCTAGCACATAAAAGATGTTATAGTTTCTGCCTTGTCCCATTCTTGAATCACTTGCTCTAATGGGAGACAGCTGCCATGTTGTGAGGACACTCAAACAGCCCTGAAGAGAGACCCATGTGTCAAGGAATTGAAGCCTCCCACCAACAGCCATACAAACGGAGCACCTGGGAACCTGATATTTTTGCTCCAGTCAAGCCTTCAGATCACAACAGTCCTCAGATCACAGTAGCCCTCACTGACATCTTTACTGTACCCTCATGAGAGATCCTGAGTCAGAATCACTGACTTAATCCATTCCCAAATTCCTGACCTTCAGAAAGTGTACAATAATAAATGTTTATTGTTTTAAGCTGCTATAGTTTGGGGAAAATAGTTATGTCATAGTAGATAACTAATACAGTGCTTTATAAGTGCCTACTGATGTCAAGATAAACTGCTGATCACCAGAGCTGAGACCCAGATGAAACAAGTGAGGCCATTAGGGCATAAAACAGAAGAAGAAACTTGCTCTCAAGCTCACAGATTTTGTGCCATAAGATCACCACTTGCCTCATCCTAGTCTCTGCTCTGATCATCATTGCAGAGAAAGATAAACAAAGAATAACTCTGCCCCTAAGGAATTCACATTATATTCAGAGCTCATAAATAATTACAAGGAAACATATTGTGACCAGACCAATTGAAGGGGGAATGATTAATTCTGATATTGGCATGGAGGCATCACAGAGAAATCGGTTTTGAGTTGGGCTTCAAAGGTTATGGAATGTTTCCACAGTTAGGAAGAAGGGAGTGGAAACAAAGCACACGTATTCCAGGCTGAAGAAGATTCGAGAGCCAAGGAACAGAGGAACAAAGAAGGCTCAGGTTCGGTGACCATCACTTTGCCAATGTGACTGCAGGGTAGGGTTGAGGTGTAGATGTGGTCAAAATGAACATTGGAGGGGCGCCTGGGTGGCGCAGTCGGTTGGGCGTCCGACTTCAGCCAGGTCACGGTCTCGCGGTCTGTGAGTTCGAGCCCTGCGTCAGGCTCTGGGCTGATGGCTCGGAGCCTGGAGCCTGTTTCCGATTCTGTGTCTCCCTCTCTCTCTGCCCCTCCCCCGTTCATGCTCTGTCTCTCTCTGTCCCAAAAATAAATAAAAAACGTTGGAAAAAAAAAAAAATGAACATTGGAAAGATAAGCCGGGGCCTGATTCTGAGGGATAATTACTCTCATACCAAGGAGTTTGGACTTTATTCTTCAAACAATTAATTATTATTTCTGAACAAGAAAATGATAGGACCACGTTTGCTTAAAAATTTTTTGTTTGATTGTGATAAAATATGCTAACAGAAAAATTACCATTTTAACCATTTTTATTTGTACAATTCAGTGGCATCAACCACATTCACAATGTTCTAAAACTATCACCACTATCTCAAGAACTTTTTTATCCCCTCAAATAGAAACTCAGTATCCTTTAATAATTCTCATCACTCTCTCCTCCAGCCCCTGGCAACCATCATTAGCTTTCTGTCTCTATGAATTTGCTAATTGTAGGTACCTCATTGTAAGAGGAATCATGCACTATTTGTCCCTTTGTGTCTGATTTATCTCAGTTGAGTATCTTCAAGGTTTACATGTTGTAACATAGATCAGCATTTCATTCCTTTTCATTTTATTTTTTTTATTTAATTTATTTTAATTTTATTTATTTTGAGAGAGAGCGAGAGAGCATGGCTGAGCACAAGTGGGTGAGGGACAGAGAGAGAGGGAGAGAGAAAGAATCCCAAGCAGGCTCTGCACTGTCAGCACAGAGCCCAATGTGGGGCTCAAATTCATGAACTGTGAGATCATGACCTGAGCCGAAATCAAGAGCCAGATACTTAACTGACTGAGTCACCCAGGTGCCCCAGTTACTCATTCCTTTTTAAGACTGAATAATATTTTGTATGTATATGCCAACATTTTGCTTACCCATTCACAGATACTTTTGGAAACTCCTTTGTCAGTGTGAAAGGCAGATGGTAAAAGGAAGAGAGAGTGAGAGGAACAGGTTGGGGCCTCTTCTAATGGCCCAGAGGAGAGATAAGTGGGACCTGAATCAGGTGAGTGACACCATGGATGGGAAGACAGGACTGACTGGAACAGAGCAGGGAACTCATTTGTTTGGGCTCACTAGTGAGGACTGCCCAGCATTGAAGTTCTAGTTTTAACTGAGATGTGTTCATAGACCACTTCTCAGATTTCTCTTCATTTTCTTTGAAGAAAAGGTGTTACAGTATTAGACATTTAATGTGTTATTCTGTTAAAAAAAATGAGAGGGGGAAGTTTTCAAAATAGAGTATCTAGGCAAAGAAGATTCAATATCAATATCTAATAAATGTTTGTACATACCTTAGGCTCAGGATATAATTTATAGCCAGATAAAGAAAATACAGTAACCACTTAAGATAGTGTTACTTGGAATCATCCAAAAGTAAAACCAATATCTGCACTATAATTGTCATGGTGTATTGTACAATTGCTAAGGGGAAAAAAATGTATTACATAAATCCTAGCAGAGAAGCATGGTTTAAAATATAAACCATAGCTATTTTAAGCTCTAATAATTCTGTCTTTTGAAAATCTTCTATCTTTTTGCTCATGGAAAATATTTCACTGATGCAATCTCCCCCTCATCCCCCGCCCTCGCCCCTGAACATTCAAAGCACCTATTTCAGCATTATGTGCCCAACAGGCATCCAATAAATATTAATTGGTGGTGATAATAACATCACCCAGGAGAGAGACAGAAAGTAGTATTTATTATCCTACTTTACAAATGAGAAAATTGACACACGGAGATGAAATGACTCACTCAAGGTCACATAGTAAGTCATTGGCAGGGCTGGAAATAAAATGCAAGTTATACAGAAGGGCATGCTATTATCCTCTCTGCTTGAGAAATTTCTCCTCCCTTTTTCATTCTGCCTGATCAACCTTGAAAGTTAGTGAGAGCAAGATCAGAGTTTGTGTTTGTAAGCCTATATAATACTGCTGGGGTTTGAAAACTGAACCCTGAGTTTTATTACTTTGTTGGTTTTTAATTTTTTTTTTAATGTAGGCAGTATCAGCCAGGTTAATGCCATTTTTAAACTTTAAAATCATAAGCTATAAAAAAAATCTTCCTTTTTTTTCTTCGCAACTCCCTACACACCCTCCTTCCTTTCATCCTGTATCATAGTAGTTTTAATAGGATCTGTCAAGCTTAGTTCTGTTATCTAAACATATCTTGAATATAGTCTGCAGAAAATTCTGTACAGTTCAAGTAAGGCAGCCACTTCAGAGTATGGAGATATTCGAGATCACAGCTCTTGCCACACAAGCCAAGAAGGATCGGAGATTGAGAGTCTTATCCTGGCCCTGCCAGTGATTTGTTGGGTCATTAGCTGGTTACTCCTGCCTTTCCATTTCCTGTTCTTTAAAAGGAGGCTGGATCAAGGGTGCCTGATCCTTGGCTCAGTTGGTTAGGCATCCATCCAGCTCTCGATTTCGGCTCAGGTCATGATCTCATGGTTTGTGCTTTAGAAGCCCATGTGGGGCTCTGCGCTGACAGTGTGGAGACTGCTTGGGATTCTGTCTGTCTCTCTCTTTGCCCCTCCCCTGCTCGTATGTGTGCATACTTGTGCTCTCACTTTCTCTCTCTCAAAAATAAATAAATAAAAATTTAAAAAAAAAGTATAATGAAGCTAGATCATATGAAGCTAACTAAGGTCTCTTCTAGCTCTAGTATTTTTAATTGGAATATATTCATAACAAATAGGTCATTAACTGAAAATTACTTTCTCTGCATGGTGTTAGGGCATCAAAAACATATAGAATATACTAAATGGGTACCGCTCCTACTACCATCAAGGAGTTCACATGCTGAGAAATTCAGCACTGAGATAGATAGAAATAAGTGAAGGAGAAGTCAGAATAGTCCTAGCCAATAATTAAAGCAATACAAATAAAAATGTATTCACATTATGCACAGAGAAGAGTGCCCATCGTGGGCTGCAGACAGTATGTTGGTAATGAAAACTGTACAATTGGAAATGGAATGATTCCCTATTTTGCTATCACCCAGGGAAGGTTGAAAAAGAGTCTTTAAATTTGATATTGGAGAAATAACTGAATAGTCTTTATACTGTGCACCTGGCTGTGAAGATGATTCCTTGTACCTACGCAAGAAGAGGAACCTATACATGAAAAAAGACCAGAAAGCCTGATGTGAAATATAAGATATAGAATCAAAGGACAGAGTCTGATGGCAGAGTCCTATTTTCTTTCCTGTAGAAGAAACTCATTTAGAGTAACCTCAGCTCACCCTTCTCCCCTTTGTAGATAGACTCTGCCCCTCAGAAGGGGTGGTGCCCCATTTAACTGTCCAAAAGACATAACTTGGCATGTTCAGCTAGCTCTTCCTTCTTTCTCTTGAGAGTTAGCTGCCCTCAGAGATCATACTTTCTCTTCTGGTTCTGCAACTTGCAACTAGATATGAAATTTACCAAATTCTGGGGTCCAGTCATCAGGTCCTTTATATCTTATACTATGTTATGTCTTCCAAATTAGCCACTCTCAGGATTAAAGGGAATTGATTGCCTTCCATGATCATCTTTGGTTTATCTCTCCTCTTGATCAAATAAGCAGGCAAAGAAGGGAAGTGGAGAGTTCTATGTGTCAGAAGGTGGTACAGAGAACCCAACATGTCTGTTGTCTCTAAGCCTCACTAAGAAACAGGGAAAAAAAGAAACAAACAGGGGCACCTGGGTGGCTCAGTTGGTTGAGCGTCCGACTTCCGCTCAGGTCATGATCTCATGGTTTGTGAGTTTGAGCCCCGTGTCAGGCTGTCTGTGCTGACAGCTTGGAGCCTGGAGACTGTTTCAGATTCTGTGTCTCCCTCTCTCTCTGCCCCTCCTCTGCTCACACTCTGTGTCTCTCTCTCTCAAAAATAAATAAACATTAAAAAGAAAAGAAACAAACAAGCAAACAAATAAAAAAAACCCCACCAAAACCAAAAACAGAATAGACCAGGGCCTTCCAACCAGCAGGAACTTATCATTCCTGGAAAGGCAGGGCTGTGAATTCTGTGAATATTCATAAACAGTTACAATGAGGGAAGGAATTCTTTGTCTGTGAATAAACATGGTGGAATTTAGTGGGGGCAGAAGACTCAACAATGTCTGAAAAAATCCACAGGATGGGCCACAGCTAGCTATTTCCCTTAAGGGCTGGGTGATACTGCTATTTGAAGTGTTACATGATGCCTGGTGCTGGAGATGGAGAATAAGCACTACAGTCCTGGCACAAGTTCAAAAATGCTCAGGTACCGGATGCTGAAAGCAAAGCACTTAGCATTCAGTATAAGCAATTAAAGAATTACATTTATTATTTACTATTTTTATTGGATTGAGTCCTAGTCTCATCCCTTAAAATGTTTGTCTTAAAAAAAAAAAAGAAAGAAAGAAAGAAATGCCCAGGCACATAAATTAAGTATTAAAATAAAGTATAAATAGTCACTTGGAATTAAGTACAAAAGAGGATCAGGAGAAAAGGATATACAGACATCTTGGCCATATGGTAAAATTTTCAAAGATCTAAGCGTAGGAGAAATTTTCTAATTTTGTGAATAATTAAAATACTCATGTTTAGGTTCATATATTTAAAGTTGAATATTAAAAAAATTGAATATTTAAAAAATAAAGTTGAATATGTTATTCTCTGTGTTAATAATTTTTGTTAGAAATTATGAAATAGTTATTTTTTGATTCCCACTCTAAATTTTGATCACTGACCCAAAAATTTATGGTGGAAAAGAGAAGAGTTGTATTTCATGTAATAGACTGTCACTTTGCTACAATTCAGATAAAAGTTAATGAGAGAGAGAATGAGAGAGAAAAAATTTTGGGTTTGGGAGGAAAAATATGAAGAAGAAAAAGAAGGAGAAGGGAGAAATCAAGAAAAGAAATGAAAGGAAATAGAGACAAAAGAAGGGAGGTTATAAAAATGAAAGGTTCAAGAGGTGAAAAGTCGTAGAAAAAAGGAACAGGACAAATAGGGAAGTAAAAAGACAGAGGGCAAAAGAGTCAATGGAAATTAGTTAGAAAAAAAAAAAAAAAGACACTGAACTTCAGGACTAGCTCTTAAATTCCATCATTTTACTAACCTGTTAAGGAAATGCTTTCATAAATGAACTTTTAACTTGGGAACTTCGGCTTTACTGATGTTACAATTGCTAGTGTGTTGACTTTGTTGCAAAGTAAATAGAAACTAGTATTACTTGAGTTTAAGCTCAGTCTGTTCTAACCTGCTCTGAACACATTAACATACACAAACATACATGCTCACATGCATGGCCATGTAATTCCTGGGCTCATGTTTTGGACCTGGCAGATCTTTTATTTGCTTTTAATTTTGTGGACAGAGAAATTTTTAACTCACAAAAGGCAGCATTTAATATGATTCAATAGTAACCCTTCTGGGTCATTGCCTGTGTGAATTGATGGGATTTCCAACTCTAGGGCCCTGACAAATGGTGCCACATGGACAGGAAAACAGATGGTTTTTCTGTAACAACCAGAGTGCTCAAAGAATCCAGTCACAGGCAATGATATTTTTCTCTAACTGAGTTATTTCCCAGTTTATTCTCACTACTCACTTTCTTGAGAGCATTGATCAACCTTAAGCCAAAGTGAGTAGATAAAATTAAGAGCAAATTCTTATAAAACAAACTAAAACTATATACAGAAAATAGACTCTCCAAGGAATGGGAGGGTAGGGAGGGCAGCTGGATGACTGAGAAGGGCCGTTCCTCGTTCCTTCTACGGATGGCACAAAGGAAGGCAAAAATGGAGCCACTGGAGTGTGGGGGTGGAGGGGGTGGGGGGGGGAGGGGCTGACTGGGTCAAAGGGAAGAATGTGAGCTTAAAAGCTCTTATCAGAAAAACCCAACCCAACCCAACCAACCAACCAAACAAACAAAAACCTTCAAGACAAACTGCTGTTGGTTGCTAGCCATGGAGTAAAAATAGGACCTGGATGTCTGCTAGAGAAACAGGCTAAAGGCAGTTTGCTTCTACTGTCTAAAACCAGAAGACATACTTGCACTTCATGTGAGCTTATCACAGGTTGACAATACGGGCAGCAAGAACCTCCAGCTTGTTTCACATATGGGTCAACCTCAAGGACTGGCTTACTTTGTGAAACACTTTCCACATATGCGTATTTTCCATATTTCTCCTTTGTGTGAAATGGGGCTGTTGGATTTTAACAAGTGCCCTCTTGAGGTGGAACATACTGAGTTAGGACTTCTCTTTACCCTCACTACAACTAGCCACAGCTGGAGAAAGCTTCCGGTTATATCTTAGTTGGCTCTATCTGTTCCCATAAAGTCATCCAGCTCCCTCACTCCAGGCCTGTTCTTGGAGAACCACTGGCCGCAACAGTGGATTTATTCCTCTTTTAGCAGGTGGGCTTGCTGTGTGCTCTGTTGCCTGTCCTATAGCTACATATCCCATATCTAGCAACAGGGCCAGAGGAGACAGTTTGTGTAGCAGAAAGAAGGGTTTTGTTCTCAGAAGAGCTAGATGGAGGATTTGCGTGTGAATCCAGCATCACCATTGATGAACTGTGTAGTTTAGTCATTTAACTTCTCTAAGCCTAAATTCCCATTGTAGAAGGAAGATCGTAACACTTATTTTCAGAGTGATTATGAGAGTGGACTTAAGGTAACCTATGGAAGGCCCCTGCCACGGAATAAAGACTTCAGGTAGTAGTATTAATATTTGCTGCTTTTATTATAGGAGAAGGCAATTCTTGACCTAAATGCTGAAGAGAGGGTTTTTGTTTTGTTTTTTTGATCAAATCATGACACTTGGACTTCTAATTCTCTGACCAGGGAACCAGTTCCAATGTGCATAAATTACTATTTTAAGAAAGTCAATAAAATGGTTTGAGGACTGTGCTCATGAATGTAATTACTTGGGGAAGCTTCTTCATCATTTTTAGCTTCAGCGTTCCCATTTGGAAAATGGATAATGACATCTTTTCCCTATTGACTTCAAATTAAGTTCTAGACAAAAGCAATTTGTTGGACAACTAATCTGTAACAGAGAACACTTTTTTTAAAAATAATAAACACACACATTTTTTAAGATGTTTTCTTATGAGTAGAGGGCTCCAAGGAAGTGCAGATGAATAAGCTGCATTCTTAAATGAAAGATGGGAGGAGAGAGGGAAGAAGTGACTGAAGTTGATTCAAGCTATGATCTCCTACTTGAGAGCTGAATGATTTAGTAAATGTCAGTTAAACGAATTATTTGTGTAAGAAATGAATCTGGTCCCAAAGACTTATGTGTACTCAGCCTAGAGGTGGTAAAGTCTTCTTTCCTGAGATCTGAAGGGCTGAACCCAGCTCTGTCAACATTTCTCTCTCCTTGGTTTCTAATTCTCAACTTTTTTCACGAACTTTAGCCACATAATTTTATTTTATTTATTTATTTATTTATTTATTTATTTATTTATTTATGAAATCAGTCAAACCAGTTGTCTTTCTGGGTAGACACATTCGTATCTCAGCTGGAGTTAAAGTGAATTCCAACTTGTTTCCTGAGAAAGTCTGTAAAAGTCATTTTGCAGGACCATTTTCCTTTTGCCAGATATTTTTGACCCTGCATGTTCATAGGTGAATGTTGACTAGCAGTAGTGCTTTTAGCCTTGCTCTAATCCACCGTCACCCACTTTAAAGCCAACTGCATGGATCAGCAGTCAAAGCAAAGCAGTACACTGATGGATTGTAACTAGCCCATGACTTCAATTTGCAGTGTGCTCCCGAAACACTCACTTAAACTGAGCCAGCCTCACTTTCTTCATCTGGAGAAGTGGGCTGTAACCACTATGATTATACATGCCTTGATGATAATTGCCTAATAATAACTTGGCTAAAAATGTTTAAATCAGTTATTTAAACATGTCCCAAACATAAATATAACTCTGATGATTAAAACTCTTTATTAAAATTATTTATATGCTTAAGAATGAAAGGCTATTTATATCCACATACATATATGTACACATATATCTAGAATCATATTCTAAGTATGATTCTAAGTACTTCTAAGTATGAATCATATTCTAAGTATGATTCTAAGTACTTCTAAGTATGAATCATATTCTAAGTATGATTCTAAGTACACATATACTTAGAATCACATTCTAAGTATATCCTTTTATCTGTGTGTGTATATGTGTGTGTGTGTGTGTGTGTGCGCGCCTCAAGAAAAATATGTAATTTTTTTTGTGGGTCTTAAGTTTATCATAAAAGTAGAATTTTATTCTTATTTAAGCATTTACCAAAAGTATTTGTAAGTTGTAAAGATTTAACTGCGAAAATAATTTATACCTTTGTAGGTATTTTCAGTTTTGGTTACAAGAAAAACAAATGACCTCTCAGTTCCATTCAGATATCAGCCACTGAATTATTGGGTCAATTTGGCAGCAAATCATCTGACCTTCAGTGCCTTCCTTGATCTTTCTTTAAAACACCACTTCTCTGAGCTACAGCTTGCTCTAAAGGTTAATGAATTCACACTCTCACAGTACCTTGAGGTCTCCACATAATGGTACCATGTAAGTATTACAGTTTCTAAAAGCCATTTAAAATTTTTCTTTGTTCAAGGACACAAGAGCATTTCTTTGGAAGCAGCACTTAAAAGGACTTCTTAGCATTAGTGACATGCTAATATGTTAATACATAACTAGGAACAGAATGATCACACACAATTAACACTAAGATGTTCAAAACCATGGCATGACATGATAGTTTGGTTTTCCCAATGCTCTAGAATTGATCTGTGGATAAAACATGTTTGTTCATTTCTTTAAAAAAAGTCGAAAGTGGTTATCTATCAGCATGATTTTGTAAAAGGCATGATAAATAAAAAAGAAATAGATTCTTACCTATAAGCAATGTTGAACACAGGGCTACTTGAAGCATCTTATATGCCATAATCCTGTTTTGGAAAGAAAAGATTTATTTATTTTAATTGAGACCCAGCAAAGCTGTAGGTCACACTGTCTACTTTCCAGGAGCGTGAAGCATTTGCTGCATACCTGGCAGCCTGTGGAGCTGACACAAGTCAGAGAGGCCGTTGCCTAAGATGTGGCTTATTTATATGACTCCTGCCTTTTTACCCTTTGGACTTTTTGGACTGACTTTTTACAAGCTGTTCTTATATGAGCCACGTATTTATTTACTAATTTTATCATCTGTACAGACTAATGTAATAAGATGTTAAAAAAAAAAAAGGTTGGAAAAACTGAATCACTCATACATTGCTGGTAGGAGCATAAAAGGGTACAGCCACTTTGGAAAACAATTCGGCAGTTGCTTATAATTCTGAGCATGCAATTACCATACAACCCAACAATTGTACTATTGGACATTTGTCTCTGAGAAGTGAAAACTTATGCTCATACAAAAACCTGTATAAGAATGTTCCATAGCAGCTTTATTGTAATAGGCAAGAACTGGAAACAACCCAGGTATCCTTCAAGAGCCGAACATTAAACATATTGAAGTACGTTTATGAGTTACTACTTAGCAATAGTGATACTGTAAACATTATTGATAGATACAACAGCCTAAAGGAATCTCAAGGGAATTATGATGAGTGGCCAGTCCCAAGTGGTCAAGTACTGCATGATTCCATGTATGTAACCTTGAAAAGATGAAATGGTAGAAATAAACACATTAGTAGTTGCAAGGGACTAGCTATGGAAGGGTGAGGTGGGTGTGGTTATAAAAGGGCAATATGAGAAACCTCTATAGTGATAGAACTGGTTTGTATTTTGACTGTGGTAGACATGTGAACGTAAACGTGCTAAAACTGCACAGAACTAAATACAGATATCTCATACACAGACACACCCATGACAACACTTAAAACTGGGGAAATCTGAACAGATCAGTAGATTACAGCAACATTAGTATCTTGGCTATGATATTGCACTGTAGTTTTGTAAGATGTTACCACTGGGGGAAACTGGGTGAAGGGCACACAAGATCTTCTTACAAGTGCGTGCGGTTCTATCTCAAAACAAAACATTTAAAGACAAAGGAATGTTTAACTGCATTATAAAATGTGTTTGTTTCCAACGAAAGTACACAATGAATAAAACCAGGACATTTCTTTACTTTTTATTTTTTTAAGGCAATTACCCTTCTCTGTGGCATGATTAATAGCTAATTAAATAAACTCATCATTATGCAATTTATTCTTTTTTTTAATACAATTTATTCTTAAAAGCAAATCACGCATCTGTTAGCCAGTCTCATCAAAATTATGCAACCTGAAACGAGCAGATATAGAGACATAACAGTGGTAGAAAATAACTTTCTTGTCTATCTTTGAATAGTAAAGAGTGTTTAGAGATCTGGATCTACCTAGTGCAGTTATGCCTCTAATTACTGATGGAAGCCTTGCAAAGACAGATGTTTGGGAATCAGCACAGTAAAATCTTGGCAGCCTATCCCATGTATCCATCTATGTGTCCAGCAGTTGCTCATTTCTGTGATTCTTCCTTGTCTTTTATTTGATGGAGAGGTATAAATGTGTAATTATGGGATGGACTAGAAAAATCTCAAGAAAATCAAAAGAAAATACTTTTTGTTATGAGAAGCACACACAATCAAAGGAGAAATTCATCTTCCTCTCTTTTCTTCCCTTCATCATTCTTCAACTTTTGAACCTAAAGTCAGGCTTGCCTGGTGTGGGGCTGTAGGCATGGCTGTCTCCCATCTCTTTCACTCTTTCATTCTCGTCTCACAGAATGGCTCATTAGTTGTGATTTGGGTTGTGATATAGAATGCAAATATGAAATAATAATAGTCATTCTGTGAATTAAAAAAATTTTTTAATGTTTATTTTTGAGAGAGCGAGAGACAGAGTGTAAGCGGGGGAGGGGCAGAGATAGAGGGAGACACAGAATCTGAAGAAAGCTCCGGGCTCTGAGCTGTCAGCACAGAGCCTGACGTGGGGCTCAAAGCCATAGTCCACGAGATCATGACCTGAGCCAAAGTCAGACACTTAACCGAGTGAGGCACCCAGGTGCCTCTCTGTGAATTTTCTATATGTTGTCTCATTTAATTCTCATGGCAACTCAATGGCGAAGATATTATTATCATTTTATAGATGAGTAAGCTGAGGCTCAGAGAGATTTCATAACTTGTCCAAGGAGCATGTCAAGGTGAAACTTTGTAGAAGAAGAGCGACTGCTGTGCTGAGAGGCACAGCCAGTGAGATGAAACGGATTAGGTGAATGTGACCCCAATTTGGTCCACAGGTAAAGGTGGCCTTGGCAACTCAATTCCGCAGGGGTGGTGTATGTATAATCCAAGATCCTTTATGGGCCAAAAAATTGTTGTCCTTCCTGGTGAACGAAGCCTTCCTTCTCTGATCCCCCAAATCGAATCTGGCTTCTCTTTCTCACATCTGCATACCTTTGGCACTTAGGCCCTGTCTCCCTGTATTATGTATGGTTTCATATGTACATTTCAGTGTTCCCAAGTGTATTACAAGCTTTCTGAAGGCTGGTTCTGCATCTTACTCCTATTTGTATGCTTTCAATGCCTAGCAGCATGCTTACCATGTAACAGCCCTCAATAAACACAATTAATCTCATGGAATCAGCTGATTCATATTAAACTGAACTACATAAAGTTGAATCAGTACTTTCCTGTACTGGTCTATCAGCATTACAGCCTTATCCTACTGGCTACAAAATCCAAGTATAATGTAGCAGCTTTGTTTTTATATTAGGGCTTGGGTTTTAAACAGTGTTTCCCAGAGCTTGTCTCTTCTTATGATCTCTAAGAGAAAAAAAGTTGGAGGCATGAAAATTGGCAATATTTAATTATAAAGACATAGAAATGCTCTTTGAAATAAAATTGGAATATCTACCTTTGAAAAATACAAAGATCAAGTGGCATGGATTAATGAAGCTCATCAAGGAAGTCTGTTTACAACTTTGATGCTTTGTACTTAGAAATTATTACTTTAATATGATATGATGGACCTTGGTAAGCTCCCATGGTCTCTTTCATATCAATGAAATATAAATGTTAAAAAAATGAGAGATCAGATCTAATATTATAAAAACAATTTACAGAAGAAAAAAGAAAAGAAAGAAAACTTTATTCTACCAAGAAGCAAGCTGAATTTAGTTACTGCTCTGTCATCCCAGCAATGCAATCAGACCCAATAAACTGCAAAGGTCTGGAAAACGCAATGTTCATTTAGAAAATTCTGATAAGAAGTGATGAAGGGCATGGTGCAGCTGGGCATGATTTAATGACATCATCAGCATCAGTAAAAGATGAAGAGTCAGCCAACATGTTGGAGGAGAGGATACTAGCCCTTATAAACATTGTACTAAACTTTCAACTGCATTCGACCTATTGAAAATAAGCTGGTGACAGTATTTATTTATTTATTTATTTGGAGGGCGCATGTGCACACACATGCAAGCAGGAAGGGACAGAGAGAGAGAGGAAGAGAGAGAATCTGAAGCAGACTCCATGCCCAGTGTGAGTCTCACGACCGTGAGATCATTACCTGAGTCAAAATCAAGAGTGGGAAGCTTAACTGAGCCACCCAGGTGCTACAATATAGCACCTATTTTTATGCAGTTACTTGAGATTTTTGCAGAATTGCTATGTGGGAACAAAATTTGACCATAACACGCGGTAAAGGAGTCATTTTTCTACTGATTTGACCACAGATGGGTTTGTTGTCCTTGACAGCTTAAGATAGAGTGTAACATGCCATCATTATCAGGTCGAACCTCAATTTAAGAGTGCACTTTCCCTCCTAGGACTGATGGAATATCCCATCACCCCTGGGGTAGTGACTATTTAGGCAGAGAATGGCACAGCAACTACATTCCAAGAAGGAGTAAGGGTTTCCATAAAGTCTTGTGCTACATGCAGAAAGTAGCTCTTTAATGAAGCTCAACATGACTCAGTTGCTATAAGGCAGAAACTACTTTTAAACTACTTCATAGAATATTGTTTTGCCTTGAAAGCTAGAGCTTTTGGTTTTATTATTATCTCAATTTGTGAATAAAATAAAACCTTGCTGAGAGCACACAGAATATGGTCTCATCTCTCTTTATCCTGTCCCCTCCACTTAAGTACATTGTCCTCCCTCTTACCATCATGACTATTGAGCCCTTAGGGCTTCTGTCACCAGGTCGTGGGAGAATGTACTTATCATATGTTAACGGTAGGAGCTGGATTAACTTGGAGAAATTAGCTAAAATGTTGGAGAAACACGTTCTGTTTTTGTATTTATTTTTAGTGTGACCATTGCAGGTTTAAAAACTTGCTACCACTTGAGACACCTTAGGTTTAATGTGGCTTGGAAATGTAGCTTGAAGACTTATATAATAGACTTCTCTTTTACTAGATGTAGTAAAACTGATCCTTTCTGGTTTGAGGTGAAGGGGTCTTCCAATTATATGGGGGCTTATTATCATCTTGAGATCTAGGCCATTTGTATTACCCAGGCTTCTCTTCTGCTCCCTCTTTCCCATTTATTTGCTAATTGAAACATCCACCAAGGAGTGGTATATAAAGACAGACGATGAGGAGTTTATAGACTTATCCTTCAGGTATTATTCATTCATTCAACAACTATTTTAGTGGGTACTTCATATGTTCTAGGCACTTTTCAAAATCTATTTTAAGCACATTTCATAAACATTGTTCCCAGTACTAGAGTTACAAAGCTATATCAACCATTTTATTAATTTTTAAAATTTTTTTTAAAATTTATTTGCTTTTGAGGGAAAGAGAGACAGAGTGTGAGCAGGGGAGGGACAGAGAGAGAAAGGGATACAGAGTCCGAAGCAGGCTCCAGGCTCTGAGCTGTCAGCTGTCATGGGGCTCGAAATCACGCACTGTGAGATCATGACCTGAGCTGAAGTCAGACGCTTAACCGACTGAGCCACTCAGACGCCCCTCAACCATTGTTTCTTGTGTGGGAGAAGACAACTTCAGGGGAAGTTTCCAGTGAGATGAGTTGCAGTTTTCCATGAAGACAAATTTAATTGTGGGAGAAGAAAAATTCCAGGAAAGGAAAGAGCATGGCTAAAGATCATGAGGCTTGAGTGGAGAGGATGCATTAATCAGTCACATTTGAGGCTATCACAATAGCATTCGTGAATACTGTACTGGCCTTCTCTAAAAATTCTCTGTATTATTGATGTTTAATAATTTCTATTGGTTATCACTATAGACAAATCAGAGTAATTGAAAGATATGCCATTAATACAAATGTATACAGTCTGGCAGTTTAAAGATGTCAATCTGTTTTATGATATGGTGTTGGAATCACAGACCTCTTGATGAAGCTTTGAGGTAATGCATGCCAAGGCATTTTCCTCATTATACACTGAATAATTGATAGTTGACAATATGCATTTATTGAACATCTGCAATTCACTAGCTAGTTTACAGAGCACAGAATCATCAAGGGACCCTGCCCAATCAGCTCACTATCAAAACTCAGTCTGTCACTTCCAAAGTCTTCCATGCTTCACTAAACTAAAAGCAAAGAAAGCATTTCTAGGGACTCACCGCAGAAGTGAGTGGGGCCGTATTTTCTCTACAGGTAGCTCTGTGGGCATTATTATTAGTTCCACAGGGAAGCAGTCTTTTCCCATGGTTCTGGTAATCTCAAAAGGTAAATTTGATGACCTAGTATAGATTTGAAGTAGCCTGTTCTATCATGATCATGATGCTTTCATGATGCTTTTTCTGCTATAAACTACAGTTGAGCTCTCAGCAGTGTGACTTTCTCAGGCTTAAAATCTAAGTGCATGTGTTTTAGTCTGGTACATATAAAAACAACATTGGTGTAGCATCAAGAGATTTAAAGTATTGCTCGAAATTCTTGCTTCCTTGGGAAAAAAGGAGGGGACTTAAGATAAAGGAGAGGAATATGGAAAATAAAAATGAAAGACCATGGGTATGTAGGGGGACTAGGGAGAGTAAACTGAGAATTTTGTGTTCTGGGTTGGATGTGGCAAGAGAGTCAAAAGAGGCTGGATAAGAATGGCAGAAATGGCATCCCATTGATTGTTTTTGGGTTGCTGTGTTAGTTTGCTAGGGCCACCAGGGCAAATACCACAGATTGGGTGGCTTAAACAATAAGAATTTCCCACTGTCCTGGAGACTAGAAATCCAAGATGAGGGTGTTGGCAGTTTTGGTTTCCCAAGGCCTCTCTTTTGGGTTGTTTACTGCTGCCCTTCTGCTGCCTCTTCACAAGGACATCCCTCTGTGCATGCATACATTCCCCGTATCTCCGTATGTCCTAATTCCTCTTCTTATAAATACAGTAGTCAGCTCAGATGAGAGCACTAACAGCCGCATTTGAACTTAATTATCCCTTCAAAGACCATATCTTCAAATTCAGTCGCTTTCTGAAGTATGAGTGTGTGTATGTGTGAGGGGGAGGGCTGTTAAAGATTCAACATATGAATTTGGGAGGGACACAATTCAGCCACTAACAAGTAGCAAAGAGAAAAACCCTTCAAATGTGTGTAGTTCTGCTTCTTCTAATCCTTGTTTCTGCTTAAGGAATAGGAGTGTTTGGAAGGTCAGTAGAAGATATCCGAGGGAGGAAAAGAGGCTCCATGAGGATTTATCAGCTGGTGATGTCTTTCCTTGGCGAGACTGCCTTTCTCTCTTGGATGGAGGAAAGTTCTGAGCAAGATAAGGACCGCTCCTCTATACTCCCTCTCTCCATCTCCACTGAGCCAGTTTCCATCCTGGGAAATTCCAATATTGTTAAATGATTTGCATCTCTGGCTCATGTGTTGAGGCCAATGTAAAATGTTAGTTCTCCTTCCTACTGACAGTGACCAACAAATTGATGGATTCATTTTTCTTTTTTTTTCTCATGGAAGGAAGATCTATCAGGGCAGGTATGTATGGGCAAGAGTGACTTGGCAGAAGGGAGCTTGACAGGAGGACTTCTCTACTGCAGCAACATTGGTTTCATTTTTAGGAGTCTATTCAGATAGAATTCACAAATTTCTCATGAGCCCCAAAACTAGATTATTTGGTTTATTCCAGGTTACATAGTAGACATTAAATGTATTATTATGGTCTTTTTTTCTTTGTTATCCATTTTCTCAAGGAAACCTGAGACTATTATCCTTTGAAACTAGAAAATCAAGCTTAGTGTATGTTTTCAAGGCTCTTGAAATTCTGATTATCCTCATACAGAGGGTTCTTATGAGGAATAGACATTTAACTTAAAAAAAAATTTTTTTTAACGTTTATTTATTTTTGAGACAGAGAGAGACAGAGCATGAACGGGGGAGGGTCAGAGAGAGGGAGACACAGAATCCGAAACAGGTTCCAGGCTCCGAGCTGTCAGCACAGAGCCCAACGTGGGGCTCGAACTCACGGACTGCGAGATCATGACCTGAGCCCAAGTTGGCCGCTCAACCGACTGAGCCACCCAGGCGCCCCGACATTTAACTTTTAATAGAGGTGTAATGGTTCCTGAATCTCAGTCTCTTTTGATGCCCCTGTCCTCTTTATGTTAGAGAAATGCTATATTCTCCACAATCACCATCAGACTTTCTGCTCAGGATGGATACTCTTTGGGTTATTCTAGATGAGAATTTATTTATTTATTTATTTATTTATTTATTTATATTTTTATTTTAATGTTTATTTATTTTTGAGAGAGGGACAGAGTGTAAGTGGGGGAGTGGCAGGACAGAGGAAGACACAGAATCCGAAGCAGGCTCCAGGCTCTGAGCTGTCAGCATAGAGCCCAACACGGGACTTGAACTCGTGAACTGTGAGATCATGACCTGAGCCGAAGTTGGACACCCAACCAACTGAGCCACCCAGCGCCCCTCTAGATGAGAGTTTAATGCTAGAAAGAAGAGAACTTTAGGTGGGGGCAAGAATGGAGGGGTAGTCCTAAAAAGGAAGATGAGAAAAAGAAGAGACTACAAACCCAGAAACAATAAGCAGCATTAGGATTCAGCCCAAGATAATTAAACAAAGATATTTCATGTTCTGATTGAGATATAGTTACAAAGATGAGACCACGATAGAGATTGGGGGTATGTTTCTGTACCAGGAGAAGGTGAAACACAAAAGAAACGGTAGATATATGACCAACTATATAGTATTCTATCATGCACCCAGTTCTCTTGAGAAATAGTTCTGAACTCCTAAATTGATAAAATAATGGGAAGAAAATTAGTAAATCCAGTCAGGTCTAATGAACCTGGTTGCCTGAACTCCTTAGCATATGATGACATGCCCCTTTCTAGGGAAAAGTCCTGCTAGTGGGACGTTGATAATAATAATTATGAATATTAGTTATTCATCCCCTCTGGTATTTATGGGGAATTTTATTTAGAAGAGTTAGATACAGGAGGAAAGGAGACATCACTATGGAGTGGTGATATCCACTCTAAATACCACTGTTCAGTGGTGAGAGGCTACGTAGTTATGGGGGTCCCTTAAAAGATGGAGTGATTAGCTTTGTCAGGAAATGATGGTCTGAAGAAGGCAACAACCAAATTTACCAATTCAGTGGCTACTGGTCACAGGGTAGAGAGTGTTTCTTCTAGGAATGGAGAGGGACAAGTGGGAGAATGAAGGAGGAAGAGATTGCCCTCAAAAGAAAGACTGAGAGAAATGTGTTACAGAGACTAATACAAAGTCAGGAGGCTACTGTGGAAAAGACTCAGGCTCTAAAGGAACAATTTACCTCCAACCTCCCTGTGCCACACCAAAACTGAATGATTTGGTTGAAAAATGTATGGAATTTGGAAGCCTGAATGATGTGGATTCTCAATCCCCATATGCACATTTTACATCAAAGCCTGTTGGCATTTTTTGTTGATTAGTTGTTTTCCAACAGCATTATACATTATCACTCACCAGACCCAGGAGGATACTCCATCATTTACCACACCACCAGGATAAGGTCTAAGAGCAAGCCGTCTACTCTGGACACTGTTCAGTCCCCATCCAAGGTAGAAACATATAGCAAATGCCTCTGAGCCAGAAGAGTGGGATAACATCAGTGTTTCAACATGGAACCTTGCAAGTAGTTTCTTCTCCCTTCAGCTCACAGTAATTTTCCACCACACCCTATTATTTCTTCCAGCAGGATTCATGAAATGAAAGTCTTTATGCCTCGTTGAAGAAATTTCAGGCTACGAATAAAAAGAAGGTGGAGCGTTGAGCCGATGGTGGAAGATCCCTGACATTACATCACAGGCTCATTTCTTTTATATGTTGGATTTTTTTATTCCTTTATTGTTATATTGCATTTATGGTGCAATGAAGATAATTCACACTCAGCAATAAAATGAAACCAAAAACTATTTTAAAACTGTTGTGTGGCTTTGGTTATAGACAAAACCGTGCCTGCTCTAAAAAAATTTTTTTACAAGATTCTTGGAGCTTACCTCAAATAATAGACTTGTGGCAATTTGATATAGGAGGGGTATGGTAATAGTAAAAAAAAAAAAGAATATATATATATGGGGAACCTGGGTGGTTCAGTGTGTTGAGTGTCCAACTTTGGCTCAGATCATGATCTCATGGTTGGTGAGTTTGAGCCCCACATGGGGCTTGCTGATGTCAGCCTGTCAGCACAGAGCCCTCTTCAAATCCTCTGTTCCCCTCCTTCTGCTCCTCCCCTGCTTGCGTTCTCACAATATATCTATATATATATATATATATATAGATATATATATATATATCTCCCAATATATATACATATATATGTAGTCAGCAAATTTTACATTAGAAACAAAAGTTTATTTGAGTGTCTAAAACATATCAGGCATCCTCTGGATGTTGTTGTGTTATGATATAAAGGAAAGACAATGCAATTATGTGCAAGAAAGATCCCTAGACTGAAAATTGAAAATTGTCGGAGAATATCTAGGACAATCTGTTCCATTTCAAAGGTCTGCAGTTTGAGTTAGCTAAGTAATTTTAAGAGGTTGTTTTTTTTTCCCCCAGAGGAGGAAAAATGTGCTTACCTCTTTCTTTGAATTGCCAGTTATTCATTGCACGTCTGTAAGTACTATGAGCAAAGGTCAAGGTACGAGCCTTCCTTACATGTGTGAGGTTTTTTCCACCTTTGAACTTTTAAAAAGGCTTTTATTACGGAGTGCCCCAAAGATCAAAGTGTCTTGTTTCATTACTTTGCATTCTAATAACATGCTAAACTGGGCTATTTGCAATGGTTTTTAAAGGGGTTTTGTTGAAAGAAAATGGAACCAGCATGAGAGGAATCTGGATGCATTATCTTCCTTTCATTTTCTATGAATGAATCGCAGAAAATACAAATACAGAAAATGCTGTCTGGTCTTCTCAGGTCAAGGCTGGCGTATAATAATTTTCGGCAGCCTATTGAGTGGATATATAGCCTCAAATCAGAAATTAGATATTAGTATCTAAATGGAATTTTTGTACAGAAAGTTTTCTTTGCAGATTTTTGTTTTCTGGTCAGTCTTGACAATATTAACTTATATCCACAAAATGTACACTTCCCATTACGGTTACCTATGTGTGTATCTTTCTTTCCTGATACCTCTAACTGGCTTCTTCTGTTCCCATGGGTTCCTCAGCCTCAATAAGTTCACTAATATTTTCCATAACACAAAACTATATTTTATTGGAAAATGACAACCTGTTGGTAGCTAACTCCACCGAAGACAGAAAAACCGTGTGTGTGTGTGTGTGTGTTTATTTTTTTTAGGGAAACCACATATTTATTTAAAGCATATTAACAGTTCTCTGCTAGGATATGCTAAATCTTTTTATTTTATTTTATTAAAAGTTTTTTTTAATGTTTATTTATTTTTGAGAGAGAGAGACAGAGAGAGACAGAGAGCAAGCAGGGGAGGGGCAGAGAGAGAGAGAAGGTGAGAGAGGATCCTAAGCGGGTTCTGTGCTGTCAGCCTGATGACCATGAGATCATGACCTGAGCTAAAATCATGAGTTGGAGGCTTAACCCACTGAGCCACTAAGGGCCCCTAATTCTACATCTTAACGTGACAACAATGAACTCACTGTCTCCTGCCTTCCAGACTGGTCATTTTTTGTGACTTGCCCATACTATTAATGGCAATGTCATTTCTCCAGGACTTCAAGCTTACACACATGGAGCAACTTTTGCTCTCTCTTTCTTTTCTACCTCCCTCAGACCCTTGAAGAACTAAATGAAGCCACCCACACTTGTATTTCCCCCCTGCTTTTACTATTACCTGTTGATTCCATTTAGAACTACCTACTCCCAAGTTTTCCTAATCAAGACTTTTTATGTGCACCTCTTTCTCTCCATTGGCACCACTCCAGTCCTCATCTCCATTGTCTCCTCTCCACTTTACTGCAAGTCTTCTGAAGATGACCTTTCCTGCCAAATAAGCCAGCAGATCATCCAGTGTATCTCTTTCCCCTTAGCAGCAAGACTCCCCTGCTCAAGAATCTATTCCTCACTTTCTATTGCAATGCTATTCCAACTGCACTCCCTGCTTCTGGTCTTGAGCCCCCCTAGTCTAGTATTCACATGCATCCAGAGTGATCTTTACGAAGCATGAATTTATTCATGGGATTCCATTCAAGACCTAACCCTGGCTTCCCACTCCTTATGGGATACATTCCAAATTCTTCAGCATAGCATTCAGGGATTTGCCTGCGTCAACTTGCACCCCCACCCCTCTGCCCCACTTTGCTTGCCACACTCTAGACACGATGAGCTACTTACTGAATGTCCACGCAGGTTCAACTCAGCACTCCACCTAGAATGTCAGTCCTGACTCTGTCCACCTGGCAAATGTAGCCTCATCTTTCAAGTGCCATCGCTTCTTTGGGATCTTTCCTAACCCACCTCTCCGGAGCCTGACTTCTCTCAAAGCACTGTGGCACCTTAATGCACTGATTGGTGCTTTAAAGTCCATTAAGGTGGTAGAAACTGTATATTGTCTCTTGTCGTCTCCATGTGCCTTCTCTCCTCACTCTCTAGTTAGAGACGTTGGAAAACTAGACACCACACTGAGACACCTTAGCAGCCCAGGCTCTGGGTATGAAAAACGTTGCTTTCCTTTGCTTTGCTGCTACCGTGCAGGCCATGGGGTGTGAGTGCACAGAGGCGGTGGCCAACTCAGCATTCCTGCACATGGAAGCCATCCTTGTGGTGATTGGGGGCAGTTGTGGTAGCAGTGCTGTCATCAGACTGATGCCCTCTCCTCCGCAGCTTCAGGGTGGGAGCCGGAATTCAATTGTCGGTGGCAGGCCCCTGATTTTGGCCCTTCTGTCTCTTCCAGAGGTTTTATACCTACTAATTTTCCCATGTTATATTCCTCTGGGTCTGACATACCTGGAATGGTTTCTGTTTCCTGCATTGAAACCTGATACTGTTGGCCTGTATTAAACTGTAACCCCTCGAAGGCAGAATATGCTTACATTCTTGGAACCCACCGCAGAGCTGGCTCTCACCAAACAGATGTCTGATGCACTGGATGAGCTAATAATGGCCCGAAATCATGTGTCACACCAAACATTTAAACCTCAGCTGACACTCTTCTTTGGTGCTCTCCTTCCTTATCTGGCCAACCTTGTCGCTTCCTGAACTGTAGCCTGATGATTTCAGTTATTATATTCTGCATACCTACGTATATCTTGCCCCTTTCCCGTCTCTGTGTTCTGATGGCTGTGTCTGTCTGGAGTGTCTTCCTTCCTATCAGCTCACATTTACCATCCCCAGCAGGAAAAGACTTATAAATCACAGCGCATAATGAACAATTCTCTGCTGATGCTCAATGATGGAAAGAAAGTATGTTTCTGGGGCTTTCTGGTATTATTTTTTGTCTCTATTGGTTAGGAACAGTTTTGGCTACTAAGTAAAAGGAAAACCAATTACAATTACTTAAATTAATAAAGATTGATGTTAAGTTTCGTTTCACCAGGAAATCTGAAGATGAATGACTGCTCGCTTTGGGACAGCTTTATGTATTCTCTTGACTTTTCCCTCAGGGATGCAAATGACACCCCATATCCAGGCATTGTGTTTGTATTTAAGACAGAGATGAGGAAGACAGGAAATGGAGCCAGCCCTGCCTCGCCCTTTTATCAGGAGAGCAAAAGCCTTCCTAGAGCCACTAAGCCGACTTCTGCTTCTGTCTCAGTTATGAGGACTTGGTCAAATGGCCACCCCTTCCTACAGAAGAGTCTGGGAAAGCAAGTTTTCAGTTTTAAAAATGGAAAGAAGTGGGGCGCCTGGGTGGCTCAGTCGGTTAAACGTCCGACTTCAGCTCAAGTCACGATCGCATGGGTTGTGAGTTCGAGCTTGGCATCGGGCTGTGTGCTGACAGCTCAGACCCTGGAGCCTGCTTCGGATTCCATGTCTCCCTTTCTCTGACCCTCCCCCGCTCATGCTCTGTCTCTCTCTGTCTCTCAAAAACGAATAAACGTTAAAAATAATTTTAAAATAAGGTGGAAAGAGGAAAGTTGGGGAAATGGCTAATGAGTTAGCCAACCCAAGATGACTACTATATTTTCTAACTCATATATAACCATCAGTATTTTGGGGGCAAGTTGTTGGTCTCATACCTTCAACAGTTTCCAGAGATGCTTACCACAGTGTCGCGCACATGGAGTATAAAGACTGTCAGTTATACGGGTAACTGAAAATCAATGTAATGAAAACCCTACCATTGTCTAACATGGAGTTGACTGAGATGAAAATATACCAGCCAGGTTCAGAATTGCACAAAAGCAAGGAAATAAGTAAGTAGGGTGTGAGTTCCTTTCAGAGATATTTCACTATTATCCATAGAGGGTCACTGGCATCTTTCAACATTATTACCTCAATAGTATTTGCCTTCTGTATTTATTATAATATGTCAATGTCACTTCTTAATTATAATTCTTAGGAAATTGCATACCATTGTGCATGGTTGGTAGGTATAAGCATCTTATTTTTATGTTTATAAATTGTCACATTTGTGAAGAGTAATAAGATGTTGATTCATACAAAGTTATTTAAATGAAAGGGGGAGAGTGTAGTTTGAAAGATTTGAGCCGTTGTTTGTGACTAGCAAATGAATGTTGTAATGCTGAAATGTCTACTTAGGAAGAGCTGAAGAGTCTCTTATCCCAAATTGACTCTTCTTAAATGAATTCTTTTTTAAAGTTTTTTTTGTTTTTTGTTTTTTGTTTTTTGAGAGAAAGGGAGAGAGAGAGAGAGAGAGAGAGAGAGCGCAAGGGAGAGGCAGAGAGAGGGAGAGAAAATTTCCAGCAGGCTCCACACTGTCAGTGCAGAGCCCGATGTGGGGTTTGAACTCATGAACTCTGAGATTTTGACCTGAGCCAAAACCAAGAGTCAGATGCTCAACCAACTGAGCAACCCAGGAGCCCCATTTAAAAAAAAATTTGTTTAATCTTTATTTTTGAGAGAGAGGGAGACAGAGCATGAGCACGGGAGGAACAGAAGGAGACACAGAATCCCAAGCAGGCTCCAGGCTGTGAGCTGTCAGTACAGAGCCCGACACGGGGCTCGAACCCACAAACTGTGAGTGGGTTCACAGTGAGCCACAAACGGCTCATGACCTGAGCCGAAGTCGGACGCTTAACCACTGAGCCACCCAGGTGCCCCACCCCATTTTTTAAAAAAATGTATTTTTTTTTTTAACGTTTATTTATTTTTGAGACAGAGAGAGACAGAGTATGAACGGGGGAGGGTCAGAGAGAGGGAGACACAGAATCGGAAACAGGCTCCAGGCTCTGAGCCATCAGCCCAGAGCCTGACGCGGGGCTCGAACTCATGGATCGCGAGATCGTGACCTGAGCCGAAGTCGGACGCTTAACCGACTGAGCCACCCAGGCGCCCCTAAAAAAATGTATTTTGACTCTCCTTAAAATCAGGATCAATCATAAGATGAGTAGATGATGTTCTCATTTTTAAATGTCCCCTCCCTATTATTTCTCCAGTGTTTTTGTATCATAAACTACAGTAATGTTAAAATGAATCTTGAGGCAGGGTCCAGGGAGGTGGCTAAGACAAAGAATCCTGAAAGTATACTTTGAAAAGGAACAAGATTTACCTTTCAGACCAGAGCGTGGCTAAGTGGGGTTGACACGGGGAAGGGGAGACTTTTGGGGGTTGTGTGCGATGACTCTCAGGCCTCTGTTTTAGCGTAGCTAATGGAGCCTCCTGAGCGCCTGTTATCCAGGCCAACCAGTACCGTCTGGTGCTTTGAAGCTGGCCACTTAATGCAGGAGGGCTCCGCTCAGATTATTAGAAGACCTGCTTCTATGATAATCACGCTCTTCCCCCCTGTAGAAATTAGATATTACAGCGTTTACTAATTACAGGCGAGTGGCCCTGGTGCCCTCCCAATGGTAGATTGCTTTGAGATGGCAGCCGGAAATTGAGGTAGTAAAATAAATCCAGAAGAGGCTTGTCAAGCTTTTCTTGCCCATAAAATCAAAATAAATATCATATTTCTGAAGTTCTATGGAAGGAAAAATTGGAAAGATAGCTCAAGTTGCTTAGTAAAGAGAATTTTGTGATCAAAACACCACCACATCAGCCACTGTTAAAACAAAAATGCAATCAGGAAAATTACTTGAAATGTTTATGTTTACTTCCAGTTTTCAAATTAAAGTAGAGCATCATGTTCCTTTGGGTTGTCATTCAACTTCTCTCTTCCTCTCCTGAGTCCTATAAATGTAGTAGCGGATAAACTACTTTTTTTTTTAGAAGTAAAATGACTATCTCAAAACTGACAATTTTTTTTTTTCTGAGAGCCTCATTGCTTGCATGATGCCCAGAAATCACAAACACATCTAGTTCAAGTTTTTTATTCAGTAGACACTCATTTTTAATTAAAAAAATTTTTTTTAAGTTTGTTTATTTTGAGAGAGACAGAGACAATGTGAGTTGGGGAGGGGCAGAGAGAGAGAGAGAATCCCAAGCTGGCCCCACACTGTCAGTGCAGAGCCTGATGCAGGGCTCTCACTCATGATCTGTGAGATCATGACCTGAGCTGAAACCCAGAGTTGGACACTCAACTGACTGAGCCACCCAAGCACCCCTCATTTTTTATTAAACAATTTTTTAATGTTTTTATTTTTATTTTTGAGAGACAGAGCATGAGCAAGAGGGAAGGGGCAGAGAGAGAGGGAGAACACAATCCGAAGCAGCCTCCAGGCCCCAAGCTGTCAGCACAGACCCTGACATGGGGTTGAACCCCCGAAACATGAGATGATGACCTGAGCTGAAGTTGGATGTGTAACTGACTGAGCCACCCAGGTGCCCTTTGGTGTCCTCATTTTTTTTAATGTTTATTTATTTTTGAGAGAGAGAGACAGAGCATGAACAGGGGAGGGGCAGAGAGAGAGGGAGACACAGAATACCAAGCAGGCTCCAGGCTCTGAGCTGTCAGCACAGAGCCCAATGCGGGGCTTGAACTCACAAACTGTGAGATCATGACCTGAGCTGAAGTCAGATTCTTAACAGACTGAGCCTGGGTGACTTCATTTCTGATTTTAAAACTATCATGTAAAATCTTTGCTGAGTGTTATTGAACTACCTTAGTCTGTAAGCCCTATAGCCCTAGGTTGAATGAGTTTGAACACTTTTTAGAGGTAACTAGGTCAACTAATTTCTCATCACCACCAGGACCTTTCCATACAGCCTCTTGGACAACTCCTGTTTCACCTTATGTTTTAGTGACTTGGCATTCAGTGCTTTGTGAGTGACAGCAGTTGCAAAGCTGGTGTTCACGGTCCTTCCTTACATTTGCCCTCAACCTCCCTTTCCCCTGAACCTGTACCTGCCCAGTTCTGTCTTTTGGAACAGAACAGAATGTGTATTTCTTGAGCTGGGCCAGCACAGCACATAGTTGACTGTCGGCTGGCAGGTGAAAAAGTTTCTCCTGGAACGCAAGCCTAACATTACAGTGAAGTCCAAATTCTGTTCTGACTGCCTTTAGTTCCTCCTTCCTTTTTCTTTCTGGCTGATCTCTTTTCTTCTTTCTTCTCTTCAATTGGAGAAAACATTATCAACCCAAGAAACACAGGAAGTCAGTGCTGGGCTTAGAACACAAAATGCCTTCATCTCTGGTGCTGTGTAACAAACTATGCAAGTGAAGGAAAACTACCTACTTTCCTTTCCTGTACTCCCGACCTCCTGACCCAGATTCTTCATGTTCTTTGTGTGTGTGTGTGTGTGTGTGCATGCAATCATTTCTGATCAAATTCTGATCCGAACCTTGGGCTCCATTTACCATATGGGGAATGATAGGAACAACTGTGCAGGAAGGTTAAATAAATCTCAGCGTGGAAAGAGGAGCCTAGCAAAGATGCCTCATGCTTAAAGTGTGGATCCAAGACCAGGAACAAAGACTTTTCTTGCCTGACAGCGCAGGGTGAGCTTCGCCCTCCGACCAGCAGGGGGAGCGCGTGCTTGCAGAACTGGTGCTTGTCCGTGGCCTTGAGCGTGGGCGTTGGCGTGGACAAAGGCGTGGAGGAGGGCTTGAGCCAACAGCTGAGGGTCGGGGGTCCCTGTCTCCAAGGGCCGCGCGGGACGCGTTGGAGGACATGGGCGACAAGTATGCTACTCTCCAGCGGGCCCAGCTGCATCTGGATTTCATCCACGCCAACTCGTGAGTGCGCAGTGGAGCCTGAACAAGGGAGGGTCCCCATATAGTGAAGAAGAATTTGGTCCTTCTAGCGAAATACCAATTTGGAAAAAAAAAAAAAAATGAACTTGGGTATCTGCTTTATGGAGATATTATTTATTTAAACTTGTTTGCATAAAAAATAAAAAGGTGGTAACGGTACATATTCTGAGCTAGACTAAAACTTTTTTTAATTTTTAAATTATTTTTTTTATTTTGAGAGACAGCGAGTGCGTGCATGCACAGGGGATGGGCAGAAAGAGAAAGAATACCAAGCAAGCTCCGTGCTGTCAGCACAGAGACCTGAGGCTGTATCTCACCAACTGTGAGATCATGACCTGAGTAGAAATCAGGAGTGTGGGGCTTAACCCACTGAGCCACCCAGGACCCCCTAGATTATAAATCTTTCTGTTGTTCTAAAATTAACACCAAGTGGTAAGAAGGCCCAGCATTTAACCAAGTATTTAATTGTGGGTTAGCAGAACTACAATCCTACCAACCTGGCCTATCTCTTGTGAATTCTCTGCCCAGCACACTGACATTTTAAAGATTAAAGTTGCTCTCCAGAGAGGAATTTGTATTTATTGATTCCAGCCTCTGTGGCCTGAGTCCTTCCAAAAATGTAACCTCTCCCAGGATGGAATCCTCACGTTCTCGTTATTGCTTAGAGCACCCTGCTTCTCTGTCGGGCCCAGATGCCTTTCTGGTACTCATCGGGTGTTATTTCACATACTCAGATTGCAGAGGCAGATGACAGAGGTTTTCTGTTCCATCCATCATTTCTAACCCAGCACAGCGTAGCAGTGACTGCTGTGTGATTCATAGTGGTTGGTCAGTTTTGGGGAATCTTATAGTAATTTTGGATTTACTAAAAGTACCATCTGATGCAAGTGATGTACCAGGTTTGAAACCACAGAAATGGAAGTGTAAAGAATGCCAGGCAAGGATAGCCTAGCTGCTTGAGACAAACATGTAATTTTTACCAAAAAAAAAAAAAAAAAAGTAAAACAGGAAAATTTTCGGCAGGTGTTTAGTTTTGTCTGTGTCTGTGTGTGTGTGTGTGTGTGTGTGTGTGTGTGTGTGTGTGTGTTTAAATCTCTCTGGAGAAGAATTGCAAGTTGGAAATGATGGAACACCTAGTTAAAAGTTAACTGAAGCAGAAGACGAATGACAAAATAGCAATTTTTAGTTTAAAAAAAATGCTGGAAGGACTGTGAATTTTATCTTGAGAAATTTCCTCAGCTTCAGTTTTGTGTAGTTACCCCAGCTGTTCCCCAGCCCCCTCCTCCCACAGTGGTTTCCCCTGGCCTGTATCCCATTATCAGCTGGTGGTCAGATAACTTAATAACAAAAGTGACAGCAGCAGGAAGCAACAATAACAAAATTAGATACAAATTGGCATCTCCTCAGCTTCTCCAGGTAGATTTTCCTTTGAGAATTCTCTCAGTAAAAACAGGATTGATTTTTTAAAAATTCTCTTTTGCTTCTCTCCCGTGGCCCATTCAACTTGAAGTTGTCTTCTCGCTATCACTAATTATGTCTCAGATTCATTCCTTCCTCTGGACTGCCATTCCTTTAGTTCCAAACAGCCACCATCTCCCCTGTGAGTTACTCCACATGGCCTCTAAATTGGTTTCTATGCTTCCCGTTCTTGCTCCCTGATGGTCCATTTACCTGAGAGCTCCCAGAGTGAGATTTTTTTTTTAAAGTTTATTTATTTATTTTAGAGAGAGAGAATCCCAAGCAGGCTCCATGCTCAGTGGGGAACCCGACATGGGGCTCAAACCCATGAACTGTGATATCATGACCTGAGCTGAAACCCAGAGTCAGATGCTTAACCAACTGAGCCACCCAGGCACCCCCACCCCCCAAGAGTGATATTTTTAAAAAGTAAACCAGCTATGTCATGTCACTCTTCTTAAAACATGACAGTGGTTTCCAGTTACATGTAGGCTAAGTACAAGCTCCTGACCATGGAGTAGGTAGCGTGGCGTGACCCCACTGTCTTGTGTCTCAGCATGATCTCCCTTTTTTACCATAGCCAGAGCATACTGGCCTTGGCTCCTTTCTGCTTCAGTGTCTTTTTGCAACTGCTTCTCTTGCTGGAGTGTTTCCACTCTGTCTCTGCAAGGGACTGGGTTCTCCTCATCCTTTAGGGCTCAATTTAAATGTCTTCTACAAAGAGAGGCTCTCCTTGATCACCATGTCCTCTTCCCCATCACCCTTCCTTTATAACATCCAACCAAGATTTGCCATATCATCTTTGTGTGTTTGTTTACTTGTGTATTTTCTATATCCTCCCACTAGTTTGAGCCCCATGAGGGTGAAGACCATGTCTGTCCACATTGACATATGGCAGGCAGTCTGTAAAAATCTCTTCAGTGAAATAGTCCAGAAACTTCTATGGAATTTCTTTGTCAGAATGACTGCAGTTACTTTCCTGAAGTATTATTTATATGTTGCATTTTTGTGTATTGAACCCTGTGTTTTAAATTCACTAGAAAGGTTTGCAGTTCCAAATGCTGCTTTTGGAAAGCATGTAACCTATACTTCTCATTTGCTCTGTTTTAGATTTTTATACACTGAATTTCTTTTGAGTGAAGGACATCTTTTTGCAGCAATAGTATTTAGTAGTTTTTTTTTTTTTTTTGATTATAAACTTGAAAGCTGACTCAAGTCAAGAGACCCCATATCAGCATGTATTTAAAGTTTAAAATTTCCAAAAAAGGGATATGTGCATGTGTGGGTATGTGTATTTTAAGTTTATTTATTTATTTTGAGAGGGAGAGAGAGGGAAGGGCAGCGAGAAGAGAGAGAGAATCCTAAGCAGTCCTCGCACTGTCAGCACAGAGCCTGACTTGGGGCTTGAACTCATGAACCTAAGGTTAACCTGAGCTGAAGTCAAGAGTAGGATGCTTAACTGACTGAGCCACCCAGGCACCCCTATAGATATATTTTAAAATAAATTTTCAGCTAATGTCTTATGGCCTGAGGTGTTTGGAATCGCTGAGACACTGCAGATGATCTTTCTTCCTGTACAAATGAGCAGATGTGTTTTGATAAATGGGTCTCTCTTGTTTCTGCTACCTGTTTACTAAACATAAAAAGAAAATTGCAGACTGGATCTTCCCTTAATGCTGTGATAAAGTTTCTGATTGAAATATCCACATCAGGAAATGAAAAGCAAGTGTGGGACCCTGAAGGCAGCCTGATTTCACCCACAGATGAACATTCAGCCTTCAAAGCATAAATAGAGACACCTGTCTAATGTGTTTTGTTACCCAGGACTTGGCAGGAGGGGATATAGCAGAGTGACCACAGGTAATTCAGAGGAGAAAAGGGCCTACTGAAAAAATATACATAGATTATATATATCTATCTATTTATGTGTTTATCTATCTATCAACTAATGGGGCAAACAGGGGTCCCCTGCCAGCCTCTGTACATGCTGATGGAGTCTTAAGGCCTTTCAGTGTGCCAGGATTTTGATCAAAATTTTTCAGAAATAATTTTATCTTAAATAATACAATTTTAATGACAAGTTCTCAACAAACAAACAAACAAACCACACTTGAATATTGTTTATAAAGCAATTTTAAAACATGTAAATTTGCCATAAGTACAGAAAGCTGCTTGAAGTCTTTGTTTTATTAGGAACAGATGGGCTGCTTTGGCAATTGTGTTCTTAGGCTCGGCTTTGTAATGGACCACATCTACTTCAGAATCTTGACCATGCTAAGAAAGTTGTTTCTGAAATAACTCCTTAATAGATTATCTGTCCTGAACTGGAGGACATTTGTCTGCAAGTACCTCGAAGCTTTTAACACTGATTACAGAGTTGGTTTAACTTTTGGTTTTCCCTCTTTCTTCTTCAGCACCACGCACAGCTTCCTTTTTGGAGCGCTGGCTGAATTGCTGGACAATGCAAGGTAAGGCTCGTCCGTGAACTACCCCTATGTAGTAGGAGGTTATTGGCAAGGAACAATTGACTTCAGACCCAAGGGAGTGAGAGAAATGTGATCAATAAGGCAATTCTCAGAGCAGCGTCTATAAACTGGCAGCCCTCTTAGCAAGTCTAGCCTGTCTTGTGTTTGTTTGCCTCATAGTGGGAGTGTGCACAGTAGTTCTAAGGAAAAGGAGGAAAAGAAGGGATTGTTTGTAGAGTTTAAGAAACAGGAGGTGCCACATAAAAAATCTGTATCCCTTGCCTACCCCCCCCCCCTTTTTTAAGTAGCAGCCTCAAGGTTGCTCAGGGGTCTAAGGGGCTTGGCATGTGCTCTCTTGGGACCAGCCTGTGCCTTCATCCTTGCCATTCTCAGTGGTCCCCATGGCCAACCTGAAGTCCTTCTGCAGCAGACACTTGACTTTGCCAGGGCTGCTCAGATGCTAGAAATTAATATCAAATGAAGCTGTTTAATGGACTTAGTCAAGATGTTTAGTTTTCTCATGAAGAGGGTCTTTATAAAGTCCCTGTGTTATTCTAAGAAATTATTCTATATCATTTAAGAGTTTGGTGGTTTCCTGTGATTGTCAAAATGAAAACTAGAGGATATCAAAACAGTGTTGTGGACAGCAAGAAAAAATGTGAAGAGATGGTTTGGGGCCTCTTCCTTTTTTTTTTTTTTTCCCCCAGCAGTAAAAAATGGATCAAATATGTATTAATGCAGATACACATGTACATATATGTTGAGACCTATGTGTATGCTTTGACATGAATAATTCTTTTTTGCTTGTTTAACTTTTAAATTTTATTTAAATCTAAGTTAGATACCATTTCTTCCTGATACAACAGCTGATCAGAGAGAAAGTACCTGGGCTAAAGTACAAAGCTTATTATGAAATATCTTAATATGCTGTAGAGGTAAATGATTTTTCTATACCTTACCCCATGGCATTTCGCTGTGAAGAAACTGTTTCTTGGGGCGCCTGGGTGGCTCAGTTGGTGAGCATCTGACTCTTGATTTTGGCTCACGTCACGATCCCAGGTTTGTGGGATCCAGCCCCACATAGGGCAGAGCCCTACTTTCTGCTGTGAGCGTGGAGCCTACTTGAGACCCTCTCTCCCTCTGCCCTTCCTCACCCTTTCAAGTTAAAAAAAAAAATGAAAAAAAAGTGTTTCTTTGAAAACTTCCATTTCAGTGCAGTGGCATTTATGGAGGACCTATTGTGTATATGGTATTTTGTATAATGTACAATTATGGAATGGAGATAATAATACTTTTGTGTCATGTGGCTGTGGTAAGGATTAGGTGAGAAGGCTTAAAAGTACTTCATTCAGTGCTTATTTGACACACAGAAATGCTCAAGGAATGGCAGTGATAGTTCCAGAGTTTCTATAAAGGAGGAGCTTAAAAGCAGCAATTGGCTAGAGGAAGGAGCTAAGGGCCCAACTTTGAAGGCTTTGAACAAGTCAGCCTAGCAATTCAGATGTATTTGGCATAGTTTTGGGTTGGGACTGATGGAAGTGTTGGGAGAGACTCAGATTTTCCGATTAGAATCCCAGTGGCTGTTATTATTCTGAGCTTCCCTTCCCTCAACACATCCGCTGCTGCATCAGCTAAGGCCACTTTCCTCATTGTCTTTCTCCTTTCTCTCACACCCCTCACAGTAAAACCAGGATCTTTTGGCTCTTGCTCTTTTTCTTTTACAATTTCCACTTAAAAAATAATTTTAAAAAATACACAAATAATATCTGTGAGTTGTAGAAAACTGGAAAAACAAGAAAAAAAAAGGGAGTCGTCAGTAATCTTGTCGCATGGTGGGGCAGGGGGCGTCAGCATCCTTCTTCAGATCGTAAATATTTTCCCCTTTGCAGGCCATATGTTCTCTGTTGAAACTACTCAACTCTGCCATTGTGGTGTGAAGGCAGCTATAAGCAATATATAAATGAATGGGCATGATAGTGTTCCAATAAAACTTTATTTATAAAAACAGTTGGTGGGCCACATTTGGCTGTTGGACCATAATTTGCCAACCTCGGATCTAGAGAAAACCACTGTTTTGGTTTTTTCCTTACAAATATGGATGTGTTTATCATATATGTTCTTTAAAAACATGTGATCATCAGCTCAGGTCTCGATCTCTGAGTTCAAACCCCGCATTGGGGTCCATACTGAGCATGAAGCCTACTTAAAAAAACAAAAACATATGATCATACAGTACATATTACTTAGTATTTTGCTTTTTTCTTTTCATTTTTTGGGCACTAAAATATATCATGAAAGTCTTTCTGCAATTTATAGATTATTTTCCAACTAATTTTTTAAAAATAATATCCATTTTTGTTGAGCTTTTTGTGTAGTTACACCACTAAATTCCATCTCTTCTTTTAAAATTTCTGAGTTTCAGGTTTTATAATATTCTCAAATTATGAATGATCATAGGTCTTGGTATATAAAGGTAGAGCAAAACATTTTAGTAATTGTTTTGAAGCAATTTAAGTGGATTTCTCTATTGTTTGGTACCTGACAATAGGTTACACCTCACATGAGGTGTAATTTTTTTAAAACATAATTTCATATTGAGGCAATGATATTTTTATATTGTTTCCAGAGATGCAGGGGCTGCAAGACTTGATGTGTTTTCAGGTAAGCATATTTGTTTTCTCCTCTCCCCCTTTTTTAATTCTAATGGAAAAGCCTGTAGTGATTTTGCTTTTATTTCATGAAATCAAAGCACATTTTATAGATTTTTAATGTAACTTAAGTGCTTTCTGAGTGCAGTGACCCTATGGGGGAGCCAGTTTGAGAGCAGTACGCTCTGTGAGTAGAACTGTTCACTTGTTAGGGGACCCATTTACAAAATTAGATCTTCCAGGGTTTTGTGAAAGCTTCAGAGTGATTTGGAGCCATCAGTTTGTCTGCTGCAAGAAAACAGTTTTATTTTAAAAAGCACATTAACTTAATGGCTATTCGTGATTAAGTATACCTCATTCTCGACTTACCACAGTTTTAAAATGTGTAAGTGAATGCAAAGTATGAATGTTTGAGGGCTGTGAAATTCAAACCAGGTGTGTTTTTGTCACTGACTTCATTTTTAGTCACCAAATGTTGATTGTCCTTGCTAGTTCATTTCATTAGAATACGATGCAAATGAGATCCTGTTCTGTATTTGATACTACCTAGATAAATGTCTGTAGTGTTAAAACTGGTCTCCAACCCCGATTCTGCCAGCTCTCCTATAAATGTTGGCTCTTGGTCACAGATGAGAGGATATGATCTGTGATGTCAATCTGTATCCATACTTAAAAAACAACTCAGGGTGCCTGGGTGGCTCAGTTGTTAAGCATCTGACTTTGGCTCAGGTCATGGTCTCATGGTTCGTGAGTTCAAGCCCCACATCAGGTGAGTGTATACAAGCCTGCTTCGGGTAAAGCCCTGCTTCTGGCGAGTCCCACTTCTCTAACTCTCTCACTGCCCCTGGGGGGATTCTCTCTGTCTCTCTCTGGCCCTTGCTCACCTGTGCCTTCTCTCTGAAACAAACAAAACAAAACAAAACAAAACAAAACAAAACAAAACAAAACACAACAAACAAAAAACCAGCTCAGTTCAATTCAGTTTTCTGAGTGTTTAAGATCCTGTGCTAGATGGGTGCTTCTGGTTCATGAAGGAGAGAGACACGGACACCTCGAGAGATCTGAGAAAACAGAATAAATGATTTTCTTCTTCCCTTTTACCCTCTAGGTTCTGAAAAGTTTGAGAAAGAAAACAAGAGAGTTGGTATCTGTTATTGATAAATGCTAGGTTGGGGTATGGAGCTTAGTATGAGAAATCCAGCAGATTTGCTGATCAAACCCCAGAATCAGACACTTGACCAACCTGTGGAGTCAGGCTTCCCCTCAAAACTGGTCTGCCTGGGGCAAGCGGGACAGAGCTCATGCACTCTGCCAGCAGCTCACTCCCAAGAGGGAACAGGAGAGATCTGAACTGAGCCTCCCTAAGTGATTCTTCCTTAGATTACCAGTCAAGAGAGTGAGCTTGCTGCCCCAGGGAAGAAGTGAGTGGAGGGACAGAGAAGAGCCCCTTTACTAATATTAATGGCACTCCATTCCACATAGAAGGAAACACCACTAGTAGAGAAAAAGTGGTCTTCCCTTTCATATCCAATTATATTGTGTACCATAGAGTAAGTGTTTCTTGCCCAGGAGAGACTCAAAGTAGGGAGGGAATGCAGAGAAAATACCTCATATTTAAGAGCTAGGGCTAAAGTATGAATGTGGTTTTTTGTCAAGTAGTATAAAAAGAAAAGAATATTCTTGTCTGAGGAATTACTGTGAGAAAAAGAATGGAGGTGGATCAGTTTAGAAATTCATTCATCTATTCAGTAACAGTTTATTGAGTGTCTGTTATGGATGAATGAAATGAACAGTTATTCCAGGTGCTAAGGATAGAGCATTGCGCAAAATGTTTGATTAAATATGTGTTCTCAGGAACATGCCTTCTGATGGGGGAGGGATAGACACGAATGAACAAATAATATACCAGGCAATGAAAAGTGCTAAAAGGGGGGATAAAAAGTGGGATAAGAGAACAGAGAGTGATAGACAGATTGTACTATTTTTCATGAGGCGAATAGGGATAGTTTCTCTAACCAGGTGCTATACCATCAAAGATCTGAATGAGGTGTGAGGGGCCAAGCTGTATAGGTACTTGGAGAAAAAGCAGTCAGGGAACAATGAGTAGGCTAGGTTGACTGAAGCTAATTGTTAAAACCAAATAGATGAGTACCTTCAATACCATGCTAAGGTTATTTTCTGTAGACAATGACCATTGAAAAATTTTGAACAATAACATTTGGCCGATTAGTCATGTGCTCTTTTCTCTTCAAAGAAAGCTACTCGAGCCATAGCATACAGGATGGTCTGTAGAAGTGTGAAAGGAGGGATAGCAGGGGTGTGGGGCTACACAAGGACCTATACAAGATTTCATGAGAATTTGAACAAGAGGAGAAGAGGACAAGATTTAAGCTGCATTTCATTCAGAGCACAGATATTACTGATGAAGGGTCGAAGGGTTGAGAAGAATTATCCAGAACCACAAAGTACAACAGATATAATTGGAATTCACACGTTATGTTCTTTTGGGTTTGTGGCAGGACACCAGTGGGGCACGACAGTTCTCATTTCTCCTACTGTCTCCAGCACTTGGCATTCTCTCTCCCTCTCTCTCTCTCTCTCTCTGTATCTCTCTCTCTCTCTCTGTATCTCTCTCTCTCTCTCTCTCTCTCTCACACACACACACACACACACACACACAATCTTTGCCATTTGCATTGAAAATGGCACTTCTTTCTTTAGGTTGTATGTGTTTTGTGAAGAGGATTTTTGGTTTTAAGTTATGTATTCATAAAAAAAGCATCTATTCATGTTTTAAAATTTTTTATTGCAGCAAGTTGCAATATGGTTATCAACTTACCAAACTTTATTTTTCTGACAAAAATAATAAACCAGGGTCAGGGCTTATGTAGCAATAGATAGAATTGATATGGGATAAAGAATTCATCTAAGCATTGGGCTGGGTTTCGGAGTATTTACTGAGGCTCCAAGTCACTTTCCAATCTTAAGTTTTCTTCAGGTAACTTGAGGGAGGGCTATAAAATTCAAACTAACATGTTTAGACATTGATATTTTATCTGTTCATGCGTATTGGTTCTAGTAAACTTGGCTTTGCATTCAATATGTGTGTGTGTGTGCATATATATGTGTGTGTGTGTATATATATATATATATGTATATATACATATATATATGTATATATACATATATATATATACGTATATATATATGTATATATATATATATATATTTGTATTTGTATGTATATATATAGTGCTGACCAAGTGTCAGGCACTGGGTTAAGTGCTGAGTAAACACAGTGCCTGCTTTTAAGGAACTGGCATTCTAATGTGGGGTTCTGTGGAAAATATGGTGTATATCTTCACTTTTATGGGTGGAGGGCCCTTAACTTTCACCATATCTCTGAGGCAACTGTGTTCCAAAAAAAGCTACTAATCTGAAAGAGAACTAGATACATAAACAGGTATTTGTCTGTCCTTTGAATGGTAGGAAGCACACATTACAAACTAAATGTTCTTTATGGGCACCTGATGATGTGGGAGAATTAGGAAGGTGTCCTAGAAGGAACCTTATGTGAACGAAAGACCTAAAGGGGAAATAGGCCTTGGCATGGTGAATCAGAGACTGAAAGGGACAAAGAGGCAGTATGTGCAGGGGCTTGAATATGGAGAGAACATAGAACACTGATGGAGTTGCAAAAATGTTTGAGATGCTCAAGATTAGTTAAAGAGAATATTTGTGTGGAAGTGGAAGGCTGCAGTATGGGTGAGGGGAGGGAGTGACAAGAGATGAACTCGGAGAGTGTATTAGGGTTCTTCAGAGAAACAGAACCAGTAGGAGATAGCTAAATAGACAGACACTGTAAACAGACAGACGGACAGATATGATCTGCCTCCCTTCCCCCCTCTAGATATGTATGTGTATTTATGTATAATTTTCTATATATCTGTATCTATCTACGTCTATACATATAGATAGTTCGCGGGGGGAGGGTGAGAGGGTGGGATTTTAAGGAATTGGCTCACATGATTGTGGGGGCTAGCACATCTGAAACCTGTAGGGCAACTGGCAGGTTGGAAAGTCAGGTAGGGCTGATATTGCAGTCTCAAGTTCCAAATCTTCCAGGTAGGCCAGCAGCCTGGAGACTCAAGTGCAATTTCTATGTTGCAGTCTTGACACAGAAAATCGCTTCTTTGAGAAGCCTCTGTCTTTGCCTGAAGGCCTTCAGCTGATTGGATTAGGCTCACCCACACTGTGGAAGTTATTTGCTTTACTTGAAGTCAACAGATTGTAAACGTTAAGTCTATCCACAAGTGTTTTCATAGCAACATCTAGACTAATGTTTGACCAAACAGCCGGGTACCAGGGCTTAACCAAGTTGACACATAAAATTAATTGTGAAATGCATGCTGGTCTGCACTCTGCTTTGAGCGGGAGCAAGGAATTAGGCAGCTGTTGCTGTAATCCAGAAGAGAGATGATGGTTTCCTGAGCTAAGGCAGTGTTGTGAGGATAGAGAAAGTGGTCAAACTTGAGAGCTTGAGAGGTGTTGAGAAGAGGTGGAATTGAGAAGACATATGGAGATCCTGAGGTTTTGACTCGGGCAGCTGAAGCCTAATGCAGAGTGATGCCATTTATTGAATAGAAAACATCAGAAGGAGAAGTAAATCTGGCGGAGAAGGTGTTGTGGTTTGTTTTGGAGATGCATATTTAACAAATAATAGAAATTAATCTGGAATCCTTAGTTTTAAGGATTGGAAATAAATGAGGCCAAGCTTCAGGGTGGAATGTAGGGGAATATTAAATTTTGAGGCTATGATGGTCTGCAGCAGCTCATTGGGGTTTATAGAAAAAGTAAGCACTGCATATGTCTCTTGGGAATTTCGAGTCTTTCCCACCTATTCACCAGAGAATGCCCTTCTTTCTGCAAGCTCCTTACATGAGACCTTTATCCCAAGAGCTGCAAAATCTGTTGCATCTATGCAGAGCCTCTTGAGGCTTGGATCAGGGGGTTCCCAGTGCTGATAAACACTAGAATAATCAGGAGAATTTTTATTCCTGTGCCTCATCCAAGACCAGTTAATCCGGAGTATCTCTACATAATTAAAATGTTCAGCCACGTTGAGAACAGCTACATTGTGCAAAGAATTTAACAAGAGTGGGCTTCCCCTTGTTGAATTGTGGAGAATGTCATCCTCAGTCAGGAACGGTTGAACAGAGCAAATACCTAAAGTGGAGGAGGAATGTTCTGATACAGAAGTTGAGGTCACCACTCCCAATAGACCAGGCTGAGAGAGGAACTGGGAAAATGAGATGGGAGGGAGGATCCAGAGGGTTTATTGGAAGTGAATTAGCAGGAGTGGGGGAGAGATTAGAAGTGGGTATGTGAGCCTAAAATTATGAACCTGGAAAGCTTAGGTATGTGTTTTAGATAGTTATTTATGGATTACCTTGAACATTATTTAATTTTTAAAATGTAGATTGAGGGTGACCATTGAACACAAAGTTGACTTAACAGATGTGCTAAAACTGAATCATAGGCATAGAGTTAGCAAATCAGTGGGTGTCTGAGGTTGGGGTAGGTGTGATGGGCATGGAAGGGAGCAAGAAGGGAAGGACTACAGAGTGACCTGAGGAAACATTTGAGGTGATAGGTATATTCACTACCTTGATTGTGATGATGGTTTCATGGGTATGTACATATGCCAAAATACATCAATTTTACACTTTAAACATATGCAGTTTTTTTTGTGTGTAAGCTATTTCTCAACAGAGTTATTAGAGAGAGACTTATATATATATATCCTTATATATATATATCCTTATATATATCCATATATATATATATATATCCTTATATATATATCCATATGTATATATAACATATATATATATAACTTACATATCCAAATGTTGAAATTATTTTCAGAGCCAGATTATAAATTGAGCATTAAAATTAGTCTCATTAGTTTTAGTTACACCTTTATATTTTTTAAGGGAGATTATTTTGTTATCTTAATGATATCTCTTAATCATCAAAATCGATTCCAAATAATTTAGCTATTTTCAAAAATCAAATGCATTTTCAAGAGGCAAATATTTGCTGCCACTAAGAAGCACACACAAATGGTTCTTACGGGAATTAACTACTTAGAAGAGAGCCTGAGGAATTTAATTAAAATGGCCTAGATTGACTTTAGAATTAGTGCTTTGGTGGAAGGGCAAAAAGGTTGATCAATTTGATAGAGGGATCCTGGGGTCACATCACCATCTACTTTTATTCCCTCCCACAGGGAGGAAATGCCTGAAGTTTAAAGGGCCAGATTCCAAAGCAGGGCACGCCATGCTGTATACATAATTTATTAATGTGTAGGTGTTTTATGTTAGTTTAAAGCCTTTTTGTTGCATGATTATTTTCCCCTGCAGTTTCTTGTGAAACTCTAGCCAAGACACCTTTCGGAGTGCCACTATTGTGCCATAACTCTGTCACCCAGTGGCTGCATTTGAGGAGGACAAACAATTATGTAAGCAGCATGACTTTCTTATGAACAAATTAAGGCCAATATTTATTAGTAATAACTGTTTTCTCTTACAGTGGATAATGAAAAACTGCAGGGTGGATTCATGTTGTGCTTCCTGGATGATGGATGTGGTATGAGCCCTGGTAAGTTAATTATCTAGATACCTAACTGGCTGTTAGAGGAAACCGTCTGAAAGCCCATAAAATAAATAAAAATAAATTGAGCTATCTATGCAAAAACAGGTATGGCACTATTAGGAAAATAAATCTCAGACTTAACATATTGTTGAACTTTTTATTTTATTTATGTATTTATTTATCTAACAATTTTAATCTTTATTTTTGAGAGAGAGAGAGAGAGACAGAACACAAGCAGGGGTGGAACAGAAAGAGAGAGAGATACAGAATCTGAAGCAGGCTCCAGGCTCCGAGCTGTCAGCACAGAGCCCTATGGGGGGCTTGAACCCACGAACCGTGAGATCATGACTGAGCGGAAGTCAGATGCTTAACCGAATGAGCCACCCAGGCGCCCCTATTGTTGAACTTTTTAGATTTAATTATTCCAGCTGACAGAGTAAATTGTAATCAATGTAATCATCTAAACCAAAACAAAAAGTGAATGTGGACAAATATTGCAAGAAAAATAAAAAAGAGAAGATACCAATTACTTAGAAAAAAAAATTCTAGGAACAAATGGAAAAGAAAGGGTAACTGGATGGGTTCTGAGATTGCTTTAGCCTGCCCTTCAGGTAGTTCTTGCAAGAGTCCTGAGGCAGTTTCCAATGCCTTTAGGCTGTTTTTAATTTTCTGCTTAACCTTGAGGTGGAGGTTACCTCCCCTTGTTTTTCATAGTTTGTTTTTTGCCCGAAGTTCAAGGGTTTAATAGCTTCAGTCTATTCTTATCATAATGAATACATTTATAACTCATTGCATGATTTTTTTCTTTTGTATCTTCGAGGCATTCAAAATGCAACACATAGTAGGTACACAATACCCATTTGCTGTGGAATTGATACCCTCTGATAAGGGCTTTGAGTCATTTGGGATAGCTTGTCTGGGATTTCTTGTTTAACACTTTTCCATGTCCCATAAGGCAGGGTTTTTGACCACTAGGTTAAAAAAAATAGGGAGTTCAAACACTACGGAGCAGTTCTGGTCAGTTCTACACCAGAGGAGAGGATGTGCATCAGTGCTGCTAGTAGGAAACTGAGAATACAAAGTTATTTTCTTGGGGCATCTGGGTGGCTCAGTCGGTTAAGTGTCTGACTTTGGCTCAGGTCACTATCTTGCAGTCCGGGAGTTCGAGCCTCACATTGGGCTCTCAGAGCCTGGAGCCTCCTTTGGATTCTGCATCTCCCTCTCTCTGCTCCTTCCCTGCTCCCGCTCCATCTCTCCCTCTCAAACATAAATAAACATTAAAAAAAAAAAAAAAAAGTTGTTTTCTTGTTAGTCTCTGAAGTTCTCCCTTGGCACGAATAGTCAAAGATTATTAGCAAGTTCAGAAAATGCTCAAATATCTCACTCAGTTCTTGTTCTGACTTTGGATAACTTTGATTTTTCCAGGTGATTTTGACTAAGAGTATTGTTGTTTCCTTAGTGTTTAAATAAGAGAAAGATTTTATGAGAAAATCATAATGAAAAAAACAGTTTTGCTTTTCGCTTCTAGGCTGACTGTTAAGTTCATTTACCTGAGTTCTTAAATAACAATATATGATCTAGTCTAAGAGTTGCAGGATTTTTTTTTTTTTTTACCTCAATACCCAGGGTTTGTTGTCTCACTGCTTCAAAGAATGAAAGATAGATACAAAATGAGCAGGAGGCATAAGATCAGAAAGTAAGAATAGTAGGAAAGCTCTGTTTACAGAGAGGGGACATTTGAAAGTGAATACCCGCGACAATAGCCAACGGTCTTTATTTTATAAGGTTCTGGTCACCTCCCCTCTTCCCTTCCCCCTTGTTCCTTCTCAAGTCCTACCCTATTGGACTGATAACTCTAGTGCTGGTTGTCCATTACTGATTGGCTCATTTCCATTGTATGAGGGCTGGTCTGTGGCCAAACCGTTCCTTGTGGGTCATAGTTTATGATCTACTTATTTTTAGTCAGGTCTTTTGTCAAATTCCTGAGAAAACCAAAGGGGAGTAGGTGGTGTTTATTACATTCTTGAGAGGGACCTTACTCCTGAGAGGGTTTGCTGTGGTCAGACACTCCCAGCATTGTTCCAAAATGTGTGTTTTTCCCCACCCAGGGACCTCAGTCAGGTCCTAACCTTTCCCTCTTTGTGTATTTTATCCTACTTTCCCTATTATATAAGGCCCTTCATTAAAAAAAAAAAAAAAAGAAAAAAAAAGAAGCAGCGCCTTTTATATATGGCTGTGAGCAAAATGATGAAAACACAGGGAAGTGGCAAATACTCAGATTTTTAGAAGGAACTCAAACTTCAGTTGACATATGCAGTAGTATTTTTAAAAGCCCATTAGTGTTGAGAGACCAATTCTTTGTTAACATTGATTGGAAATCAAGTAGTAAGTTAGAAGGAAGAATTTATCTGATGACTGAAAATAGACTCTGTGGCCCAAACTGATCTGGATCAACCTTGATCCATGGAAGTAACTGCAGTAGCTTCCACCCTTCACTTCTGGTCCTGCCCCATTAAGTCCATTCCTCACATAGCAATCCTGAGGGTATTTGTTATCTTTTAATATAAATCACATCATATCATTCCCTTGCTTAAAACCCATAGTGCTTTTTCGTTGCTTTGGGGTAAAATTTATTCTCCCCAATAATGCTTCTAGTTTCTTGAATTATTTGACCTTTGTCTACCTCTTTGATCAATTCCCACGTCTCTGTCTCCCTTATTTATAGCATTCCAACTACATCTGCTGGCCCTTCACTTGAATCTCATCTCAGATGTCACCTTAGGAAAGAGGCCTTCCCTGATCATTCCTTCTGAGGGCCACATTCCTTTTAATTCTCTATCACATTAACCTGGTTTTATTTTCTTTACCTAATACTCTCATAAATGGTCTTATTTATTTTCTTCTTTTAATCTGTTTCTCCTGCCATGACATAAAGTTATTGTGGACAGGGGTCATGTCACTGTTCTATACCTGTGCCCAGAACTCTGGCCCCACCATACATGGGAGTCTGTGAAGTGTGCTTTGAAAACCACAGAATATGGTCTCTGGTAACTCTGTACTATTACCCTTACAGTAACATTTATCAGCTGTTTAACCTTGAGCAGGTTACATAAACTCCTTGAAGTTCAGAGGATTCTTCTCTAGAATTCCAGAATGCCCTGGAGAGATCTGGAGAATAACTATGAGAGTCTGAAACAAGTAGCCCTTTTTCCTCAGGTAGTATCAGACTAGAAACCATTCTGCCCTTCTCAGTCTTACCTGGGGCCAGGTAAGAGTCAAATTCGTGGAAAATTAGTAGTGGTACAAATAATTATAACACTTTTATTCGCACTTGACAGGTAGTGTGCGTTGTATTCAGGGTTTCACATGTAGATAATCTCATTTAATATATTTATCTTCATCAACAGCTCTAACATAGGTATTAACAGTTCCCTTTTAGAGATGAGGAAATTAAGACTCAGAGTTTAAGCTCTGTGTACCCAAAGTCATATGGCTAGGTCTGTCTGACCGTCAACATATTGCACTTGAGATCCTGGGCAGGGATCATGGAGCCTGGCAAGGATCCTTGTCTCTGGACTGACCCAAGAGATATGGGTTTGTTCTAATGTCTTGAGATATGTGTGACATCCTGACAACTTGACCTCTGGCCATTGTCATTGATTCATAATTCCTAACCACTTAAGTGTCTTTCTCAATTACAGAGGAAGCTTCAGATATTATTTACTTTGGAACATCTAAGAAACGGTCATCAACCTTGAAGTTTATTGGACAATATGGTAATGGTCTTAAAAGGTGAGAAATTATTTTCCTTTAAAAAAAAAATATTTATTTATTTTTGAGAGAGAGAGAGAGAGAGAGAGAAACAGCAAGGCAGGGAGGGGTAGAGAGAGGGAGACAGAGGATCCAAAGCAGGCTCTGTGCTGAAAGCAGAGATCCCAATGTGGGGCTAGAACTCATGAACCATGAGATCATGACCTGAGCCAAAGTTGGACACTTAACTGACTGAACCACCCAGGTGCCCCAGAAATTGTTTTCCTTTAGGGCATGTATTATTGATATTGGGAACAAGCTTTAAAAAATATATATGTATGTATGTATGTATGTGTGTGTGTATCTATCTATCTATCTATATATTTATATTTATATTTTTATTTTATATTTATATAAATGTTATATATAAATAAAAATAAAAAAATACATATATAAACTTGAGAATCCTACCTTGTTTTGGGATTTCCATACCTATAACTGACTTGGATCTTTACAAGATTTTTATTTTTAAAGTTTATTTATTTATTTTGAGAGAAGGGGGTAGCAGAGAGAGGGAGAGACAAAATCTCAGGCAGGCTTCATGCTGTCAGCGCAGAGCCTGATGCAGGGCTCGAACTTACAAACCGTGAGATCATGACCTGAGCCGAGATCAAGGCTTGGACCCTTAATGACTGAGCCACCCAGGCACCTCTACAACATTTTTAAATTTAATTCTCAGATAGGTGATGAATCATCTTTTAGGTATTATTGAAGGACCAGCTCTGTACTTCAGAGTTTCACTTAATTTCTGTGTTCTTTTGTTCTCAGAGCATGTGTTAGTGTAGGTGAATATGTGTCCACAGCTTATTATTAACCAGTCTCAATGTAAGATGAGGACAAGAGAATATGAGACAAGAAAATATGCCACCTGTGTGGCACCTGCCAGGGACAGATGATTATTCTTTTCTTGAGTCCTGAGCAGTACCTTATTTCTAGCAGTCATGTTTCAAGCAAGGGTGTAGGGCTAGATTAGTTCAAATGCATCTGTTCTACTTTGAGAAAAAAGCATTTGTTCCCATTTGGTGATGGGTCAACAAAACAGTGGAGTTACTTCTATGAAAGAACAATTCATTACACTGCATAGTTTCATGCCCACCTATTTCTTCTTTTCCGTATGTGAGATGTAAACCAATATATTCTTGATCTTTTTATATAGTGGATCCATGAGGATTGGAAAAGACTTTATTCTTTTTACAAAGAAGGAAGAAACGATGACCTGTGTGTTTTTTTCTCAGACATTTTGTGAAAGAGAAGGTCTTAGTGAGGTAAGAATTTAGATTTTCTTTTGGTTCCCACGGTAACGGTGTTGTTTTCATTTGCCATCTCAGGAGGTGAAGGCTACAATGGTTCTTTTCTGATTATGATTTAGAAATTTAGGAACGTATTTGGGAAATGGATAGAGGGTGGCTCAACAATCTGGGGTCATCGGAAGCCTGTCCTATTGACTTTTCTTGAGTGGGTTTTTAACTCCTAGGCAGTTTTCAGAACTTAATTTTCATTATCCATGTACCTGAATCTCCCAGAGTAAGAGGCTCCTTTTGGCACAGTGAGATTTTGGGAGCCTGCAAAACATTTCCACCACTTGTGCCATAAATGATCATTTTAAGATAAGTATTGGATTAAAAGACTTGGAATACAAAATCTAAAGAAATTGGGTGAAAAATAGACTTGAAACTGTAACTCTAGTGACTATAATTTCAACTCCATTTGATGACCTAGATATGCCTTATTAATTTGCAGTGTCTGGGTTTTACTATTCAGAATGTCAGTTGTAATTCCATACAGCAAATACAGGTTAAGGAACTGCCTGGCACAGATACCTTCCCTGTGGAAGGTAGGACACCAGCAGAAGATCGTCTGATCATCAAAGTGATCACAAAATAAGATAGCCTTGTCACAAAATGTAGGCAGACACATGTGAATTGGATACATGACAAAATGAGAGTGTTTAAAAAGAAAGCTGTTCAGTGAGTATGCATTTCTGCCATTAACAAAATTGTCAGAAACAATGGTATAGATAGAGAGCCTTGACTGGTCAGTGAGGGTTTTGTGGAGAGACTTCCACTTGCAGCTGGAAGGGCTGATACGTGGAGAGCAATGGCAGCAACTCTCAGACCTAGAGATGAGTACTGGGGTTTTGAAGGGCAGTGTGGAGATATGAGGAGCACGGCATGCCCACTGGCAGTGGTGGAGTGGGGCTGGATAAGGAACAGTCTATAGGCAATAGGGAGTAGTTGAGTGAGAGACTGGTAATGAGGAAAAGCAATGCTTTAAGCATTTATGTTATTCTTTATGTATGTAAAGGCATGGAAAATTGACCAAAGCTGAGGTTACAGCTTTCCTAAGATGGCCCATTTCCTTTTTTTAAAAACTAAAACCAGCAACCCTTTCCCATTTCCAGTACTACAAAGGCTGTCTCTTTCAACAGTATGAGCAGAGTTTTTCAATATTTTCCTTAATATCTCTATATAACACACTTGTATTACTACTTCTTGGTTTGATGTAGGTATTATCTATTAACTGCTCATTACAAAAGGATTTATATATATTTTTTCCTCTGTTTATATCACACATACATACCATCCCAATTCTCCACCCTCAACGTAGCTCCATTGTAATTTTACTTATGCTGATGTTTGATATTTACGTTTTAAGACCAGAACCACTTTTCACAACTATAACCATGTCATGAACTATTTTTTCCTTTACCTGCATGATTTTTCATTTTTCCTGGAATTAATAATTGCTTAATGTTTTATGTTCTTAACACTGTCACTGAATATTCTCTTGGTTTTCTGTCTTTATCGCTATCTTAACCCCAGTCTCCTGTACTCTTCTTAGTCCCACCTACTGAAGACTCTGTTCTGGACTCTTCTGATGCACTCCCCCTCACTCCTGCTCTCCACAGCTGGTGCTCTGCTCGCTCCCATCATCTATCCTTGAGACCATATCCTCCATGAGTTTTCTTTTCTTTTCTTTTTTTTTTTCTATTTATTTATTTTTGAGAGAGAGAGAGAGAGAGAGAGCGGGGTAGGGGCAGAGAGAGAGGGAGACACAGGGTCTGAAGCAGGCTCCAGGCTCTGATCTGTCAGCACAGAGCCGGACACAGAACTTGAACCCACAAACTGTGAGATCATGACCTGAGCCGAAGTCTGACACTTAACCAACGAGCCACCCAAGTACCCTCTATGAGTTTTCTTAACAAGGGTACATGAAAGGTCAAGTATTTTGAGACCTTACATGCATGAAAATATTTTTATTCTATCTGAACATTCAATGGTAATTTGGCTTGGTGTTATTTGTAGGTCGGAGTGAATTTTCCCTCAGGAATTTGAAAGCCTTGCTCCAATATCTTATTTCCAGTGTTATTATTGAGAAGTCCGAAGCCATTTAAATTTCTGAATCTTGTTTCTGACTCTTATCTCCCCTTGTACATTTTGAAGTCAGTAGAATCTTGTTTGTCTCCAATGTTCTGATTTAAGTATTTTGCTTTTTGGGCCAGTCTATTTGCATCCATTGTGCTGGTTGTTTGTTGGGCATTTTCAATCTAGAAACACGTGTTGTTCAATTTGGGGATATTTTTCTGTAAAGTTAATGATTTTTCTTCCATTCGTATTCCCTTTCCTCTCCTTCTGCAACTTCTGTTGCGTCTGAACTGGTTCTTTAATTTTCTTATCTTTTCTCTCCTGTTTTCTGTTGTTTATATTTTTGTTTTGTTTCCTGGGAGATTTCCTAACATTTATCTTCTAACCTTGTCATAGAAATTTTTTTCTGTAATCATATTCTTCATTTCCAAGAAGTGTTTTAAATTCTCTTAATATTCCTTTTTAAAGATCTATAGTTTTGCTTCATGGATACAACATTTTTCCTTTTAGCATTGTGAAGATATTAGCAATGATTTATTTATATTTTCCTCTGAAATGTTCATCTTCCTCATGCAGTTTTTGTTTCCACTGAGTTGCTTTATTTGTGCTTATTTGGTCTGTATTTATCATATTGGAGTAGTACTCCATATTGGAGTACTACTTTAAAGAGTAGTCCAATAAAATGTGGATTGAAAGCTCTGTGAGAGTGGTGTTCTAGCTGAGCTGTATGATTGCGAAACCCTCAATGTAATTTTCTAGATGTTTTTCCTTCTGGGCTAGTCCGATTTCTCCAGGAAAACTCCTACAGTCTTCTGCCTGAAGGCCTACCTGACATCTTTGGGGGGCCCAAATGAGAGAGGAGGCCTGGGTTCTCCGCACTCAGTATGTGTATTTCGACCCCTCTGATCTCAGTAAGGTCCCCCTGATCATTGTGCCTGACATATCCTCTAATCCAGAAATAGCTTGTTCTACTCTTTCTAGAGAATAAGCATCCAGTCTCTGTGGAATTGGGAGAGCTAGTGGCAGATGGGGATCGGGATGCTACTTCTGGCTCTTCCCTCTGTATCTCACCTCCACGGTTAACGCATGCCATCGGTCTCTGAGCCTTTTACGGTGTTCTGAATTGTAAACAGGCTGTTTTTCTCTTCTGGCATGGGCCTCCGGTCGGCTTTCCTGGGTATGCTGTCATGTACTTTTCAACTTCTGAAGTGTCAGTACCGTTGTTCCCTCTGCCGTCCTACCCATATTTCATTAGTGGGCCGAAGCAGACTCCATCTGTCCCCACATTCTACAATGGAGCATTTTAGAACACAACTCTGAGTGTACATAATTGTTATGTGTCTCTTCTTTATAAAACTAGAATACAAGGCGGAAATAAACTTTTAATTTCATGTTTTCCAATTTGGCTAGATGGGGAATGGACTGAATTAGGAACAGACGGAAGGATGATGGTTTGTATTTGTATATTTCATAGTAAACTGATGTGTGTGTTTTTTATAGGTTGTGGTTCCAATACCTTCATGGTTAACAAGAACCAGAGAATCTGTTACAGATGATCCTCAAAAATTCTCAACAGAGTTGTCTATAATTTTTAAGTACTCTCCATTTAGAAATGAAGCTGAATTGATGCAGCAGTTTGATATGATCTACGGGAAATGTGGTAAGATCACCAAAATTCTGAAATCTTGATAGAAGTATTTGCTTTTACTGCCTTTGGAAAGGTACTTTACATGTACTTTTGTATTTTTTCTATTTATAATACCATGCAGGATCTCTCATGGGCACAGTCATTCATTTTATCCATATGAATTTTGTCTTAAGTGAATCCAGACATGAATAGCTCTAAATGCCTGACACTGGGAGAAAGATTTGTACTTGCCTGAGCTTGGGGAACTCTGGATGTGAAGAGGATGACATAGTGTGTGACCACAGGGAATACATAGTCCCTGCACCAGATAGCAGAGTTAGGAGATGCTTACCACAGCGTCTAAGGTTAGAGGAGAGTTTTATGAGAGAGTTAGCAACTTAGAAACCAATGAGTCTAGGTTTCTGTGGCAGAGAGTTAGTAAAAGCTTCGTGTTCCAGATGAACAGAGCTTTCTGTATTTCTGTATTTATGTGTCTACTAACATTTTCCAGTGCCACTCATTCTCCAAACTTCTACCTTTACTATCTAGAAACAAGAAGAATCTACTCTAGAGAAAGCTGTGTGCATTTTCCTTTCTGCAACTCCTTGATTTATGTAATGTATATAGTGAAATTCTGAGAAATTTGTTTCTGAGTTGGCTTGTATTGCCCTCAAAATTTCTTCTCGAATTTGTGGCATTTTGTTTAAAAATGGTATTTTTTGTCACTCTCTCCCTTTTCTCTTAGAGGAAAACTAGTGGCAACTTAATAAATATTAATGTTATTAATGTATACGTGATACACTTTAAGGGGAGCTAATGTGATTTGTTGGTTGACTTTAAAAAAATTATTTAACTTCAAGTTCATTAGCATACCTTGTGGTATTAGTTTCAGGAATAGAACCCAGTGTTGGTCGACTTTTAATTGTGAAATACTCATGTAAATACTAATGAAAGGTATACTATTTCTTGAATATTTTTCTAAACACCTTATAAATATTAATGCATTTAATTCTCAAAACAACTCTATGCTTTAGGTGCCTCATGAACTCCATTGTGTAGATTGGAAAAATTAGATTCAAAGAGGTTAGGAAATTTATCTGAGGTCATTGCATTGGTAAATAAATGATTGATCCAGGATTTAGACATACGCAATTTTCGTCACCGTGCTGTTTGTTCTCTCTTGTGTCTTAGTACTACCAGGAAAAGTGTAATTGGCTGTTTTTTTAATTTCTCTGACAGTCTTGTTTGTCTTTATATCACAATCAACTTTGTAAAGAATTGGGATTTTTTTTGTTAACTATGCTTTAGAGCAGGGGTCAGAAAACTGTAGCCTGCAGGTCAAATCCAGCCCCATATGTGTTTTTATAAATAAAGTTTTATTGGAACACAGCTAAATTCATTCATTTATGTATTCTCTATGGCAGTTTTCATGCTGCAGTTGTGGACTTGAATTGTGAGTAGTTGTCACAGAGACCGTATAGCCTGCAAAGCCTGAAATGTTTATTATCTGGCCCTTTGCAGAAAAAGTTTGCCAATGCATATTATAGGGTCTAAAAGCAATTCTTCATATTTGTACAAATTTTAAAAACTCATCTTTGTTTTTATGTGCATTGGTTTCAGTTCCACCAACGAGAGCTTTACCTATAATACAAATTTAGCTCAGACTCCTCCAACTATTTTCATAATGCAAATTATGAAAAAAGTGCCAAAGTTTAAGAATCCACGTTGAGAGACTTACAATGAATTGAATAGGAATAAACACTTTCCCGTAGAAACTCAACACTCTGGAAGAAAGTGGAATGTGCTGTAAGACGTACATCTTGGAACTTATCCAAGCATATTATTTACTGAAGTGTTGAAGGAAATTTGGTCTAGAGTAAGCTTAATTCCATAGATGAGATAATAGCACTATGACTAATATTTGGTGTTGTTCCAATACTGACAAGGCAAACATCCTTTTTTCTACTAGGTACTTTGCTGGTTATTTATAACTTGAAGCTTTTGCTTAGCGGAGAGCCAGAGTTGGATGTTAAGACTGACAAGGAAGATATGCTGATGGCTGGGGCTCTTGAGGAGTGAGTAGTATGTGTGTTTGACAGAATGTCTCTCAATAATGGCAGTATCCTGGTCCTATGTCTGAGGCCACTGGGCCTTAGCACTGAGATAATTCATTTTACCCCAGTTACAGATGAAGAGAGTTAGGCTGGACCATTGATTCCCAAACCTGGCTGACCCTCTGAGTGACCCAGACAGCTTCTTAAGTATAGGATCTTGTCTTATCCCAGACTTTGCTGAGTCAGAATCTCCAGATATCAGGCGTAGGAGTCAATATTTTTCACATGTTGCCCAGGTGATTTCGAGGTGGCAGCACATTTTGGAACCACTGGAATAACACCTTCAAGCTTCTCTAATTCTGAAACTCTTATTTTATGAATATTAAAACTGAAGAAAACAGAGTTCATTATTCGTTACATATCATTAAAAATGGGCATCGGTATGGTATGGAGCAAAAAGAAATATGACCAACCGATAATTAAGAATGGCCTTATGAACTTCACGCTTGCAGTTTATAAGTAAATAAATTGACACATTCATTTTTCTTGGCTATTAGGAATCTATATGAAACAGAATAAGGAAGGATTGGGGAGCATGAATGAAAATTGTGGAGAAATAATGCAACAGTGACCAAACCTAAGTTTCTCCAAAGTAACTTTGTATTTGAAACTTATCAGCTTGAACGCGCAGTTTCTTAGTGTCAGAACTCTAGAGTTACAAGGGATTTTGAAAGAGTTAAATTCAATCTGATTCATTTTAAATACTGATGTTTGGTGCAAATAAAATGAGAGCAGCAAATATGAAGCATATATGAAATCTTAAATTTTCTAGTAGCCATGTTAGGAAAGGTAAAAAGAAAGAGGTCAAATTAATTTTAATAATGTTTTATTTAATCTGGTATATATAAATTATAATTTTAATATGAAAAATATTAATGAGACATTTTATACTCTTTTTTTTTCCTGCTAAATCCTTGAACTCTAGTGTGTGTTTTGTACACATAGCATGTATCAATTTGGAGCAGTTTTCTAGCATGGCCAATAGCTACCATATTGGGCAGTGCAATTTTAGACTAAGATATTGAGACCCAAGTAAATACATAAACTTAACAAAGAACCTATTTTTGTTTCGTCTTTGAGGTGAAATTTGAAAACCCCTTCCCCAGTTAGAAAATTTAATGTTTGATAATGCTTTTAGATGATCTTTTCTACTTAAAGTTTTTTTTATGATTTATATTTTTCTTATTTCATTCTAAAATGTGTAATTCTTAATTTACACAGAAATGAAGGGTTTTTGTCTTGGAAAAAAAAATCCAACCTCTTTATTGTTATACAAATGCTGGGAACCCTTTTGGCAGTATTAATACGCCAAGATCAGAAAGGAGGCCCAGAACTGTTACTGGCACGTCTATTACCATCTCCCCCTTTCCCGCTGACCCTACCTTTCTGCTTAACAGCTGGTTCCAGAACCAATATCTCATGCTACTTAAAAGCTTTGAGACTAAATTTTCAAGCAGTTATCTGTCAGAGTGCCTTGGCATTTTGACACTAGCGTCAGGAAACAAATAACATTATTAGAAGAATAATTTGACAGCTAATTCTTTGGGAAAAAGTTCTTACTGTTTCCAGATGGTTTAATGAAGTCAGAAGCTTCTTAAGTCATTTAAGCAATTAATCACAAAATGAAAATGCGTCAAACGCAGGGTACGTACAGTTTAATTTAGGAACATTGACCACATTGGATTTGTTTGTTTGGTTGGTTTTTCAACATTTTTCGTAGTTTAATCACAAGAAAAGCTTTTTAAAGATGGGTGGGGACATTTTGATGAGGCTGGGTTGTTGTAAAGAGGAGATGTCATTTCTGTACAAGGGGCACTCTCTATTTCATGGTTTCTGATATGAGTTTCATGATAGTGCCAAGGAGGGACAGCAGTATCACCTCCTGGGGGCGGGGGTGGTAATTATGTATAGGTTTCCCCTCTGAAAAGTCAGTGGGCTCTGACATTAACCATTAACCCAGATCCTCTTTACTAAGGGACTAGGAAAACATGGACTCTTGTGGCTGAAAGAATACTCTGGTCAAAGATGGATCTTTTTCTGACTCCTCTTGCACTTACGACTTCCGTTATTTGAACTTCTAAACAAGTGCAGTTTACAAAATCTTGGTTTTGAGAACAGGTGGTTTGTAATATAATAATTCCTTTGCCATTTTTCTTGTGGTTATTGTGTCCCCTTAAAGCCACTGAGCATGATTCTTCCTCTGTTCAAAACAAGTCTCAAACCTTGGAACTATGCAGTTTCCACCTTTGGTCTTAGATGGTATGGTCCTGCTGATTCTGAAAATAATTTAATTTTCTACATAGAAATAGGAAAATTCAAGCTTTCAGGCTTTTTTTTTTTTTTTTTTTTGGTTTCGGAGAAGAGGTTTTTCTGATACTATTTTTTATTCCAATTTTGTTTATTGTAAAAATATGTATAATATAACACACACACACACACACACACACACACACACGAGGGAAGGAGGGGCCGATAGAGAGGGAAGACAGAGGATCCAGAGCAGACTGTGTGATGACAGCAGAGAGCCCAATGTGGAGCTCAAATTCACGAATTGTGAGATTGTGACCTGAGCCAAAGTTGGAGGCTTACCCGACTGAGCTACCCAGGTGCCTTGGGTGTCTTACCTTCCTTCCTTTCTTTCTTTCTTTCTTTTTCTTTCTTTCTTTCTTTCTTTCTTTCTTTCTTTCTTTCTTTCCTTCTTTTTAATGTTTATTTATTTTTGAGAGAGAGAGACAGAGAATGAGCAGGGGAGACACAGAGAGAGGAGACACAGAATCTATAACAGGCTCTGGGCTCTGAGCTGTCAGCAGAGAGCCCTATGTGAGGCTCGAATTTGTGAATTGTGAGATCGTGAGCTGAGCCAAAGTTGGAGGCTTACCCAACTGAGCCACCCAAGCTGCCCAAAAGTGAAATGATATTTTAAAAAATTGTAAAGAAAATAATTTGTATATCATAATTTTTATTCAATTCTAGTGTTTTTAAGTGTAATTTCTCATTTTTCTTTTTCATTTATGATTTGCTTCTCAACTCACGTTATTATGTAGTCTGGGTAAGTCTCATAATAATTTCTTGATAAGTGGTTTTACGATAGTCTATTAAATTGATTCATCATAATTTACATAAAATTTCTGTATTTTTGGATAGTAACATTGGTCCCAGTGTTTCACATTATTTATGGATAATATTGAGGTAAACATTTTCATGCAGATGGATTTTTTTTTTATTCTTTTGAATTGTTTTTTTAAGACAAACTCCCAGGAATGGAACTACTGAGTCAAAGTGTCTGAACTTTCATATAGTTTTTGTGAGTATTTGATATCAGGGTTTTTTTTTAATTTTTTAATGTTTATTTATTTTTGAGAGACAGAGACAGAGTGCGGTTGGAGGAGGGGCAGAGAGAGAGGAAAACACAGAATCTCAAACAGGCTCCAGGCTCTGAGCTGTCAGCACAGAGTCCGACAGGAGGCTCGAACTCGGGAACGGCAAGATCATGACCTAGGCTGAAATCGGACACTTAATCGACTGAGCCAGCCAGGTGCCCTATTTGATATTTGTCTTAAACTTTGCAATCAATACCCTTTATTGGCTTTGCACTGAGGCTCTACAGCAGTATATCCGACCTTTAGCAGGGCCCTGTTTTAAGATGACAGTAATCTCATGAAAATTTCATTAGGAGTGATATTCAAGCACGTGGGCAGTGGCATGTGCTTTGGCAACATGAGTCTAAAGACAGCCTGTTTTTACTTACATTAAAAGAGAATATGTAGACAGAAAAGTCATCTCAGAATTTCAGAATCAGATGAGGCAGAAGTTTGCATTAATGTGTGATATATTAAATCAGAATTTGAATCTGTAAATGTGACATGTGGGGAGTGCCAGGGAATCACAGAATTCCATAACAATATACAGAAAGTAGGTTATATCTGCAGGGAAAGAATCTGCCATGTTAAACTTAGGCAAAGTGCCCTAAAAAGGTAGAAGACAACATGAAAAATAGCTTTGTAAGAAATCAAAAGGAAGTTAAGAGTTTGCAACAAAGAGGCAGGGGAAGGGCTGAGAATACTGAATATTAATGAAAAGAGTAGTGAAGTAATAACAGAAAACAAGATGTTTCTTTAGGGCCAGCCTAGACAATGTTTGTTTGTTAATTCATGTTTTATGTTGTAATTTTTGGAACTCTGGACCAAGTCCTGCATCTCAAACTCTTGCAGATTTTTCCCCACTAAGTTTTTTTTTTCCTTCCCCCTTTGAGGTAGTCAAAACAAAATCAAGTCAATTTGTTCTCTCCTTCCGACTGGTGGCTGTTAGTAACCTTTAGCCACAATCACACAGATGATTAAAATCAGAGTGATTTCCAGAGGTCCTCTATTAAATGTTTATTTATTTATTAAAAACATTTTTTTTTACATTTTTATTTATTTTTGAGAGACAGAGAGAGAGCACAAGTGGGGGAGGGTCAGAGATAGAAGGAGACACAGAATCCGAGGCAGGCTCCAGGCTCCGAGCTGTCAGCATAGAGCCCGACGTGGGGCTTGAATTCACGAACCGTGAGATCATGACCTGAGCCTAAGTCGGACGCCTAAACGACTGAGCCACCCAGGTGCCCCTATTTATTTTGAGAGAGAGAGAGAGAGAGAGAGAGGGAGAGAGAGAGAGAGAGAGCTTGTGCAAGCAGGGGAGGAGCAGAGAGAGAGGGAGAGAGAGAATCCCAAGCAGGCTCCACGCCGTCAGCACAGACCCTAACACAGGGCTTGAGCTTACGAACTGTGAGCCAAAATCAGGAGTTGAACACGCAACTCACTGAGCCACCCAGGTGCCAGAGAACCTCTATTGACTGAATGCAGTAGGACTGACCAAATGGAAGATGGCTCTGAGATGTCAGTGCCTGTAATGCCTCACAGGTGGTTAGTGTAAACTGGAATGTGCAAGATCCATAGGGTTGGGATTCTCCTTTGGCATTCCTTATCCAGAGAGTCTATCTTTGGCAGGTATGGAATTACTCTCTAATCTAGATGTTTTAATTTCATTCATAGGACATAGAATTCTTTATGTGGACACCAGTATGGAATTACAATTTCAGAACTGAGGTTTTGAAATTTCATATAAGATATGCCACCAAGAAATCCTGGATCCAGGTGTTAGTTTTCTTTACTCTCTCCCGTGTCTCATTCTTCCACCTGGTGGTCCAGCACCTGGTCCAGGAACAGTAATCTTTGGGGCAGAGGTTGGGGTGAGCCTCCAGTGGTACATAAATATGAGTTTCTTGAAAACCTCTCAAAAGTGCATAGATACCTAAATCGGTGTAACAGTGCTTTCTCATTCTCTACCCCTGCCCCTCCAATCTCTCTTCTACTATAGAAATAACTCTGCAACTTGGGCTTATTGAAGTGTGTCATCTAGACTTTTCGGTTCTTGTCAGTTTATATTGAAGTCATACTTTTTTCTTCTTAGCTTTTTCTTCTGAAATAATTTAGACTTTTCAACAGGGTTGCAAAGATATTACAAAGAATTGTATACCTTTCCCTCAGATTCCCTAGATGTTGATAATCCACCATACTTGCTTTATCATTCATCCTGCCCCTCTTCTTTTTACACGCAGTAGGGACCCATGCATTCCTTTTAAGGGTAATAATCTATCACTATTAGTATTAATGTTGTGGCTAAAGTTGTCCTAGACTTGGCTAGTGGGAGCCTATTGAGGCTGACTCTTATGTTCTTTTGATGTATCACCATCAGTGTTGAATATTTTTGTACTTTTTGGCATCATAAGATATTCTAGGCTCATAATATACTTCTGCTGCTGTAGTAATGCTACAATAAGCTATTTTTCCAAGGAATCCTTTTTTCTTTTATTGGATACTCCTATACCTCACTTTTAAGCACCTTTTAAAAAAGTGACTGTAAAGTAATAAATAACTGTACATTGGTAAAAAACAATATTTGCATGATATTATAGATTGGTATACATCATACTCAGATTGACGTCACTTTTTCACTACTTTAACTAATGCTAATCTTTATACTTATATTTTTGGGCACTTGCATGAATATTTCTTTAGTATTGATTCTCAGAGATAATATTACCAGATTAAGTGGTAGTAATTTTAAATTTAAATAGATAGTGGTAAATTGCTGTGCAAAAAGCTTAAACTATCTATGCACCCAGCCAATGATCTGAATTTTGTCAATGGCCCCATTTTCATCAATATTTGATATAAACTAACTTTTAAAATTTTGCCAGGTAGATTAAATATTTCTCTGAACTTTGTTTTCTCCTGATTATTGACAGTATGGGGTATATTTTCATGTTTTTTGGATGCTTACTTTGCTTCCATAATTTGCTTGTATCTTTTGTTTATATTTGTATATTTCTATTATGTAGTTTTAATGTTTTTTAGGAACTTTTATTTAGTTATTATTACTTTGGATGTTAAATATGAGGAACATTTTTTCTTCAATCTGGCACTTGTCTTTTTTTTAATTAAAATTTGTATTTAGGTAATTGTAGACTCATAAGCAGTTATAAGAAATAATATAGAGAAAGCCTGTGTGCCCTTAACTCAGCTTCCCCTATGCTGGCATTTTGCTAAACTGTAGAACAATATCACAACCAGGATGCTGACACTGATGTAATCCATCTGGTGCAAATCTCCAGTGTATCAGTACAAGGTTCCTTCCAATTGCCTTTTATAACCACACACAACTCCTTCTCTCTCCCCACTTGACTTTTAACATTGTTAGTACTGTCCTTTGTCTTAGAGAAATTTTTGATATTTTGGGGTCAAATCTGTCAATATTTTTCTTTATGAGTTTCTTTTACATTTCTAACCTCAGATAGGTTTTCCTTAACCAAATATATCTTCTTATCATTTTAAAAATACTTATGGTTTATTTCTATAGCTTTTGAATCTATCTGGAATTTGGTTTTGCACATGATGTGAAGTGTGTGTGCAGAGGGGAGGATGGCTTAATATTTTCTAATGTATGTAGCATTTTTAAAATCATTCAGCCTTTCCTACTTACTTGAAATGCATCATGAATATAAACTAAATTCTCATCATTTATGGATCTCTTTCTAGATGACCTGTTTCTTTTCATATATTTTTTCTGTTCTTGCTTCATTAGAACTTTTTAATTGCTATAGCCTTTATAATGTGTTTTGATATTTGGTAGGGCAAGTACTCTTTCACTGTCCTTTTTGAATGTGTTATGATTGTTCTTGCACATGTTCTCCTCCATATGAATTTCAAAGTCAGCTTTTCAAGTTTTATTATAAAAAATTCTCTTGGGACTTTGATTAGTAGTCTATTGAATTTATAGCTTGACAGAGGGAGAACTGACATATTTATGTTTTGGTTCTTATTTCAGTCTTCTTTTATATAGTTGAGTGTAATTTTACATCATCATATATGCCACAGTAGTTAAGAATTTTGGAGGTTAGATTGTATGATCATAGTTATATTTTTTAAGTTTTTGAGGAACCACCATGCTGTTTTCCAGAGTGGCCGCACCAGTTTGCATTCCCACCAGCAGTGGAAAGTGTTCTCCCTTTTCCACATCCTTCCCAATATTTGTTGTTTCCTGAGTCGTTCATTTTAGCCATTCTGACAGGTGTGAGGTGGTATCTCATTGTGGTTTTGATTTGTATTTCCCTGATGATGCGCAATGTTGAACATCTTTTTGTGTGTCTGTTAGCCATCTGAATTACTTCTTTGGAAAAATGTCTGTTCATGTTTTCTGGCCATTTCTTCACTGGATTATTTGTTTTTTGGGTGTTGAGTTTGATAAATTCCTTATAGTATGATTTTGCTTATTAACCCTTTATCTGATCTGTCGTTTTCAAATATCTTCCTCCATTCCGCTGGTCGCCTTTTAGTTTTGTTGATTGTTTCTTTCACTGTGCAGAAGCTTTTTATCTTGATGAGGTCCCAGTAGTTCATTTTTTTTTTGTTTTAATGGAATTCTTTTATCTTTGATCATTAAGTGTGATATTTGTTCTAGTTATTTTTCCTTTTCATCAGTGCCTTTTGTCAAGCTTAGTAAGTCATTTTATTTCTAGTTTATTGAGTGATTTTTATTTATTTTTCACATTAGAAAATTGGTGTTAACTTTCAGTCAACGGTTTTTTGACATCTGTTGAGATGATTTAGTTTTGTTTTTCTCTTCTAATCTGTTAAAGTAGTATACTATGAAAGTTTGTGATATTCAACTATCATTCTTCCATTCCTACAATAAACCCAGCTAGTTTATGATGTCTGTGGTCTTATCACTGTGTGTTTTTATTTCTACTTTTATTACTTTTGAATTGTGCTATAACTGTTAATCTTATTAATTAATTCAGATTTTTAAGTTCTTGGATCAAATTTGTCATTTATAATGTCTTATAAAAACATTCATTTTATTTGGATTTTCAGATTTGTTGATAAGGAATTTTACATAAAATATTCCTATAAAACTTCTGTTTCCCCCAACCTTGTAGTTGTGTCCACTTTTACTGCTTTTATTGCATGGTATGTCATCTCTTTTTCTTGGCCAGAGGGGCTTAGTTGTTTCAACTGTCTTTAAAAATAAAATAATTTCAGATTCTGATTTATTTTGTATTTCTCTATTTTCTCCTACTTTCTGTAACGTTGTTTTATTTTATTTGTCCTGCTTCCTTGAGGTGTACCTATTATTTGTTTACTTTCAATCTCATTTTCTAATCTAAACAACTAAGGCTTTTATGCATCCTCCCAGCACCACCCCTGCATCGTGGCTCTATTCTACAGGTTTCAAAAGTAGAACTCTCATTATTGCTTATTTCTAAATAGTTTACAGATTCCATTTTGATTTCCTCTTTAGCTCAGGAATTACCTTCAAAAAGTATTTTAAAAATCTACAAGTACCTAAATTGTGTGTGTGTGTGTGTGGGGGGTGAAATATCCTTTTAATACTGTTGTAATTTTATTATACAGTGATCGGAGAACGTAGTTTGCATCATATCGGCTCTTTGAAATTTGTTGAGATTTCTTGTGGCCTAATAATGTTTTAAACATTGGAAAAATTGTAACTCTCTGAAAAAGATTTTGTAACATCAAGCTTTTATTTTTTTTATTTTTTTATTTAAAAAAAAATTTTTTTTTGACATTTATTTATTTTTGACACAGAGAGAGACAGAGCATGAACAGGGGAGGAGCAGAGAGAGAGGGAGACACAGAATCTGAAACAGGCTCCAGGCTCTGAGCTGTCAGCACAGAGCCTGACGCAGGGCTTGAACTCACGGACCGTGAGATCATGACCTGAGCTGAAGTCGGACGCTTAACCGACCAAGCCGCCCAGGCGCCCCATCAAGCTTTTAATTAAATTATTTAAATCTTCCATTCTGCCTCACCCCCTCCCCGCCCCCCAGCCTGATCCCCCAATTTCTGAGAGCAGTATGAATCTTACAATGCCTATGGTTTTGTCTATGTTTCTTGTATTTCTTCTAATTTTTGCTATATATGTTTCTGAGTCATTAGATTTATGGCATACACACATTTTGTTTAAGTGAACCTTTATTAATGTAAAATATCCCTCTGTGTTCCAGTGATACTTTCTAATAACTTTGTTTCTGTTTTTGTCTAACATTAACCTATGTTTGCTTTGTTTGGTTAACTTTTCTTACCACATAGTTTTTCACTGCTTTATTCTCAGCAGTGTTATTTAATTTTCAATTTGTCTCTTATAAATGGCATGTAACTAGATTTGTCAGCATTCACTCTGAGTGCTTCTATCTTTTAATAGGAAATTTATCTAGTTTACACTTATTAGGACATCTGCTGTAGCTGGACTTACTCTGCCTTCTCATTTTATGTTTTATATTTACTTCTTTGGTTGTCATTTGTTTGTGGTTAGGTTTGTTTGTTTAATTTGTTGCCATTTGCTGGTGCTTGGGTTTAATTTTGTTCTGCCTTATTTTTTTTTCTCCCTTTGTGAGATTGGTTGAGTTGTTATTTTTTTGTCAAGAAGGAAGATTCATGTTTTCCCATTCAGATAGTCTGAAAATTATTTGTTCCATGCTATTCTTTCAGAGTGGACTGCCTTTATATTTTAAATAAATCTATCAAACTTAGTTTTCTTATCAAAGTGTAGAGTTAAAAGTGTTATCTATCTTAACTCACAAGTAAGTCAAGGCTTTGGTATGCTTTATTTCTCTTCCTTACCAGTTCCACCTTTTTCTGATTATTTTATTTGGATTTATTTATAAAATTTTATAATATTATGTCACACCCTGCATAAATAATCATTTAGACTAAATTATAGGATTTATTATTTCTCTTTGCTTACCACACCATCTTCCACCCTGAATCTTTTTAATTTACTCATTAGTTCATTTGCTGGATTATTATTACTCAAATAATTGCTCAAATAATTATTTCAAAGTCCATTGGATGTAAACTTTTGGAAGCTTTGTATCCTTAAAGGTATCTTTATTTTTCTTTTCTTCCTCAATGTTTGTCTAAATGAATAAAGAAACATTGATTCAAAAGTAGTTTCCCTCAGAAATTATTGCTTATTCGATGTCTTGAATCCATGTTGTTTATGAGAAGCCTAATGCAGATGTGATTACTGAATTTTTATAAATTGCTCATTTTCCCCACCTTGAATAGCTTTTAGGAATTCTTGTAACTTTAAATAAAATTCCACAATGTGTCTAGCTATGGGTTTTGACTTTTTTAAATTCTTCATACTCAGGACTCTTGTACTGAGAATTCTTCGATGACATTTCTAACTTGCTTATTGTTGGTTCTGCCTTCAAGTAGATTCAGACCCAACCATTTATTACCTCCTCTACTGCTGTGATCCTGGTCAAAGCCATCATTGTGTTTCGCCATAGTTATTATGGAGGGTTTCCCACCAAGCCACAGGTCTCTCTTGGTTCAGTAAAAACTGTGCCACCCTAGCTGTTCTGTAGCAGCCAGAGCAGTCTTTTAAAAACTCTGTGTAAAATTCCCCAATGACTTCCCATTACACTCAGAGGAAAAGCGAAGGTCTTTATAATGTTCTGCAGCATCCTGCATGATAAAGTCCTCTGTTACTCTCTAACCTCCTTTCCTCTCCCATCTTCTCTAGGTACACAGGCGTCCTTACTGTTCTTCCTTGGGCTTCCTTAGATTCATTTTACATTCCCTCATTCAGTAGATATTTATTGAGTGTCAGGACCTGTTTTAGAAGCTGGGTATATATCAAGGGAAAAAACTACAAATATCTTTGCCCCAAATGGCTTGAATTCTGTTGAGAGAGCTTTCATTCTAATGATAAGTTATCTATGGTCTCTGAAATTTAGTCTTGTCATGTATAAAATGGTGCTACATGGAACATGATCTGCTTAATATGAATGCTGTAGAAATAGAATAGTCACAGTACCTAGCACACAGAGGTTCTGAGTACATCTTAGTTCCCTCCATTCTGCTTTTCCCTACAATACTTCTTTCTAGCACCTACTATTGTAATGCCGTGGAAACTAACCTAGGGTCTGATAGATAGCTAGCGCTGAATTGAATGCCAATGTCTAGGTAATTTTCTCAGAATACGTAGATACTTTTATTGGAAGGTACCAGCACTCTTCTTAGTGGGTTCCACTGTCCTCCATCCTTGAAGATCGTTGCGGACCTTTATTAGGGAAAGAGGGAGTTTTAGTTTTAGGAAATTTTGTAAAGTGCTTTTGTTGAAATCTCTTTCGGGTTCCAAATTGTGAAGACTTGGTCACTCCTGTAACTCATGTAAGCATTGTACCTGTTCTGTTATGCATGTGATTTCCCTGGGCCATGTTGCTTTTGTGACTTGTCTTCTTAGCATTATAAATATGTTACATATTCAACTTTAAGAGAACTTGCAAGAAAGGACAGATTCTAGTTAAAAAAAAAAGCATGTTGTAGAATTGGCTGTCATCATAGTGTCCTGTCATACCCCTGGAATCAATCATGGCTTAGGATCTCAGGCAGTTAGGAGAACCTATATGACAAAACAGCTCTGAGAGTGATGATATAATATGGAATAATGGAGTTGAAATTTTGTGCTAAGTAATATTTTGAAATTAGATGCCACGTTGCCAGTGTCTTCCTAAATTGACAGTCATTGGGCAGCATTTCATAATGTCTATAGTTTATGTCTTAACTGAGCTGGCTGCGAACACATCAAAAGTTACAGCTTCACATTGTAATGTATTGCTTGCCATACTGTGGTTATGACAGAAACATTTTCATTACATTGTATCACTTATAACTTTTATTTTAAATTACCTCTTTCAGTTGACATTTCTCTTAGGTATAATCTACCCTAAGATTAAATTTGGCTAGCCCCTTCATAGTTCAGAATTTAAGCTAGTTAAAAATCTTTATGCACTTCTTTGTATTCAAGATAATATAGACCTTGTTAATTTCAGCTTTAGGAACTCCTCGGAGATTTTAGCAATAAATTTAGAAAACAGTTTTTGTTATAATATGCAGTATTTTCATGAATAAAAATATGGCACTTCTGAGATATTCCAAAAGGGATCTAATTTAGTCTAGAGTCATTTTTCTCAACTGTGGACCTTACAAGGGCAGTTCAGTGGGAGTCTGTTGGTGCATAGCCGATGTGAATAAATGTAGAGGGTGTCCTGTGAGAGAGTGTTCTGCTCTTCTCTTTCAAGCAACCTTTCTTACATACTACCCTGTCCATTAGGTCTACCATGCAGAGGTTCTCAAAACTTGCAGGGTTAAAGAAATCACCTGGGTAGCTTTAAAAAATTTATATTCTGAGACTCCAGCCACAGAGAATCTGTATTGGTAGATAAGGAGATATGATGCTGACCATGGGACCCCTATTTCTGGCCCTTCTCCTGTCCTTAACAGTTTGGTGACTACACCAGTCCACCCATGATATGTTGTGTACAGAACAACACTTAAAGCAGAACAATGTAGGTAGATTGGGAGAAGAAAGAGGCCACACCGAGGCCAGCTGGAGGCTGAATTAGAGACTTTTTAAGAATGCCAAACACTGAGCAGGGGGCAAACACATAGACTACTCCATCTGCTGTTATATTCCACAGACTTTGAAGCCAGTTACTGCCTTAAAACACTGTCTTCTTTCCGCATAGCTGTCATGTGGCACTGTGTGTGTGTGTGTGTGTGTGTGTGTGTGTGTGTATTGGGGAGCATTCTCTCTTCCTTTCTCTAGTTTATTATAGCCAGTTAAATAGAAATGAGAGAGAAAGAGAGATACAAAGATAGAGATATGGGCACTTCTGCCAGAGTTTCAGATGGAAAAGAAAGACATTTAGGAGTACACAAGAGAAGAGCACTTCTTGGAAAAAATATGTGAAGTAGTTCCTGATGGGGGGAGAATAACACTTTTTTTTCTTAGATCTTTTGAAGATAACTTTATTACTTAGTACATTTGGATTTCAGTTTCCCAATGGCCTTATTTATAAAGATTGAGAGCATCGTCATTGAAGATGATCAGTCATTAAAGAGTCTTTCTTGTAAAGGGAACCCCGTTGTTCATTCTACATTAAGCCAACAAAGTCCTGAATAATTATTATTCATTCAACAAATATTAATGGGTGAGTGTGCTACCTTCATGGGGTTTGTAGCCTGATGGGGATGCAGATAAAGACAGAGACACTACTAAGTGGGAAGTGCTGTGATGGGGAGGCACAGAAGAAGGAGGGGAGCCCCAGAAGTACATGATTCACCCAATCTTGGGGAGTGAGGGAAAGCTTCAAGAGGCCGTGAGATCTCAAGTTGCATCCTGAAGGGGGAAAAGGAGCTAACCAAAAATTGCCAAGGAATTGAATGTGCTAAGGCATAGGGATAAGAAAGCATTACCCATATCTAGAGAACCAAGAGCGTTCCTAAATGCCTAGACTAAAGCTGGCAAGAGATGGGGCTGGAGAGTTTAGTGGTCATCAGATCATGAAGGACCTCATACCGCATATAAAGTTCACAAGTTATACTGAGTAGCCCATTTCATATGTAGATTTTATATTTAGCCTTCTTCATCTTCTTTCTATCACAGACATCACAATAGCATAAGAAGTATTGCCATTCTGTTTGTTACAAATAAATAGGAACTTTCCAAAGTGGCATGTGTGTAGAAAAGGGTTAACATAGAAGTCTTTGTCCTTAGAAAGTCTAGCTGTCAAGGTTGGGCCTTGGGAACTTGGCTGGTAAAGTTCTGGGAACTTGGCTGGTAAAGGCCCCTACACTGATAGAAAACTTTTTTTTTTTTTTTTTTTTTTTTTGGGACAGAGAGAGACAGAGCATGAACGGGGGAGGGGCAGAGAGAGAGGGAGACACAGAATCGGAAGCAGGCTCCAGGCTCCGAGCCATCAGCCCAGAGCCTGACGCGGGGCTCGAACTCACGGACCGCGAGATCGTGATCTGGCTGAAGTCGGACGCTTAACCGACTGCGCCACCCAGGCGCCCCTAGAAAACTTTTCCTAACATTTAAGTTTGGTTTACTATATCTAGTCTATGCAAATAATATGGTTATGCTGGAATTTTGATACATGCTGGCAGAGGGTACTTATGTGACCACCCCCCATAAAACCCTTCAGTGCTGTCTCTGATGGCTTCCTTAGGCAGAAACATCACACATGTGTTGCTGCATTTTCATAGGTGGGGGAAGAATGCCCTCTGTTTGACCCTGAGAGGGAGAAAACACAAGAAAGCTGCAGTTGGATTCCTCCGCACCCCACCTATCTTTCCCCATTATGATCCGCTGTATACCCTTACTGCATCACTGTGATAAAACTTAGCCATAAGTGCAATTCTGTGCTAAGTCCCATGAGTGATTCTAGTGAATTTCCTAACAGAAAGGAGGTCTTAAGCATCACCAACACACCTGCTATGACTATTTACTTATAGATATTGATTGGATGAGTACAAAAAGTGAGTTATAAAATGCTGGAAGTACTAGTTTCCTTATTTTGTTTTTGTGTGCGTGTGTATGTGTGTGCATATATATGTGTGTGTGTATGTGTGTGTGTGTGTGTATATATATATATATATATATATATATATATATTAGACCCATATATACCCATATATATTGTATATCTATATTTTTTAGAAATTCTTTTTTTTTTTAACATTTCTTTATTTTTGAGTGAGACAGAGACAGAGTGTAAGTGGGGGAGGGGCAGAGAGAAAAGGAGACAGAATCTGGAGCAGGCTCCAGGCTCTGAGCAGGCTGTCAGCACAGAGCCTGATGCGGGGCTTGAACTCACAAACTGCAAGATCATGACCTGAGCCGAAGTTGGACGCTCAACCAACTGAGCCACCTGGGTGCCCCTACATTTTTTTTTTTTTTTTTTAAACCCAAATTTGTCTAACCCAGTTTGATCTTTCATCATTATTTCTCAAATTATCAGACTTGGCTTTAAATTACTTCTGACTTTTACTTTCAAATGACAGAGATGTGTTAGCGTTTAGGAGAGTCAAAGAAAGCTACTGGCTTTAAGGGCAATTTTTATTTTATTTTTTTATTAAAAAACATTTTTTTAATGTTTATTTTTTGAGGGAGAGAGACAGAGCATGAGCGGGGGAGGGGCAGAGACAGAGAGGGAGATGCAGAATCCAAAACAGGCTCCAAGCTCCAGGCTCCGCGCTGTCAGCACAGAGCCCGATGCGAGGCTCGAACTCAGGAACGGTGAGATCATGATCTGAGCCAAAGTCGGACACTCAACCAACTGAGCCACCCAGGTGCCCCAAGGGCAATTTTTAATCAACAGATCCAGAAAGGATTTGAATAAATGGCAGAAGTCCTTGGAAGATTTATAGTGTCTCCAGGTGACTTTTTTTTCCTTTTTCTTTTAACAGGTGAGGATTTACTTGATTGTGCAGCATCTGATTATTGTGCTACACCATAATGCAGACAACCTCCCTGGTCGTATTAAAAGATGCATTAGTATTTATGGAGTAATAGCCATGGACTAGGTACTTTTTATATAATTTATATTGGGAAATTTTACTCAAGTCTTACTTGAAAAGAATTTCCTTTTAAATGAAAGAAATCCTAAAAGAACTTATAACCAACCAGAAAATCCTTGGCTTTCTTTCGGGCTTCATGTTCATTTTGGTAAATTCCTTGGAGCTCTCTCCTTTCTTACTGAGTAACTGGCAGTGGTCTGTGACTCTGTTGAGCACTTCCCCTCAGACAGGATTTATGTTTCCTTTCCATCATCTTTGTCTCCCTCTAGGCATGATGGGCATAGGGCTCCCTGCTTTCTACTTGACCTAGTAGCCTTTTCTGGGACCCAGTAGGTAAAGAATGCTGCTTCCTAAGCATAGCTGGGTTTGTTTTTGATCTTTATTTCTTGTCTAATTGGAGAAGATTTACAGTTCGTAAATGGACTTTAATATAGAAGGTCCCTGGAGTTAGGATACAGCAACAGAGTGATTTCCCAGCAACGTGCTGTTTTACAAGGTTAGCTTTCTTCGTAAGCCTGTTTACATTGTGTCTGCTCCCATTTTACTGCCTTTCCGTCCTTTATTTTTCTTTCTCCTCTCTCACTTACCACATCAGACTTCTCCCCTCAGCTGGCCATAAATACTTAATGCTTACTGCATTTGCAGAATGAAGTTTTATATTTCTTGTTTATAATTTTCAATGCAAATGAAGCATTTTTTATTGTTTTTCTCCATTTATATTAACTTCATGGAAACATTTCGTATTCCTGTGGGCCTAGATTCTTTTTGTTACATTTGAGCAGGGGGATTGTTTTGTTTGTTTGACTTGGTTTTGTCCTTCCGATCCAACAGCTTTAATGGAAAGTGTATTTTCTATTGCTGGTGTAAGTCTACTTAGAATCAGTTGCCAACAAAAAACTGGTTCTAATCGAAGGATAGGTTATTTATGTAGCCCTTTATATTTAGAGGCCTGCCTAATGAGGTTATGTGAGTGTTGCAAGATTCGCTGGAGTGTGTTGTCATTAGGTTTAGAAGAAAAGTTCCTGAAGCTGCTGGTGGTAACCGTCATAACCTGTTAGTCTGATTTTTTTTCTTCTGAAAGACATGGCATTTTTGCATCCTTTATAGTGTGGTCTTTGGTATTTTCTATTCTAGTTTTCCAGAGAGATGGTCATTCAGAGCCTACACATCTGTTCTGTATTTTGAACCTTGGATGAGAATATTCATTCAGGCCAAAAGAGTTCAGACAAAACACCTATGTTATTGCCTCTACAGACCCAGGTAACTCACCTTCTTTAAATTATCTTCATAGTTTTTATTTTCTAAAATCAATAGGCTCCTCCCCCAAATTGTTTAAGTGATTTGATAGTAAGAATTTTATAATTTGATAGTAAGATTTTACAATTTGATGGTAAGATTTTTACTATGGTAAATAAAATTCAGACTGCTTCTGAAAGGTTTACTGAGCAGTAATCACGTGTAACAAATATTTGGCCATAATAGCCACAAATTGCAGGGAACCCTCTTAAGTTAGATAACCACTCCAAGTAGGAATTTGTTTTTGACTTATTGAATCTTAGGTGCTTTGATTGTGATCAGTTCCATTATAAAAATCACAGTTCACTTATATTTCTGTTTACACAATTTGAACTATTAAATCATACACATATGTGTATGTATATTTTATGTATGGAATGAACACATTTATAAACACTGTGTGGTTCAGTTATATTTTAGTTGTTTTTTACATTTTAGCATGAACTTTTTTTATTATACCACAATAAGTCTTGTTAATGTGCATAAGCATACATAGTTATAAATTTTTCTTAATGATAAAAACTTTTAAGATCTACTCTCTTAGCAACTTTCAACTATGCATTACAGTATTGTTAACTATGTGGTACATTACATCACCATGACTTAGTTATTTTGTAACCAGAAGTCTGTACCAGCATAAACTTTTTTGAAGCTGATATTTGCATATTTTAAATTTATCTTACCCAACTGTATATGCAGTCAGAAGAGTGTATGTGTGTGTGTTGTTTCTGGGTGGTCATTCATTTACTCACCAAACATTTACCAGAGTCTCCTGTGAGTCCTGAGATTGTGTTAGGTACAAAATATAGAAAGATAAGATTAGTTCTGATTTTGAGGAGCTTAATATCTACTGGGAGAAACGTTTAATGTTTGAACACTGTCTCTCTCTATATATGCCTTTTTATATGCATTTTTTTTTTAAATTTTCACAGTGACCCTGTGGGTCATGTTTAATTATCACCATTTCAGAGATAAGGAAATGTCATAACTGAACAAGAGCTCAAATATTCTGGCTCCAAAGTCTTTACCAATTCAAATTCTGTGCTCTTTTCCCCTACACTACACTAACTCTTTATAGTAGACCTACATTTGTTATGTTGTCTTATTTTCATGGAAAAGCAGTGGCTGTCCTGGGGCCTTGCAGTCACTTATATCAATATGCCCTAAGTCTAGTTACGATCTGTCACCATACAAACTTATTACAATGACCATATTCCTTGTGGTATACACTACATGTTCATGACTTATTTATTTTATAACTGGAAGTGTGTACCTCTTAATACCCTTCACCTGTTTTGCCTGCCCCAGCCTGTCCCCTCTCTGGTAATCAGTGTTTTGTTTCCTGTCTCAGTGAGTCTGTTTCTGTTTTGTTCTGTTTGTTCATTCGTGTTTTTAGATTTCACATGTAAGTGAAATTTTATGGCATTTGTCTTTCTTTGTCTGACTTATTTCATAAAAGCATAATACCCTATAGGTCCATCCATGATTTTACAAATGTCAAGATTTCATTCATTTTTATGACTAATATTCCATTTATGTGTGTGTGTGTGTGTGTGTGTGTGTGTGTCCACGCACGCATGCATGTAGGTTGCTTCCATATTGTGGCTATATTGTAGTAAATATTGCTACAATGAACACAGAATTGCATACATCTCTTTGAATTGGTGTTTTTGTTATCTTTGGATAAATACCCAGAAGTGGAATTTCTGGGCTGTATGGTAGTTCTTCTTTTAATTTTTTGAGGAACCCCCATACCATTTTCCACAGTGGCTGTACCAGTTTACATTCCCACCAATAGTGTACAAGGGTTCCTTTTTCTCCACATCTTTGCCAACACTTGTTATTTTTTGTCTTTTTGATGATAGCCAGTCTGACAGGTGTGAGGTGATATCTCATTGTGGGTGTTATTTTTGCATTTCACTAATGAGTAGTGATATTGAGCATCTTTTCATGTGTTTCTTGGTCATCTGTATGTCTTCTTTGGAAAATTGTCTGTGGAAGTCTTTCACACATTTTTTTTAAATTAGGTTGTTTGGGTTTTTTTGTCACTAAGTTGTGTAAGTTCTTTGTGTTTTTGATATTACCTCCTTATTGATTGTTTGATTTGCAGATAGATTCTCCCATTCAGTAGGTGGCGTTTTCTTTTTTGGTGGTGTCTTTGTCTGTTTTTGGTATCAGAGTAATGCTGGCCTCACAAAATGGGTTTGGAAGCATTCCTTCCTTTCTAATTTTTTGGAATAATTTGAGAAGGATAAGTACTAACTGAATGTTTGTTAGAATTCACCCATGAAGCCATCTGGTCTTGGACTTCTGTTTTGTAGAGTTTTGAAATTATTGATTTAATTTCATTACTTGTAATCTCACATTTTCTCTTCTTCATGATTCAGTCTGGAAGCTTGTGGGTTTCTAGGAATTTAATTTTCCCAGGTTTTCCATTATACTGGCATATAATTATTTGTTGTAGTCTCTTCTAATTCTTATGTATTTCTGTGATGTCAATTATAACTTTCCAATTTTCATTTCTGATTTTATGTATTTGGGCCCTCTCTCTTTTTTTTGATGTCTGGCTAGAGGTTTATTGATTTTGTTTATCTTTTTTTTTTTTTTTTTAGTGTTTTAATTTTTTTATTTTTATTTTTTTTTATTTTTGAAACAGAGAGAGACAGATCATGAGCAGGGGAGAGGCAGAAAGAAAGGGAGACACAGATGCAGGCTCCAGGCTCTGAGCTGTCAGCACAGAGCCTGACGCAGGGCTTGAACTCATGGGCTGTGAGATCATGACCTGAGCCAAAGTCGGACGCTTAACTGACTGAGCCACTCAGGTGCCCCTTGTTTATCTTTTCAAAGAAACTTTCCAGTTTAATCTTTTCTATTTAAAATCTCCATTTCAATCATTTTCTCTCTGATCTTCATTATTTCCTTCCTTCTACTAACTTAAGTTTCATTTGTTCTTCATTTTCTAGTTACTTTAGATATATAGTTGGATTATCTATTTGTGATACTTTACTTTCTAGAGGTAGGCCTGTATTGCTGTGAAATTCCCTCTTAGATCTGCTTATGCTGCATTCCATAGATTTTGTTAAGTTGTCTTTTCATTTTTATTTGTCCTAAGGTATTTTAAAATTTCATCTTTGAGGGGCACCTGGGTGGCTCAGTTAGTTAAGCATCCAACTTCAGCTCAGGTCATGATCTCATGGTTTGTGGGCTCAAGCCCCTCATTGGGCTCTGTGCAGATAGCTCAGAGCCTGGAGCCTACTTTGGATTCTATGTCTCCCTCTCTCTCTGCCCCTCCCCTGCTCACATTCTGTCTCTGTCTCTGTCTCTCTCTCTCTAAAAAATAAATAAACCTTAAAAAAGTTGTCTTTGATATTTTTCTTCATTGACCCATGTTGTTTAGTCTCCATTTGTTTGTGTTTTTCTAGCTTTCTTTTTGTAATTAATTTCTGGTTGTATACCCTTGTGATCATAAAAGATGCTTGATATAATTTCAGTCTTCTTGAATTTATTGACACCTGTTTTGTGGCCTAACATGTGATGGAGAATGTTCTACGTGCAGTTGAAAAGAATGTGTATTCTCCTGTTTGGGGATGAAATGTTATATGTATATTAAGTCTATCTAATATATCATTTAAGGCCAGTGTTTACTTAACTGATTTTCTGTATGAATGATCTATCCATTGATGTAAGTAGGGTATTAAAGTCTTCTACTATTATTGTATTACTGTCTATTTCTCCTTTATTAATATTTGCTTTTATGTATTTAGGTACAGGTATGTTGGCTGCATAAATATTTATGAATGTTATATCCTCTTGTTGGATTGATCCCTTTATTATAATGTAATGCCTTTTCTTGTGTTACAGTCTTTGTTTCAAAATTTATTTTTATGACATGAGTACTGCTAGTCCAGCTTTCTTTTTGTTTCCATTTGCATGGTATATCTTTTACCATCCCTTCACTCAGTCTGTTTCTGTCTTTTGGTCTTAAGTGAGTCTTTTGTAGGCAGCATTTAGATGGTTTCTTGTTTGTTGTTTTGTTTCTTTTTTTATCTATTCAGTTACCCTGTGTCTTTTGGTTGGAGCATTTAGTCTATTTGCATTTAAAGTGATTGTTAATAGGCATGTACTTATTGTCATTTTATTGTTTTCTGTTTTTTGGTTTTTTTTTTTTTAATTTGAAGTCAAGTTAACATAGAGTATAGTATTGGTTTCAGGAGTACAATTCGCAATTCATCATACATATTCATACATATAACACCCAGTGCTCATCCCAACAAGTGCCCTCCTTAATGCTCATTCCCTTACCCATCTCCCCTCCAACAGCCCTCAGTTCTCTGTAGTTAAGAGTCTCTTATGGTTTGCCTGCCTCTGTTTTTATCATATTTTTCCCTCCCTTTCCCTCTGTTTATCTGTTTTGTCTCTTAAATTCTACATGTGAGTGAAATCACATGATACTTGTCTTTCTCTGCCTGATTTATTTTGCTTAGCATAATGCACTCTAGTTTCATCCACATTGTTGCAAATGGCAAGATTTCATTCTATTTGATTGCCAAGTAATATTCCATTGTATGTATATATACCACATCTTCTTTATCTACTCATCAGTTGATGGACATTCGGGCTCTTTCCTTAATGTAGCTATTGTTGATAGTGCTGCTATAACAGGGGTGCATGTGCCCCTTCAAATCAGCATTTTTGTGTCCTTTGGGTAAGTATCAAGTAGTGCAATTGCTGAGTTGTAGGATAGTTCTATTTTTAATTTTTTGAGGAACCTCCATTCTGTTTTCCAGACTGGCTGCACCAGTTTGCATTCCCACCAGCAGTGGAAAGTGTTCCCCCTTTTCCACATCCTTCCCAATATCTGTTGTTTCCTGAGTTGTTAATTTTAGCCATTCTGACAGGTGTGAGGTGGTATCTCATTGTAGTTATGATTTGTGTTTCCCTGATGATGAGTGATATTGAGTATCTTTTCATGTGTCTGTTAGCCTTCTGGATGCCGTCTTTGGAAAAATGTCTGTTCATATCCTCTGCCATTTCTTCACTGGATTGTTTATTTTTTGGATGTTGAGTTTGGTAAGTTCTTTATAAATTTTGGATACTAACCTTTTATCCAGTATGTCATTTGTAAATATCTTCTCCCATTTCGTCAGTTGCCTTTTAGTTTTGTTGATTGTTTCCTTCACTGTGCAGAAGCTTTTTATCTTGATGAGGTCCCAATAGTTCATTTTTGCTTTTGTTTCCTTTGTCTCTGGAGACATCTCTAGTAAGAAGTTGCTGCAGTTCTGGTTGCTTTTGTAATTCTTCTCTGTTTTTTCCTTCTTCTCTCACTCTTTTCCCCTGTGGTTTGATGGTTTTCTTTAGTGTTATGGTTCTTTTCTCTTTCTTCTCTTTGTATCTATGGTAGGTTTTGTTTTATGGTTACCTTAAGGCTCATATATCTTGGCTTATATATGTAGCAGTCTATTTCAAGCTAATGGTCACTTAAGTTTGGATGTATTCTAAAAGCGCTACATTTCTACACCCCTCCCCTCCATGTTTTGTTTAGTGGTTGATGCACTGCTTTTACTATATATTTGCATTTACCAATGAGATTTTTTTCTTTCTTTCTTTTTTTTTTCCAAAGAGATTTTTTTCTTATTGTATTTTCTTATTTCAAGTTATGGTCTTTACTTTTTTCACTTAACATTTCTTGTAGGCCAGTTTAGTGGTGATGAACTTTTTAAATTTTGCTTGCCTAAGAAACTCTTTATCTCTCCTTCAAGTCAGAATTATAACCTTGCCAGGTATAGTATTCTTGGTTGTAGGTTTTTTTCCTTTCAGCACTTGAAATATATCCTGCCATCCCCTTCTGGCCTGCAAAGTTTCTGCTGAAAAATCACCTGATAGCCTTATAGGGTGTCCCTTGTATGTAGATAATTGTTTTTCTCTTGTGGCCTTTAATATTCTTTCTTTATCTTTAAATTTTTCCATTTTAGTTATATGTCTTATTATGAATCTCTTTGGGTTCATCTTGTTTGGGACTCTCTGTAATTTATGGACCCTGGATAAAGGCTTTCTTCCCCAGGTTAGGGATGTTTTCAGCCATTATTTATTCAAATAATATTCTGTCCCTTTCTCTTTTCCTTCTGGGACCCCAGTAATGTCAGTGTTAGTACGCTTGATATTGTCCCAGAGGTTTCTTAAATTGTCATAATTTTTTAAAACTCTTTTTTTGTTGTTGTTCTGATTGGGTAATTTCCACTATTTTTTCTCTCAGTTTGTTGATGCACTCTTCTATATCACCTAATCAGCTGTTGACTTCCCTTAAGTATATTTTTTCATTTCAGTTATTATACTTTTCAGCTCTGATTGGTTCTTTGTTATATTTTCTAACTTTCTGTTGAAATTCTCACTGGGTTCCTCTAGTCTTCGAAGTTCAGTGAGCATCTATCTTTGTGATCATTACTTCGAACTCTTGATCAGGTAAGTTACTTATCTCTGTTTCATTAGAGTTTTTTTCCTGGGGTTTTATCTTGTTCTTTCACTTGGAATTTACTCCTTTGTCTCCTTATTTGTTTGACTTTCCGTGCTCATTTCTATGAATTACGTGGAACAGGTCTTGAAGTAGTGACCTTGTGTAAGGGTGTGTCCTTTGAGTAGACTGCATGTGCCTCGTAGCTTTGGAAGGCCAGATGGATGGCGTATGGGCTGGGGTGTGCCATACCAGGGCTGCTTTGGCAGTGTGGTTGGATTAAGCACAGGCTGTGAAGGTCCTAGAGCATGCTATGTTGGGGCCACCTTCTGAAGATGGTGTGGGACAGGGGCCCAGGACACACTGGTGAGGCTCTAGTAGGCTGGCTAGAGTGCCTGGACCCTGTTCTCATTTGTGCTATCAAGGTGGTGGGGGAAGAATGGTGCTCACTGGTATATTTGACCCTGGAGAGAGTTCTGGCAGTTTCCCACCCATTTAGCAGATTCTCTAGGTTAGTGAATGGATTTCCTTCACTTCAAATCTTGTTGCCCTTTAAACAGTTCTTTTTTCACTCTGCCCCATGGTGGGTGAGTCTGTGAATAGCCCTCCCCCCCACCCCTGCCAGTGATATCCCTCTCTACTGTAGGTTACAGTTACCATTGTTACTGTTTCTCCCTTTCTCCTACCCTTCTCTATCGTTTATTGTGCAGAAGCTGTTCAGTCAGTGTCAGTTCTTCAGGAGGAATTGCTTTATATGTAGGTATACATTCAGTGCATCATGGGAGAAGATGGTCAGGTTCTTCCTACACTGTCATCTTAGACTGCCTTCCTGCTTTACTTTTGATTTCTGATTCTACTGGAGATCATATTTGAAAAGTGAAATATAACATGCCTGAGACTTTCTTTATAAATCTTCTGTTCATTTCCCAATTTGTATCAAAGTGATGCTTCCTTTTCATCAGTCTCATTCTTCTGGGAAGTACCAAGGGTCTCCTGGATCAATCAATATAGCTGATCTTTTCAAATTAAATTGCTTCCATCTTAGTGAGTTTGGGAAAAAAATGTTTTAAGCCAAAGGAAAATGTGGATTTGTCTCTATTTTCTCAGGGAATTCTAGTAAATGGAATTTCATCTATCTAAATTACTGGTATTAAGTGATGACTGTTTCCCATTCTAGCACGTTTTTATTCACCTTTCAAAGTGATATTCTTAGATATATGTTACCAGGAAGTAGATATAATATAAATGCTTATTTTGTTCCTTAAAAGGTAGTTAAGGAGGCTTGTACCTTTGCCAAGTTTCATATGAGGTTCTGATAAACTGTCAAATCTGATACTTGGTATTTACGGAATGGACTGATTTAATCCTTCATAGCTTTATCCTTTAGGATTACCCCTCTCTCTGTTTGCCATATTTACTTGCATATGATTTCCCTTAAAGGTTCTCTGGAGGCAAAATTTTTGTGTAAGAAAGTGTACAGTTCCTTCTATGTTATGTCATCCTTAGTGGGTTAGCCTTTTCTTTCTTTCTTTCTTTCTTTCTTTCTTTCTTTCTTTCTTTCTTCTTTTCTTTTGTTTCTTTTCTTTTCTTTCTTTCTTTCTTTCTTTCTTTCTTTCTTTCTTTCTTTTCTGGAAAGGCATTATAGCTCTCATGGCTGCATCAGAACAAATTAAACGCTTGGAATGTCCCTATTTGACCAAAGTAGGGGCATGTAAAAGGTATTAAACAGTGATTAAATGCTTTGGCCTCTTGGTCACCCAGAGGTGACCTAAACTTCTAGAAATGAACACTGAAGTATTATTTATAAGAATACATGACTGTACTTTGTGGTTAGTCATTTTCTGTATTTTTGTAGCAAACAGAAAAAAGAATACTGTGGGTAAAATTGTAGTTGCTTTAGCTAATTTTATCCCAAGGCCTCTAACAGGTTCAGAAGAGGACTAGATAGGAATTTTTGGTGTCATTTCATTGGTTTCCTTCCTTGGTCATATTCTGTTCATTACTTTTTATCAGTAACTTGTATATAAAACAAACATGTTTGAATTCATGTTTGACCCTGAATTAGGAGGAATCTCTCCCAGTAGGCATAACAGAAACAATATATGAAAGAGTTAAAGTCCAAAAGATAAATGTGGTGTAACTAATGTAACTAAACCTGAGTTTAGGTTTTAAAAATCTATCATGTAAGTATAGACTGGAAAGTGATTTACATGAAAAAAAGAAGCATAGACGTCTTAATTGATCACAAGCTTAGTATAAGCTGAGAGTGTGACAGAGTTGCTAAAATATTTATGGAACTTAACAAGATGGTGATGGTACTGATAAACCATATCCTGCTTACACTGTGTCTAGAGTGTGATGTTTGGATGGGGATGCTTTAGGAGGGACATGGATTTACCAGGTTACAGAAAATGACCTGGTAGGGGGTCATTGATAGAATTGAGCATCATTTTATGTAGGAGAGAAAGGCCTTAATGAAAATGTGATGGCCTTGTCATGTGATAGGTGGTAATTCAGAGAGCAGAACTTGGATGGCTGAATAGAAGTAGAAGACAGAGCTAGCTCAGCATGGGAGTGTTAGGCTGTTTTTGCAAGGAAGAGGCACACAGATTACCTTTTTCCTTTGGCGTTTGGTATAAGGATATTCAGAGAAGTCATGTAATTCACTGCTGACAGCTCAGAGCCTGGAGCCTGTTTCAGATTCTATGCCTCCCTCTCTCTCTGACCCTCCCCCCCGTTCATGCTCTGTCTCTCTCTGTCTCAAAAATAAATAAACGTTTAAAAAAAATTTTAAAGATCTTCATTCATCATTAAAACTTCTTTGCCATCACCCCTAATACTGAAAGGAGCCCAAATGATGTGGAATTGGAGTCAACCTGCTTTCTCACTGGAGCAGCAAGGCTCTTTGTAAGTTATTCAGGGACACTAAGTTTATGGTTTGCTATTGAATACTCTGCAATACTATGCTTGTGGGACAGTCTTTTAATTTTCTAGGAATGCTTTGTACCCTCTTGTATCCCACCCACTTAAGTAGACTAATAACACTTTAAAAGTATTTCTTTTGTAAACTGTACATCTTATGTGTCCCTTCATGAATTTGTATAATCTGAATTATTTAATCTTTTGTTATACAGTGGTAGTCGAAAACAAAATTTGGATCAGCCAAACCTGGATCTGAGTTTTGATTTTGTCATTTACTAGCTGTGGACCTTCGGCAGTACCTTAAGCCCGACACTTCACCACCGTGCATTGAGAATTCCTCTGCCATTTAGGATTGTTGTGAGGATTAAAATAAAAATATGTTTTTTTAATAGGGTTTTTAATGTTTTTATTTTATTTTTGAGAGAGAAGACAAGCACGGGAGGGGCAGAGAGAGAGGGAGACAGAGGATCTGAAGCAGGCTCTATGCTGACAGCAGAGAGCCCATTGTGGGACTCGAACTCACAAATTGTGAGATCATGACCTGAGCCAAAGGCAGACGATTAATGACTGAGTCACCCAGATGCCCCCATAATATGTTTTGTTTTAAACATGAAAATACTCAGCACACTTCTCGACATACTCGCAAATAAACATTATTTACATTATGTACATGTTACTGTACAACTGGATCATGTCAAGTGGACGGAATGACCACCCTATGCAAGGCAGTCTTGTAGGCATTTGGGATTCAGCGCAGCAACAACAGAAGGGTCCTTCCCTCATAAAGCTTATGTTCTAAGTGGCTTCCTAATAAAAGTAACCATCTGTTATTTCTCAGTTCCTATAGGTCAGAAATTGGAGAGTGGTTCTGTGGGGTGCTTTTACCTTGGGATCCCTCATGAAGTTGCCAAGAGATTTTGCCTGGGGTTGCTAGAGGCTTGGTGGGAGCTGGAGGCTACACTTCCAAGGTGGCTGACTTCACATGGCTGGCAGCTTGGTTCCTCTTTATAGGGACCACTGCACTGGGCATCTTGAGTGCTTTCATGGCACAGGAAATGGCTTCTACCAGAGGGAGCAATTCAGGAAAACAAAGTAGAAACTGCAGTCTTTTAGAACCTGGTCTCAAAAGTCACATGCCATCATTTCTACCATGCTTTTTTGGTCACACGGGTCAGCCTGGATTCAGTGTGGGAGGGCACTGCACAAAGGCACAGATATCAGGGGTGAGTAACTCTGTCAGAGGACATCTTGGAGGGTGGGCACCACAGTAACTCATGAAAGAATTTTATGGGAAGACATTTCCAGGAAAAGAGGAGAGTAAGTGTAAAGACAGGCTAAAAGGGCGAGCATGGCTCAAGCACAGTGATTAGGAAGAGGTGAGGTAGATGTGGGCAGATGCTGTATGGTCTTGAGCAACATGACAAGAAGTGGTTGTATTGAGAATATAAAGAGTTTTGAGAAAAGAGCATTACTTGATTTATGCTTTTAAAAGATTATTCTGGCTGCTGAGTGGAGAATTGATTTTATATGGGGCAAGAAAGGAGGGAGGGAGATGAGTTAGGATACCATTACTGTATTCCAGGTGAGAAATTACTGTGGCCTGGGCTGGAGTGGTGAGTATCATTCAGTTTATAGATCTAATGTAAAGACAGAGCCACCAAGACTTCCTGATGGCTTGGATGTGGAGTGGAGAGGAACTTAGGAGCCATGAATGCCTTCTAAGTCTTTTGCCTGAGCAAAATCTTAAGAATGATAGGGAAGATACAGGGTAGAGGTTAGGAGTGATGGTCAATGGAGTTATTTCTACTCATTCTGGTTGTACTGAGTTTGAGTGGTCTACCTGACATCCAGGTCTAGTTATTGACATTATACTGGCCAGAAAATTTTTGATCATGCCTCATTACATGTTTTGATGAATAATTAAGGACTATAACTATTTTATAGTATGAATAAACCAGGTAAAGTCTCATAATGTAAAAAGAATAATTATGTTTGTGGATACTGCAACATGGTTATAGTTCATAATTGTGGGCTAATTTTATCTGCATAAGTAAGTTTGGAACTGTAGTTTTCTTTACTTGTAGTCTGTTTTTTTTTTCCAAATTTTAAATTTAAAAAACTATATATTAGCCAAAATGTTTTGTACAAATTGTACATGTCAGTATTAAATGCCAATGAAAGTTTAAATTTCTGAAGGTGGTTATGATCGAAATAGTCACTCAGAATGCTTTATAGCAATGCTCTATACTTCTGCAACATAAAACCTTAAAATTTACTCTGTTTTTTCATATTTTTATTTCTCTTGAGGGTGAGGAGTTCTATTTTGCTCTTAAAAATGTAAAACTAGGGGCGCCTGGGAGGCTCAGTCGGTTAAGCAGCCTACTTCGGCTCAGGTCATGATCTTGCGGTCTGTGAGTTTGAGCCCCGCGTCGGGCTCTGTGCTGACAGCTCAGAGCCTGGAGCCTGCTTCAGATTCTGTGTCTCCCTCTCTCTGACCCTCCCCCGTTCATGCTCTGTCTCTCTGTGTCTCAAAAATAAATAAAAACGTTAAAAAAAATTTAAAAAAAATTTAAAGCTAATAAAAATTCAAATAATACAGAGTTAGATATTGGAAAAAATCAAGTAACTAAAACCCCCCTTTACCACGTGTCATTCACTGTGTGCTCTAGCAAAACATAATATCCCTAAATGGGAACCTCTACTAGAAGTTCAATAAATATTCTTCCAGATTGTCTTATGCACAGTGCATTCACATACATACATGTGTGCTCACACACACATTTATACTTTTTTAAAACATAAAATTTAGGGGTGCCTGGGTGGCTCATTTGGTTAAATTTCCAACTCTTGATTTCTGCTCAGGTCATGATCTCGCAGTTTGTGAGTTCAAGCCCTGTGTCTGGCTCTGCGTTGACAGCATGGAACCTACTTGGGATTCTGTCTCTCTCTCTGCCCCTCCCCCACTTGCACTGTCTGTCTCTATCAAAATAAATAAATAAACTTTAAAGAAAAAACATAAAATTTATACGCAACTTGCTCTTTTCACTTACAAATTATCTCTTGAAGATCTTTCTCTGTCATCATTAAATATTTTATACAGTACTTTATTTAACTGTTTATTGATATATATTCAAGATTTTTGGAGTTTTTATTGTTACAGTGCTAAAGTTTTATTGTTACAGGACATGTTTGGTCATCATTTGACAGATGTATATTTATGCTAATATGCCATTATTTCTGTAGAACAGACACAGAAGTAAATTTCTGAGTCAGAAGTTAGGAACACAACTAATTTTGATGGGCACACCATTAATTTACCCTCCGAGAAGTAGACCCAATTTATTTTCACACCCTTTTGTCTGGTTCCATATCTACACTTGTTATTAATAGTATTTTCTGTTTTCATTTTTACCATTCTAAGGAGCAAAACTTTTATACTGTTTTAGTTTTCATTTTCCTCAATAGTTTTCTTTTTTCTTTTAGAAAGATTTTATTTTTAAGTAATTTCTACACCCAGCGTGGGGCTCGAACTTATAAACCCAAGACCAAGAGTTGCATGCTCTACCGACTGAGCCAGCTGGGCGCCTCTCAATACTTTTCATTGACTTTATGTTTTCTCAGCTCCTTTAGAAGAAAATATTCAATAAATTGTTTTATGTAGAAAGTGAACATAAAATATTTGAATGCAGTCATTGGAAAAAAACAGAGAGGTAGAAAGTGAAATGTGTGAGGAAGAGTGAAGGCCTAAAATGTGGCAAAACAAGGTGGTATAGAGAGAAGGCAGAAACAGTGTGGAGGTGAAGGCTGTGGGCTAGGGTTGTGGGCAGAAGTGTAAAATAAAAGTAAAGTTTGGGAGATGGGTTTGGAAAAAATTCTAACCACTGTGAAACTGAAGGCCCAGTCCTGGAGGGAACACCATGCCCCTGCCATCAGTTGCAAGGAGGGAGGAGCTGACAGCCAGAGGGGCTCTCTTCCTTATCCTCCAAGGGATACATTACTCTGGGTTTTAAAGGAATTTTTTTTTAAGTTTATTTGTTTATTTTGAGAGAGAGACAGCATGAGTGGGGGAGGGACAGAGAGAGAGACAGACAGACAGAGAATCCCAAGCAGGCACCTTGCTGCCAGCACAGAGCCTGACGCAGGGGCTTGAACTCACGAAACCATGAGATCATGACCTTAGCCCAAACCAAGAGTTGGATGCTTGACCGACGGAGCCACCCAGGTGCCCCTTAAAGGCATTTTTATCTGCAAGAGTCTACCAGTAGGAAAAATTAGAAGTGTCTGGCTGAGGTAGACTTCCAGTTAAGGATGAGGATTTGACTGAAAATTGTTTCCTTTATAGGAATGGGCAGATTCATTGCTTGCACTGAACTTGCACAAGAATATATATTTCATTGTTAGCTTTTTGTAATTGTTATGTACAATTGTAAAATTTAAATTGTGAAAGTATGCAGAGCATCTGAGATGTTTCAGATCATCTGGGACCAGGTTGTCTCAGTGACACAAACTGCAAACAGAGCACATGTTGTTTTGGTCTTTGTTGTTTAAAATTGAGCACTAATGCATAGTTGGCATTCTTTTGTGCCACTTTTACTTTCTAGGGTATAAGCATGAAGCATGGAGTCTGTGAAATGCTATAAAATATGACCTATAAAATAGTTTAATTCATATCATCTTTAAAGGATCACTTCATTGTTCAGCTTCTCCTTAACTTCACTTTAGTTTAAAAAAAGTGACTTCAAATGAATGATTCAAACCAGATTAAGTATGTGATTAATATGTGACTTTAAAAAACAAATGGCAATTCCAGTATATAGAGACCCAATAATTTTTTTGCTTTAAAACTTAGGTTTTGCTGTTGTCTAAATGTCTTAAAGACTGATTTGAAATACACCTAGGTTATGACTTAATAATGTTCATTGTGAAAGAAAATCAAGGGAAAAAACTGAGAATTACCTTACTTTAGATTTTATGGATGTTCCTTTCTTGTGACTAACTATAATCATTGGAAAATGAACATTAAAGTTAGCAATAAAGAGACAAAGTTAGTTATTATAACGAACTATTCATGAAACTATAGAAGTAGATGAATATAGGATGACATTTATTTTTAAATAATTTTTTAATTATTAAGTTTTAAATAATTTTTAGTTATTTTCAGTGTTTTAAAAATAATTTTAAATAATTTTAAAGTTTATTTATTTTGAGAGAGAGCACGAGCAGGGAAGGGGCAGAGAGAGAGGGAGAGAGAGAAGAACCCCAAGCAGGCTCCACACTGTCAGCACAGAGCCCGATGTGGGGCTCCATCTCACAACAGTAAGATCATGACCTGAGCTGAAATCAAGAGTCAGGCACTTAACTAACTAAGCCACCCAGATGCTCCTGGTTATTTTTTAACAGTAAGTCTTTTCAGGGAGATAACTGGACAAGCTTGTATAAATCCTTCAGAGTCTTTTTTGTTTTTTAATTTTTTTTTTAACATTTATTTATTTTTGAGACAAAGAGAGACAGAGCATAAACAGGGGAGGGGCAGAGAGAGAGGGAGACACAGAATCTGAAACAGGCTCCAGGCTCTGAGCTGTCAGCACAGAGCCTGACGCGGGGCTCGAACTCACGGACCGTGAGATCATGACCTGAGCCGAAGTCGGATGCTTAACCGACCAAGCCACCCAGGCACTTAAGAGTCTTCAGAGTCTTAAGAGAACAAAAAATCCTTCAGAGTCTTAAGAGAACAAAAAATTATCTAGTTACTTATTTCTTCATTCCCAATGTATTTTCCCTCTAGAGCCTACATTGAGGGAGCAAGTACTTAATATAATATTAATAGATAATATTAGACAATAATAGTGTAGTAAACATTTATCCCAAACTAGCATTGACTAAATTCTTTAGCTCTATCGATACCTTTAGTTCTCATGACAACCGTGTGAGATAGATACCACTGTTACCATCCCCACTTATAGACAGGAAATGGAATCACAGAAAATGAAATAATGTGCCCAGTGCTACACTACTAAGGGACACAGATAGGACTTTAACTCAGACAGGATGGGATGTGGGGTGGTCAATTTTTTTTTTTTTTTTTCTTTTTAATGTTTATTTATTTTGAGAGAGAGAGAGAGAGAGAGAGAGAGAGAGAGAGAGAGATCTAGCAGGGGAGGGCAGAGAGAGAGGGAGACAGAATCCCAAGGAGGCTCAGTGTGGAGCCTGATGTGGGGCTTGAACCCATGAACCATGAGATCATGACCTGAACCGAAATCAAGAGCCGGATGCTTAACTGAGTCACCCAGACGCCCCCAGGTAGTCCAATTCTTAATGCTTAATCATGGTGTTCTGTCTTGAGTGTATTTGTACTGCATTTGTGGAGATAATGGAAGAGAGTCTTAAAATATAAACAGACTTCAGCTAACAGACATTTAAACTATGTGTGACCTGTTTGTATAGTGATGAATTTGCATTACCGTACACATTCTTTGAAAGTCAGAAGATATAAATGCAATTCTAGATCAAGTTATCATTCAAAAGCCATTGCTTATTAGCATAGATTCCAGGGATTGGTAAACATTTTCTATAAAGGGCCTGATAGTAAATATGTGATCACATTCCATCTCTTTTGCATATTCTTATTTTTCCTTTAAAAATAGAAAAATCATTCTTAGGTCTCAGGCTGTGCCAAAAGCAAGCTGCTGGCTCACTTTGGGCTATGGGCCATATTTTGCTTATCCCTGGTATCGACTCAGGGGCATATAGGTTTAGACTCTCCCTGTGCTTGAGAAAATGCCTGCCTGAGGATATTTTGGCTTTCAGGGATACCTGTGGTTCTCTACCCACCTCTTGCTGAACATTTGATGCCTTTCTAAACACAGAAGGTATTAAAGAATGGTGACCGCCTGAGTCCACAGGGGTATAAGGCAAAAGTTACAGAATGAGATGTACAGAGCTTTGAGCATTCTGAAATCCAATATTCTGGAATTTTTTCTCAGGATGATGATTTAAGCCACTATGAAAAATCCTGACTTTAAGGAATCCTCTGTAACAGATATACATAGTTTCATCTGCATTCAGTGAACCTCTATTCCAGAGGGCTTTCCTCACCTCTACTTTGCTCTGACTGAGTTTATGGAGATAAATATATATTTATCTATCTATTTATTTGTTTATTCCTTTTCCTTGATTGTTCTAGAGCTCTCACTAAACAACAGGTTTTGAAAACAAGCTTCTTGAGCAATAAAGTGGAAAATAAGTTTTGGTAGTTTGAAATGGTAATGTATGTTTCTGAGCATTTTAGTTAGAGATAGTTGTTTTGAGACTAGGAGAACTGGTTTATCCAGTGTCAGTGACCTGAGTAAGAGGGTTATGTATATTAGCTTGAAATTTTGGTAATGGAGCAGTTGCATAGAAATTTTTCTTTTTAAGAAAACGATCCCATTTTATATGTATAAATGAACATTTGTATGGGCAGAAATTTTGTTATCTCTCTCCTGAAATTCCCTTACAAAAGCAAAATTGCCAAGTATTGAAAGGCAAGGAATTTCTTCCTAGGTATACAGTTTGCTGATTGACTAGTTGGATGCAACTTACTGTGTGAAGCTTTCTTCATAATTATGTATATCTGGAGTGTATATTCTTTCTAAAGAATATTCTTTAAGTATTATGTACCTTAAAATGATAACCTGACTTGATCAGTTCTTTTTTTCTTTTCAGAAAGTATCTGTATGTCACGTCTTCTTTTAAAGGAGCATTTAAAAATGAAGTTGAAAAGGCAGAAGAAGCAGTAAAGATTGGTATGTAATTATCTATGTCCTACATCTCATTGTTGTTCATTCACTCAGCCAACATTAATTGTATCTTTATTCTGAGATATATACTGTTATAGCGTTGTAGGAATGACCACAATTAATCGAACTCCTGCCTCTAAGGAGCTTCATAACACATTTTTCTGTCTCTGGCTTTGTTGAATTATGACATATTAATTAAAGGTATGTTATTATATTTTTACTTATTATTATTTAATTTCTATTATTCCAAATACACACTTGGAACTAGATTGATATATATTAGAAACTCTGGTTGGCATGATGCCGAGTTAGATCATTTTCGAGACTAGCCTTATACCCACTTTAAGAAGGAATGTTCTACACATTCATTCCACCCCTCCCCCACCCCCCAAAGAGGACAAAGCCATATTTTTCCAGCGATCCAAAAGCAAGGAGTAACTTTAATCTATATTTCACAGATTGTAGAGAGTTTTTAGTCAGCCGAACATTCAGTCATAACCCTTTAATTTGTAGGTATATAGTTATGCCCTGTCAATTATAATGTCTAAGAGGAAGCCCATTGTGGCTACCTGCACCTAGAATGTGTGAAAGCTGTGGAAAGAACATAGGATTTTCTGAGATTATTATTTGGAAGCCATTCCCACTGGTCCTGGTCATAATGTATATACACACTGCTCACTTAAAATTGATTAAAAGAACTTTCTGATGTTGTAATTATCTTGCTTCTGCTTCCAGCTGAAAGTGTATTGAAACAAGCACAAATCACAGTAAACCAGCCTGACAGAACTTCTTTGTCTTCTGCCAAGGTATGACATATAGTCTTCCTAAATGGCCAAGTGTCATTTGCTTTTTCCTGTACACAGTTGTCTCTTATCATTTACTTCCTAAACTGATAAACACAGACAAGCTCCGAAGCTTAAGTTGATTTTAACCCAGGTAAACAGAGCAGAGGCATGCAGAGAAAGGAGAGGGTACTCAGCAGTGAGAGAAGGCTGAGTCTGAGCAAAGATGAGCAACGTGGGGTGAATTTGGAACAGTGGGGAAGAGCACTGCAGCTCATTTCTTTAAAATGAAAAGAAAAGTAATATGAGAAAGAGAGAAAATAATGAAAAACTAGCAGAAAAAAGCAGCCTATCAAGTTTCCTTGAAAATATCTTTTCAAATTATTGCTCCCTATGCACCTGAATAAATGGGAAAAGCAAGGAGAAGACTAATAAGCCATCCTTTTTTCTGGTGCTAGGAATTATGTGCTATAATTATGAATATTAATAACTACTTCCAGCTTACAAAGCTTTTTTCTTATGAGTTGCTCCACATAGTTCATAAACATTTTCTATAATCCTTGCAATGCACCCATGAGTAAGATAGGTTATAAAGAACTATTATTATTAATTATAATGCATGGCAACCAAGAAGAAGAATATTGCTTCAGGACATGTAGGTTTGTTTTTACCAAAAATGCGGTGCAAAGCTTTCTACCAGGGTAAATTATGAAGCAGCATTTTATTTACTTGCATATAAAAGGATAAATAGGTATATGGAGAAAAAAAATGCTTTACTTCACTCTTCCTTCATTCTCTTCTTCAGACTCAGTGTAGGAATCCTTTCTGTGATTCGCCCTTAAACTTTCAAGGACCAGGGCTGAGTTTGATAAAGAGCTCTCTCATATCAAATGATCATGAATAGGGAATGAAATCAAAGAGTAGCACATGATAATGTCCCAAAGCTACCTATGGCCTTCCCAAAATTCTCTTACTTTTTTCTTTTCACTTATTATTTTAAAGTAAATGTAGACCTATCTTACTGTTATTGATTTTTAAAGAAAGGTTTAAGCTTTTTTTTATTTTGTCTCAAAGAAATCAATTTCCTTGGCTTTATGTATTTGAGAAACAAGAGAAGCAGATGCTTTTTAATGGGTCAGGACCTTTCTTTCTTCTTGCCTTAGGCTTACCTCTCATTGCCTCTTTGTGCTCTGAGTGCATTGACAGGAGGTGGGGGAGGGGGGTGTCTCTGACCATCTTGCTTTGTTGCTGGGCAAAGAGAGCAAAGCAGAATGACCTTGGCTTTTGACCTCTTAAATTCCTCTAGGCAGTTGAGTGGTTGAATTTGAAGTGAAATACTTACAAATCAGTTACCATTTGCTTTTACTTTAAAGTCAGTGAAAATAATGTTCAGTCAGTGGTATATTCACCAAATGAGATGCCCATCTTTCACATCAGGTAGATGGAGCACATTAAAAATCTGTTATTATTTGTGAAATTAGAATAATGCATTATTTCTTTTCTGCCTGGTTAGAGTTAGTGTACTAGAGATAGGGCAGTGAATGAGCCACTATATCAAATTTAGAGCAGACAAGAAAGACAGGTGGGCATTGGTAGTCAGGTACTCTGAAAGGGAGAAAGCCTAGGGATGGGATATCCTATAAAAGGAAAAGCTTGGGGAGTATCAAGGGTATCTGGAACTTGATAATAGAAAAGATGTTTTCTTATGGTGACTGACAAAAATTTTTAATAACTTTTTTTTCTGAAAGATGCCACAGTACTTGATCATGTGATTTAGCATTTTGTTGTTGTTGTTGTTGTTGTTGTTGTTGTTCTCATAAGCAAAAGTCAGAGTCTAGGTACATGGAATGACTTTTCCAAGCTTTTGTGTAGTTTGTGTGAAAGCCAGTGTGACATTACAGGGAGAAATAGCTCTTTAAAAGACAGAGAACATTGGATTATGTGCAAAAAGGGAACCATGGGCTAGGAGTTGGTGTGTCCCCCTAGCTATTAGAATGGAATAATTTATCAAGTATTTATTGTCTACCATTATACAATTGCATTAGGCAATGTGACCTATCACTGTTACCCTTGTGAAACATTTGGGTAATGGGATAATACATATCAGCTCAGCTTTCATTAATTTAATAGAATTATGTTCTCTCCTAACCAAATGTACTTCTCCAGGATGTATTACAGAAAGCTTTGGAAGATGTTGAAGCAAAGCATACGATTCTTAAAGTGAAACAGAGGTAAGATGTAAGATTTTCTGTTTGCCAGAATCCTCTGCACTTTGATAAAGCAAATTCTGATTTCTGAGGAGGCAGATTTGGCGGTTAATGTGATAACTTCTCTTTCTCAGCCTATGACATCTTATTATATTAAGCGTAATATGGTCAAAATCCCCCAACTGCAAAATCAATGAAGGTATTTATAAAATATATATTTGCATGCATACATATGTTTACATAATATTAAAACTTCTGAATACAGGGTGAAAAATTAGCTCAGTGTCCTGTTGAAGAAGTGAACTCTGCCCAGAGGATCACCTGACAACTTTACTTTTTTTTTGCCCTTTGGCAGACACAGCCCTCTGGAGGGTTGGTTCTGGTTTCTTCTCTCTTCTAGTACTTGCATAAAATTTAAAATGTTTAGAAAATGTTTCAAATACATGTACCACATATATAGTTAAGATACAAATAGCAACCCTAAATTACAAAACCATTATTTACATTTGGAAGGTTGACTTGGTCTCCAGCTTGGGTGTTAAACAAGTTAAACTGAGAATAATCAGAGTTGTCTGGGTAAGGCCAGTCTTTGAAAACTGGGATAACTTTGAGAAACCAATTTTTAGGGAAGTACTACTAGTTTCCAGAATTATTGTTTGTGAACTATGAAGTGCTATATAACCATAACTTTCCTCAAACCTAAATTTGAACTGTTAACTATGCATTTATCAAAATAAGTACTAAATAAATCCATAGAAATCTATATTAAAAAACAAGGTCCTCTGGGGCGCCTGGGTGGCTCAGTCGGTTGAGCGGCCGACTTCAGCTCAGGTCATGATCTCACAGCTCAGAGCCTGGAGCCTGCTTTCGATTCTGTGCCTCCCTCTCTGTCTCTCTGCTCCTCCCCCACTCATGCTCTCTCTCTCTCTCTCAAAAATAAATAAACATTAAAAAAAAATTAAAAAAAAAAAAGGTCCTCTATTTTTTTTAAGTTTTTATTTAAATTCTAGTTAGTTAACGTACAGTGTAACATGAGTTTCAGGTGTACAATAGAGTGATTCAACAGCTCCATTCAACACCTGGTGCTCATCACAACAGGTGCACTCCTGAATCTGTTTTACCCATTCCCTCACCCTCTTCACCCCTGGTAACCCTTAGTTTGTTCTCTATAGTTAAGAGTCTGTTTCTTCTTGGATGGTCTCTTTCTTTCTTTTTTTCATTGCTCATTTGTTTTGTTTCTTAAATGCCACATATGAATCAAAGAATATGCTATTTGTCTTTCTCTGAGTGACTTATTTCACTTAACATTATACTCTTGCTTCATCCATGTCATTGTAAATGACAATATTTCATTATATATATATATATATATATATATATATATATATAT
>NC_064810.1:54824723-54877064 GCF_023721935.1 Panthera uncia | reverse complement strand
TATATATATATATATGGAATACTTCTTTCTCCACTCATCAGTCCATTTGATTTAGGCTATTTCTATAGCAAAGCCTTCTTTAAAGTCTTGAGAAAGAAAACTCTGGTTGATGAATTGTTTGTAGTTACATTTGTATGTATGAAGGGTGATCGACCTATATTTTATTAATAATAATGCCAGCTAGTTGGTATGAACTTTTTTTTATAGCAAAATGCTTTTATTACAAATTTGAAGATAGTCAGCATGCCATTTACTGTTGCAGAGTGATGCTGTCATATTCTGCAACATCCTGTTTTGGGGTCCCTTACATAGTCAGTATTCTTTTTTGTTGAAGAGTAAGGATTTAATATTGAGTACACATTTTTGAGAAAAAATGTGATTTGTATGTATTGAACCCAGCAAGTATGTGCTTTTAAAATGTATATGTTAATCCCAGTCAATAATTCCCTCATAAAGTCTAATGTGCCCTATATTATGTCCATGTAGAAGGGCTAATTAGGACTTTTTCTTTGTCCTTTAATGATAGATGTATTTAGCCAGTCCAGTAAGGATATTATGTCAGTTATAGTGGCACGTAGTTATAATTTGAAAAGAAAAAGCTGTGTTTGTGGAATGAGAACTACAAGATGGGTGGAGGGGAAGAATTATATTTGGTACCATTCTTGGTAGGAAAGGAAAATAACATTGGTGAGGCACCTAATCTGTTCCAGGTTTATACTTGACATTATATCTTCTAGTCCTCCTGACATCCCAAATGGCTAGGTAGGTATTCTTCCCATTTTTCAGATGAGACAGGAAGTTGAAGTGACTCATCCATAGTCACACGGCTGTTACAGAGATGAGTTTGTTTTTGAAGCCAAGCCTGTCTTTCCAGTTCTTATATTCAGGTGTTTTTCATAGCTCCAAGCAGCTTCCCGTTACTATGGTTGTTTCTCTCATATCCTGCTATGTCTCAATTTCTGCTTTTACACTTTTAATAGAAAAGTCACATAAAACATAATATTGCAAGACAGAGTAAGAAAAACAGGAGCTCATGTCTGTTGCCCTTGTAAACTTGGCTTTATTAACTTTGATTTTGGAGAAAGAGAAAGCTAAAGAGTATTTTTTGGCATAGTCCAATCTATATAGGATGTTTAGAGGCTTGAGGACATGTTGAAAGTTAGAAATCACATCCAGGGTAAAAAATACTGAAATTTTAAAATAGTCAAATCATCATTTTTTAAAAATGTTGCGTGTTCCTATTAGTCCACTTAACATTTCACAAATCTTTTGGCATTTTCTAGTTCTTGTAAATTTAAGTTGGCAAAGCTGTTTTTTAATCTAGGAATACTTGTGTTTGACTGGTATGGCCATCATGTTTATGCAAAATACTTGGCTACACAAAGATATTGAGTGTACCCACTAGGTTTTGCAAAATACCTGGGTATTTTACATTTAGTTCCTTTGATGTTTACCTTCTCAGTTTAATTATTAGCAGTTTGTAAACTATATATTTCTATCTAATAAAAACCTTTTTTTAAACTTTTCTAAATATAATGCTAGAGAATTAAAAAAAGCAAGGACTCTCTGCCTGTTCTTTGGAGTGAACATAGAAAATCGAAGCCAAGCTGGGATGTTCATTTACAGTAATAACCGCCTGATCAAAATGCATGAGAAAGTGGGCCCACAGTTGAAACTGAAGTCCTTGTAAGTATATTTTTGTTTTCAGAGGCATAGGCAGGGTGAGGGAGGTTGCGGTAAGATTCTGTCTTTGGAGTTAGATGAGTGATTAATCATAATGGGAGCAGGTGTCCTGTCCTCCGTTCACCCTTCCCATCAATGCGCAGGCATTAATATGCCTAATTTATAATATTGGCACAACTATATGCCTGCTTGAAGGAAAAGCACACTTGGGAAATTTTTCTAATATATTTCCTGAGAAACTTGATGTTTTACCATTTCTTGAACCATCTCCTCAGGTTAGGATTTTAATATTTTACCGATGTAAAAATAATACAAGCATAACAAGGAAACTTTAGGAAAGAAAAATCCATAGTCTTTTAAAGCAACCCTGTTAACATTTTGTGCAACCTTTATGTATATGAGTTCTTGGCAGTTACCTGCTTGAGCATGTATTACTAACCCTCTCTAACCTATTTGGATTCCAGAGTAATACATTCTGGTGCTTTCCTGATGGTCCAAAACTCCATGTGCTGCTTTCATGAATTATGTAGACAGTCAGAAAGGGTAATTGTGACCAGTAAAATGGATCAGGGGTCAAACAGAATTCTTGTGATTAATAGAATGGCTCAGGGGACCATTTTTCATCTTATTTCTCACTCTCTAGGAATTAGCAGTTCATTCATTTGTTCATTCAACAAACACTTGAACTGCAGTGTCATGTGCCAGGCACTGTACTAAGCTCTGCACACAAGATGGTGAAGACCTGCTACCCTTTGGCAAAGAACTTATAGTCCAGTGAAAGGAACAAGTATATAAATACATATTTTTCATATTATGTGGCAACAGTAAGAATGATCTTTAAAAAAATTAGTTTATTCTCTTGCTTAAAACACCAATGGATATAGAATAGAACTGGTTACCATGGTCTTCCAGTGATCTGGCCTCTGCCTGGCCCTGTGATGGCCCACCTGTACCCACCCTTTCACTACATTCTCCTTGCACCAGCCAGTTTCCAGTGTATCACATATCCTAAGCTCACTCCTGTCTTACAGCCTTGGTTCTTGAACCTTCTGTCCTCAGATCTCCTTACTGCTGGTCTGGGTGTGTTACTTAGGCACTTAACTAAAGTCCCCTCCACAGGAAGGTCTTCCTGCACTGTCTAATAAAGTCAGCCGCTGCCATTGGCCCCTCCCCCTTGTTACTGTGCACAAGTTATAGCACCTGCTTTGTTTTCCTCCTACCACTTATCACCATCTGAAATGATCTGGTCACCCTTACTTCCTGTTACCCCTCAACAGAAGAGAAACTTTATAGACAGGGGCCTTCTTTTTCTTATTCAGTACTGTATTCCCAGTTTCTGGAATAGGATGCATCCATCCTGAACAGGGATGGATGGATGGATGGACAGATAGATGGATGAATATGTGCTACAGGCAAGCATGAGGTGCAAAAAGAGCACTTGGGAAGAGTAGTAAACCAAACTGGGGTCAGACTTTCTGGAAGAAAGTTGAGTCAGACTTTCTGGAAGAAATGATGCCCAAATTTAGGCTTAGAGAATGAATAGTTAAGGGAGGGCAGGGTGGCAGGGGAAAGTAGTGAAACATATGGTAAGGTAGCAGCACTACATTAGGAAGGCTTGATTTGTGTGCCTTGCTAAGGGCAGTTGGGAGCCTTGGAAGAACTAGACAACTGGATGTTCTTTCCCAAAACAGGGAAACCAAGCAGAATATTCTGTCACTAAACAGAAATAGTCTGGTTATATATATCATAAGTTGCTAAAAATCTGAAAAACACTGAATTTATCCATCAGACTAACAGGCAGATACCTGTCACTTTCTAGGATAATCTGGCCCTTATGTTCCCTTAGTAGAATTCATTGAACACCCCATGGACCTCTGCAATGACAGGGAAGAACCCAACCTGCCATGAAATGAGGATGGAGAAATTGACTCTGGCCAGATCATGAAGAGGGTTATGTCAGTTTATTTCAGCAAAGCATTGTTAGTGGTGTCTCATGCTAAAACGCCTCCTCTTGTACCTTTAGGTTTGGAAAAAAAAGTCATGTTAATTTAGTAACAGTGCATTAGATTTTTTCTTTACTATGAGACCAAACACACCTACGATTACTACAGATTTATGTAACAAAATACAATTATATCATAAGTTGTTAAACTTTGACATGGTCCAGACCCAGTGAATAAATTTACGTGGAAAAAATTTTGATTTCAAAAGACCATGGCATATTTGCATTTTCTTTTTCCTTAGCTAAATTTTTCAGAATTTTTTAATGTATTTATTCTTCTTAGACTTGGTGCAGGCGTGGTTGGAATTGTTAATATACCCTTGGAGATCATGGAGCCATCCCATAATAAGCAGGAATTTCTCAATGTCCAAGAGTATAATCATCTGCTGAGAGTCATGGGGCAGTACTTGGTGCAGTACTGTAAGGACACCGGGATCAGTGAGTATTCAGTAGTCATAATAAGAGATAGTGGGGAATCAACTTGTGTAATTTATTTAATTTGGAATGATTGCAGTGACCTAGACAACCAGTAGCCCAAAGGCCTGTAAAAGAGCTCTTTTTATTTATTAAAATAATAATAATAAAATAGGGCTCCTGGGTGGCTCAGTCGGTTAAGCGCCTGACTCATGGTTTTGGCTCATGTGTCTTGATCTCACTGTTCATGGGTTCAAACCCCTCATCAGGCTCTGAGCTGAGGGCACGGGGCCTACTTGGGATTGTCTCTCCCTCTCTTTCTGCTCCTCTCCTGCTTGTGTGTGTGCGCACTCCCTCTCTCTCAAAATAAATAAAGAAGCTTTAAAAAATATAATAATAATAATATAATAATAAAAAATATGGAAATGAGAAGGAAGCTGGTCTCAGAATCTTTCCCAGAATATTATGTGAAAAATAAAGCAGCAGATCAAAAACTTGTAAGAGGAGGGCAATGAGCAGTATTAGAGCTGATCGTGGAGGAAGGAAGCAGAAGTTTGCTTTGGGTAGGCCTCAGAGGCCATTCTAAGACTCTACTGTACAGGGGCACATAGTTCCTTACAGACCTGAGTAGCTCCCATAGCGCTGTTATTTCCTGCCATAGCATAATCACTGTTTACCCTAGATAATTGTGCATGTGTGTTAAACCTTGTTTTGTATAGCTAACAAGTCTTGAATATGTGAATTCAAAAAGAGTTCGATTAAACATCATTTAAATAAATACAATTGGATACTTAAGATAAACTTTGGTTGTCTGGGAAATTTGGCTTATTCAGACCACTTCAGTCTCCAGAGATACCTGAAAAATGAGATGGTATGCTGTGCATTAATGAAATAAACTTCCTTTAAGTTATGCAGACACAGGGCTTCGTTTATGGAAAAAAATAGAGAGGCTACTGTGTATTTGTTCCATGATTTGCATGAAGTATGTATAATTCATGCATATCACAAATTATGTCTCTACCCTTGAGACAACTTAAAATCTTACTGCTCTCCTTGAGGTTATGATTTTAGAATATTTTCTTTTCTTTTGTACTCACTTCGCTTTGCCCTAAAATTTTCTTACAGCAGTGAAATAGAAAAGACTACAGGAAGTCAGGGGAGAAACATAGGAGTGTGAATAAAGGTGTGGGCACAGATTTCCTGCCAAAGCTGGATTTTCTTGTCATGGTCTAAAACCTTCTCTGAGTGTGCAGCATCAGTGTCATCCGAGAGCTCGTGAGAAATGCAGCATCTCAGACCTACTGGGTGAAAATTTATGTGTTAGCAGTCATGGCCATGATTTGTGGGCACGTTAGAGTTGGAGAGGCACTGCTCTGAAGAGTGCAGGAACTACATGTCAGCACAGACGTAACTTTGTCCACGTGTCTTTTTTTTCTCAGAGCCATGTCTGAAGTTCTACTAAATGTAGGAATGAGTACCTTATTTGGTGGGTTATGCTTAAAGCTGTAGAAAACAGAAGGATATTCAGAGTGAGGTATAAATCCAGGATCTACTGTCTGGTCCTCAAATGCTATCTTGGAATAGAAAAAAATGTTAAGCATTTGAAAAGTGTGTAACTCCTCCAATTCTCCTCATATGCTCTCTATAATCTCCCTTGCTCATCCTTGGACTAAGGAACGAAGCCCTCAGAAAGAGGCATGGAAATTCAAGGTGATAGGCATCATCTCCATCCAGCCCACACTTCCTCAGGACTGTCGTACTGAGTCCTGTTTCGGGGAGGGCTCTCTCGAAGCCCCTTTTCCTGCTGTGGGGGTGTCCTCCTAACAACTGTAATCTCAACTTCTGGGTGTCACTTGCCTGCTTCCCCCACCCCTTGTATAACTCCCCATCTTTATCTCAACCTCATTTTTCAGAAATGTCTCAGTAGATATACCGAGATTCAAAATAAGTTGTTTCTATTTTAATTATTATTAGTGAATACCAGGTTGTTTTCCCGATTCCATGGCTGTCTACAAATTGATTTAGGGCTGGGGGCACTTTTACAAAAGATGTTCCTCTAGAAGGAAGTCAGGGAGTGGAGAAAGGATAGTGAGCATGTGTGTTTATTCACTTATCTGACAATCTCATCCCCAAACTTCCTTATTGAACTGAATCAAGTAATCAAGGTCAGAATTGGTAGTCTCAGGAACTGTGCTGAGGAGATCGACCTTGTGTATTCATTCCCACAGGAATAACCAAAGTCATCTAATGCTTGACTAATACTCTAAAAGCCAGTATTAGAGGGCACACAAATTTGATGAAAAGTACTTGGGTAGATTTTTGCCCTATAAATAAAAGATACAGTCTTTGTGTTTGCTATAAATCTGGTCTGTTTCTATAGAAAATTGGGGCTTTGTAAAAATCAAATCAGCAGAAAGGGAAATGACTTTGTGTCATTTATGAAATCTGCATTTATGTTTGGCACAGATGGTGCTGAGAACCTCGGAGATATTTTTCTGAGTCTGACCTCACCTCATTGTCCGCTACTGTGTTTTCTGAAGCGTTGTGCATCCTTATAGTGAAATGGAAACGTTAACCATCAGCTGTTTGGAGTAGGGAAATAAAAAGAAGGAAAAGTTAGAGAGAAACAGCAAATGAAATTTGGGTTTGAACAGAAGCAATTACGTCAAAATTTATTACAAAACTTTGCCAGAATGGATCAGAATAGAGCTGATGTGCTAAGTGAAACCTGTCACATAATAAGCATCATCTTTCCTAGAAGAACTCAGACCATGAGGCCTCAGGTTGGCAAGGAGGCTAAAAATCATATAAGCCAGTCACCTCCCTGATGCTTTAATCCCTTCTACCCCACCCAGCCCTGCCCCAGGCAAGTGGACTGCCATTTTAAGCCTGAGTGGGGGTTTCCTCTGAAAGAAAAATGACTACTTCTTGAGGCAGCCCGTGAATCTCTGCACAGCTGTATTAGAAAATACATTTTAATATCAGAGCCAACTCTCTTTCTCACGTGTTGTTTCATTCACTCATCTGTGGTAGACATGGAGTGTTCTAGGACTGACAAGCCAGACGTGTTCCAGCCTTTCTGGGAATTTGCAGTCTAGCAAGGCTACCATGATTTGACACTTAGAAGAAGGATTGGTGCCCAACAGAGAAGAATAGGTGCTGCAGACACCATTGCTCGAGAGCCAGAGAAGGCCCGGAGGAAGTGGTATTTCCCCAAGGATGAGAAGGAGTTAGCCAGGCCAACATCATTTTTCCCTCTTGGGGCCATGAAGGATAAGCCTAAAACCTTTCTAAATGACAGCCCTTTGAAGACAAGCTTTCTGTCTCTCTTCAGTCTTGTTTTATCCTAACATTTCCAAGTTCTGTTGCTGTTCTTGACTTGATATGGTGTTAAATATATTCACCATTTTCATGTTATACTCTATAAAGTGTGCTTGCCACCTAGACACAAAAATTTCAGATGAAACCCAGCCTTGAATAAAATGAGATCATCATCCCTTTCTTTTAAGTCATAATTCTGTTGATGAACCTAATACGTTAACTCTCAGTAAGCACATTATTGACCCTCAGTGTCTTTATTGCCAATTAGAATTCCCAATAAAATTTTTAATATGTATTCTTATTAAGCCATACATACATCTCTTATATTTTTTCCCCAGTGGTTTTGGACCTCAGAGTAGAATCATACATTTAGTCCTATTACATGCTGTCACCTTATTAAGCCCATCCTTTCAGGTTATCACTACCTTTTTTGGAATCTAATGTTGACTTCTAATTAATACGCTGTTTTTCCAGATAAGTTTGGCCAGTATTTTCTCTATGATTTCCTTTAAATCCTGTTGCATAGGAAGGAGAGGAAAATCAAACACTTGGCCTTCTACTGATGACCTCCCCTGAGGTAGAAATGAGATACTGGATAAAGGCAATTAATCAATTAAAATTCTTCCTAATTAGGCTATCACCTAGCTCATATCAATTTCTTGGTTTGTGTATAATTCTGAAAATGAGAGATAATATTTGTTAGGTGAATAGTTTCTTTAGAAAATAATGCTTACACCTTAGTTTGGGTTGCTATAGCAAAAATACTATAAACTGGTGGCTTATCAACAGCATAAATATATTTCTCACAGTTCAGGAGGCTGGAAATCCCAAGATCAGGGTCCCAGGATGGTTGGATTCTGGCAAGAGCCCTCTTCCAATTTGCAGACTGCTGACTTCCCCTGGTATTCTCACATGGTGGAAAGAGAGTGAGCTAGCTCTCTGGCCTCCTGTAAGGACACTATTCCCATCACGAGGGATCCATTCACATGACCTAGTCACCTCCCAAAGACCTCACTGCCAAGTACTATCACACTGGGATTAAATTTCAGCATATGAATTTAGTGGGGATGCAAACATTCAGTCCATAACACTTTAGTAGGTAGATCTAGCTAGCTGCTCACAACAAATATTGTTTCTCTTATGCTGTACTTCAGTCTGTAAGATCTCAGAAAGGCACTACAAGAAAAATGAAATGCAACATTTCTGCTAGGGATACATGTTTAGTGAGGTCTATAAAAATATTGAAAGGTGAGACTATGAGAGAAGTTTGTTTGGAGATATAGATCCAGAAATAATTCATACCTCTTTTTTTATTCAGTTTTTGAAGTTACAGATTTTATGTATTCTATTTCATTTAAAAATATAATATTCTCAGTATCATATGTTATATTTTTAAATTTCTCATTTTGGTATTACAGACTGAATTGTTTCCTCAGAATTCATATGTTTTAGCCCTAACCCCCAGTATCTCAGAATGTGACTATATTTGGAGACAGAGCCTTTGAAGAGGTGATTAAGTTAAAAAAGAGGCCATTAGAGAGGACCCTAAACCAGTCTGACTGGTGTTCTTATAAGAAGAGGGAATTTGGACAGAGGGACTCCAGGGATGGGTGTGTGCAGAGAAAAGATGATGTGAGGACACAGCAAGAAGGTGACCATCTGCAAGCCAAGGAGAGAAGACTCACAAGAAACCAAACTTTCCCACGTCTTGAAGTTGGACTTCTAGCCTTTACAACTATGAGAAAATAAGTTTCCATTGTTTAAGCCACCCAGTCTGTTTTTGTTGTTGTTGTTGTTGTTGCTGTGGCAGTCCTAGCAAACTAATATATACGGGAGATTATAAAATTGGACAGAATTAAAGAGAATATTATAATGAAACCTATAAATGCATCATCCACTCTCAACAGTTGTCAATTCCTGGGCAGACAAGTTTCATTTATATTCCCACCTACTCTTCAACAACTAGATTACGAAGAAGATTCCAGACATTATATAATTATATTAAATGGATTTATCATGTATTTTTGAAAGAACTCTATTTAAAAACATAACAATACAAAAACACTTAAAATTATCAATACTTTCTTAATAGCATAAAATATCCAGTCTGTTGTTACATTTCTAAGTATCTGCTGTCATAATATAACTCATAGTGCCTCTTAACCATCCTCATATTTCTTTTTCTCTCTTGTTTTTCCTTGAAATTTATTTGTAAGAAAAACTGGGCCGGTTGTTTTGTAGTTTTCACATATAAATTTTGCTCGCTGCATTACTGGGTGTGGTTTAACAGCTTCTTTCATTCTGTTAATTTTTTTGCAAATTGGTAGAATCTAACAGCTTGGCCAAATTTAGATGTGGTGTTTTTTGGTTTGGTTGGTTTTTGTCAAGATGCTTCATAGGTAGTAGTGTGTTCTACCATCAGGTTGCCTGGGTCTCTCTCTTTTTTTAATGACATTAGCAGTTAATAATCAATGCTCAGATCCATTAGGAGTTCCAGAATCTTCTGTTCTATCATATTTTTATCACTTATTAGCTCTCATACTTCTAAAACTTTTTTCATCTTCCACTTGGTCACCTAAGTTAGTTTGTAATTTTACTATTTGACAGGAACAACAGAAATCCATACTTGATGAGAGATAAAATTAAAATAATAAAAAATGATATAGACATTTGCCTGACTTGTATGGCATGAATATGTACTCTGTTTAAAATCATTACTTCATGCCAGCTCTCAGCAAATAACAGGATGGTTCAGGAGTTCATTGGATTGATTTCTGTTTAAAAAAAATCACATTCTTAGATTTAATCCATTTACACTGCTTTCACCTGGTAATTGAAATTATCACCATTGACAGTACTTATGCTTCCTTTTCTTTCTGACTGCACTTATATTATTATCATGATAATGACATTTTTTGCATCTACAATGAATTTTCATGCTAAAATATCTCAGAGGATCTCACCTATATTGCAAATAAAATACTAAAAAGTCTAGTACCCTTCTTTTTCTGGAATTAAATACACTCTTATTCTTACAGTCTGATTTCCCCTGCCATACCAGAAGCAAGACCTCAGTCTGCTTATGTGTGCCTAGTAAAGAAGAGTAGGTTGCATCTTAATGACTGAATTTAAAACAATGCAGTAAGAATTAAACGTAAGTTGTATTGGGGCGCCTGGGTGGCTCAGTTGGTTGAGCGTCCGACTTCAGCTCAGGTCACGATCTCGCGGTCTGTGAATTCGAGCCCCACATCAGGCTCTGGGCTGATGGCTCAGAGCCTGGAGCCTGCTTCTGATTCTGTGTCTCCCTCTCTCTCTGCCCCTCCCCTGTTCATGCTCTGTCTCTCTCTGTCTCAAAATAACTAAATGTTAAAAAAAAAAAAAATTAAAAAACAAACAAACAAAAAAAAAACCCATAAGTTGTATTAACAAAAAAAAGTAGATTGAATGGCCAGGGTCAGAGTATGTGGAGGAAATCATCGAATTCCTCATGCTGAAGCTAAAAGGTCAGACTGTGGAGATTGACCAGGTCCAGCCCGTGGTCCATCCACAGTTTACTCCCTTCTGTACAGAGAGCTCTCAGGGATTATTCGAGCCACAGTGGGTGGTTAGCCCAGCCTGCAACAAGTGTTGGAGAGGGTCAGTGAGTGGATGGAGAAAGAAGGCCTCTTAGATCCAAACGTCAGATCAGTTTTGTCACCCGTGGAGGATGGGACTTGAAAGTCACGCTTCTGGGCCGGTGCCAGTACTTGAGCTTGCCAATGGCAGATTACTTCCAGCAGCGGGTTAATCTGAAAAAGGCTTACACCTTCACCGTAGGATGCTGGCCCAACAATGGACTTCTAGACATAAACAGACATAGACATACAGGCAGGGCCCATGGCAGCATTGATGACTGCAAGAACATTGCCAACATCATGGAGACACTTGCATATCAAGGGGTCATTGTCAATAGATATCAAACCCATTCTGTTTGGCTAAGGACAGGATGGGGCAGGACAGGGTAGATGCTTGGCCCAGCCCCCAATCCTTCTTTCCCTCACCAGAGAGGAAAAGGGAGAATGGTGTAGCTCTATGTCCAGAGTGGCCCCAGCCTGCTCTGTGGGCTTGTGCCTTGGGTAAGGGCTTGGTCACTTGGCCCCTCTGGAGCAGACACTTTGTGTCCCCTATCCTTTCCCCTCAACCTCAGTCCAGTATTAGCCCCTCCCATTGTGGGCATGGGCTTGAGGGACCCAGGTACTTACTGCCTCCTCCCTGGTACACAGGCTTCTACTGGGGCCACCAAGGCCCCCCGCTGGGCCTCCTCCCATCTGTAGTGCATGGTGTGTGGTGCCCCTGGGCTCCAGGACAGATCAGGCCCTACCTTGTGTCTACCCCCATCCCCACTGTGAACGTGCCACTAAACAAAGTTGGGGAAATGAGAAAAAAGAAAAGTAAGTTTGAATCTTTAGATTTTTGAGAACATTAAGTCAGTGGGCTTTGTATATGTCTGACTAAAGTGAGTCCTGGTAGAAAGATAAACTTACTAACCCAGATATTGAGGAGAGTGAGCTGGCTGACTGGGCTATATTGCCCATAATGACACATAACTCCAGGAATATACTTTAGGTTAGATTCCTATGTCTAATGTTAATTTCCCCATCATAGAGGGGATTAAAAAAGCTGAGTATATCCAAAGAAAAGCATTGAAAATAGTTAAATAAAAACATAACTTAGAAAGTAAAAGTTATTTCTTCTTGAGGGAAGAAACAGAAGAAACCTAACTTTTCTCAGTTTTGTTTTTGAAGGCTTGTTGTCATAAGGCTTCTGACCCTCTTCCTTCTAGTACTCAGTGCACAGAATGGTATGTTTCTAAACTAGGAGCCAGAGAGTCCTAGGGGATTTTAGAGTATTATTTGGAATGTTTGAATTCCTGTCTACCAATAATTGTCTAAAATGGCATTATACCTCACACATCCATATGCTACAGGTTTTTTTTTTAATAAATTTTTTAAATATTAATTTATTTTGAGAGAGAGGGAGAGAGCATGAGCAGGGGAGGGGCAGAGAGAGGGAGACACAGAATCTGAAGCAGGCTCTAGGCTCTGAGCTGTCAGCACAGAGCATGACGCAGGGCTCGAACCCATGAACCATGAGATCATGACTTGAGCCCAATTTTGGATGCTTAACCAACTGAGCCACACAGGCACCCCTACAGTTTTTCAAACATGTATAGATGTAGTTGTGTGTAGTAAAATACGGAATCACACAGAAGTGTTATTGAATTCAGTTTTCTTTTTCATCGTGTATTTTCTCAGTTTGGGGGGTAGTGTTCTGAAATTATTTTGCAGCTTGAGGAGATCCTCATGGGAAAGCACTGATACGGAACGAGAGGAAATGATGCTGTGTTGCCAGGTGAAGGTAGTGAAGTTGACACTTCCAGGGAGTTGGACCAATTCCTCAGATTCCTGGAGCTTTGCCCTGGAACCTACTGTGCTCACAGTAGAGTGAAGTGGAAACATTCTGGCTGTAGCTGCCACTTACTTCTGCCACTGACTGTCCCCATAAAGTAAGACTTGCCCAACCCACTTCACACCAGCCAGAAGACCTGAGAGAGAATGGGGCTGTAAGCACCTTCGCCACCACTGAAGACATCTTGCTTTGCTGTCCTTCAATTCAAATAGAGTACTTGGAAAACTGGATACGTAGCAGCTCTCATATGTGCCCCACAGATTCTCTAAGCCATAATGGCAGTTCTTCCTTCTAAGTGGCCATTGGCTTCATGACCCTTCATAAGAGCATACAGGTATCACTTCCAGCTGATTGGAGTTGGCCTTTTCGTTGAAACCAGTTTGCCATCCCTGAGAGATTCCATCAAGAATATAAATGATCAGCAGTTACATATGATCAGCTTACAAAAGGTCTGATACCTAACTTAGCTAAGAATGAGGGGTAATGATGAACAGGACAGTTTCAACAGAGCTGGAGGCATGATTTACAATATCCAGAGGATAGATATGTAATTTCTGTCTCAGGAGATCTTTAAAAATAGAATATAATCATCTGTTTAGTTGCAGAACTACCTGAAGTCAGAGACTTGATAAGCACCTTCATCTCATGATTTTCCTGGTGCTTTGATTTCATAACTGTTTTAGCCTTCCTTATTTTGATTGAAACCATCAAAGCTTTGCTTTGGTAGCTTATTACTGAATTTTATTACTTCTCCTCTTGGCTAATTGATTCCCTGGATGTCTTTGTACATTCTATGAATAGATATGAAACTGACATCTAGGAGGGTGTAACATTTCTTTTTAAGAGGCACAGTCTTTGTGAAACTGCTCTTTTAGTTACTGGTGTTTGGCAAATGTTTAGTAAGTTATTGCGGCAGTTCCCATTATTTTTCCTGAGTTTTAAAAGTCTCCTGAAAAATTAACCAGATTAATTTAAGCATTAGAAATCTTCTGAATAAAGGACCCCATACATAACTAGCAGTAAATTAAATTTTCAGTTTTCTCAGGTACTTGTTCTAGAAATTAGGACTTTAATTCTGTGTGCATTAATTCCTAATTATTTTACCGATTTAATAAGCTTGTTGATTATTCAAACAAAAATCTCAAGATATGTATTGTTTTATAATTTTGAATATCACCTGTATGCTTGCAGCCATTTCCTGTTTACAAAATAAACTGAATTTTTTGATCGGAATACCTTGAGGATGTTCAAATGATATAATTCTCGAATTAATAAATTTTTAGTTTTCTTCATAGTACTCTTTATAGGTGGGTAGAAATATTTAAGATACATTTTTAAAAATCAAGTAATTTCCAAATTTTGAAATTCCAGCTCTTTTAATTGACTTCTGGATGGAAGGGCAATTAAATCCTCATTAAGATACATTAACAATAACATCAGTTATTAAAACCACATATGTAACCAAATGCCCATAATTATATATATCATACCACTAGTCAAGACTAACCTGATTTAATGAATTATTACTATTATTAATTTTATTATTTCTTGCCAGATTAGATAGATAAGGATTTTTTTCCAGCTTTATTGGGGTATAATTGACCAAAAAATTGTGGATACTTAAAATGTACAATATGATGATTTGATATACATATACATTATGAAATATTTACCATAATCACGTTAATTAATGCATCATTCACCTCACACAGTTGTCTTTTTTGTATGTGTGGAGTTAGATTGCTTAAGATCTACTCTCCTCACGAATTTCAAGTATACCCTTCAGTACTAACCACAGGCATCATGCCATACCTTGGATCCTCAGAACTTACTGATCTTATTAGTGAAAGCTTGTGCCGTGTGACCAGCATCTCCCTATTTCCCCTACCCTACAGCCACTGACAACTACCATTCTACTTTCTGTTTCTATGAATTCAACTTTCTTTTTTTAGATTTCCATATATGAAAGATACCATATACTGTTTGTTTTTCTCGGGCTTATTTCACTTAGCATAATGACCTTCATGTTGCAAATGGCAGTATGTCCAACTGTTTATGGCTGGATAATATTCTATCTATCTATATAATCATATTTTCATCTATCAATGGACATACAGGTTTCCATATTTCTATATCTTGGCTATGCTGCAGTGAACGTGATATTGAAGATCTCTTTAAGACACTGATTTCATTTCCTTCAGATATATGTCCAAAAGTGGGATTTCTGGGTCAGATAGTAGTTCTATTTTTAATATTTTGAGAAACCTCCATACTGTTTCCCATAATGGTTGTACCAATTTACATTCCCACCAGCAGTGCATGAGAGTTCCCTTTTCTCCACCTTCTCATCAACACTTGTATCTCTTCTTTTTTTTTTTTTTATTAAAAAAAATTTTTTTTTAACGTTTTTATTCATTTTTGAGACAGAGACAGAGCATGAATGGGGGAGGGTCAGAGAGAGGGAGACACAGAATCTGAAACAGGCTCCGGGCTCTGAGCTGTCAGCACAGGGGCCCGATGCGGGGCTCGAACTCATGGACCGCGAGATCGTGACCTGAGCCGAAGTCGGCGCTCAACTGACTGAGCCACCCAGGCGCCCCTCTTCTTTTTTTTTTTTAAAGTTAAGCTTTTCTTTTTTTAATATGAAATCTACTGTCAAATTGGTTTCCATACAACACCCAGTGCTCATTCCAACAGGTGCCCTCCTCAATTCCTATCACCCACTTTCCCTTCCCTCCCACCCCCCATCAACCCTCAGTTTATTCTCAGTTTTTAAGAGTCTCTTATGGTTGGGCTCCCTCCCTCTCTAACTTTTTGATAATAGCCATCCTACAAGGTGTGAGATTATATATTGTGCTTTTGATTTGCATTTCCCTGATGATAAACACCTTTTCAAGTACCTTTGGCCATTTGTATATCTTTGTTGTAAAACTGTATATTCAGGTCTTTTGCCCATTTTATTATCAGAGCGTGGGTATGTATGTATGTGTTTATTGCTGTTGGATTGTATGAGTTCCTTGCATATTTTAGATATTAACCCTTTATTAGATATATGGTTTGCAAATATTTTCCCCTTTCTGTATGTTGCCTTTCGTTTTGTTGATTGTTTTCTTTGCTGTATAGAAGCTTTTCTGTTTGATGTAGTCCCATTTGTTTTTTGTTTTCTTGTTATTTGTTTGCTTTTGTTACCTTTGCTTTTGGTGTTGTATCCAAAACAGACTAATCTCAAGAAGCTTTTTCCCTATGTTTTCTTTTAGGATTTTATGGTTTCAGGACTTAAAGTTAAGTCTTTAATCCATTTTGAGTTAATTTTTATATCTAGTGTCAGGCCCAGTTTCATTTTTTTTGCATGTGGATATCTAGTTTTTCCACTGCTTTATATTGAAGAGACTCTCCTTTCCCCATTGTGTGTTCTCAGTGCACTTGTCAAATATTAGTTGATCATATATGGGTGGGATTTATTTCTGGGCTTTCTGTTCTGTTCCATTGGTCTATGTGTCTGCCTCTATGCCATTACCATACTGTTTTAAATACACAGCTTTGTAATATGTTTTGAAATCAGGAAGGCTGAGGCAGCCAGCTTTGTTCTTCTTTTTCAAGATAGTCTTGGTTATTTGAGGTCTTCTGTGGTTCTATACAGATTTGGAGATTGTTTCTTGTACTTCTTTTTTATTGATTCTGTAGATTGCTTTGAGTAGTATGAACATTTAAAAAATATGAATTCATCCAACCCAACAACAGGGGTTATTCTTCCTTTATTTGGTATCTTTTCAATTTCTTTCATCAGTGTCTTACAGTTGTCAGTGTATTGGACATTTACCTCCTTGGTTAAATTTAATCTTAAGTATTATTTTTTAAAAAATATAATTTATTGTCAAGTTGGTTAACATACGGTGTATACAGTGTGCTCTTGGTTTTGGGGTAGATTCCCGTGATTCATCGCTTACCTACAGCACCCAGTGCTCATCCCAACAAGTGCTCTCCTCAATGCCTATCACCTCTCAGATTGTTCTCTGTGTTTAAGAGTCTCTTATGGTTTGCTTCTCTCTCTGTTTGAAGCTATTTTTTCCCCTTACTTTCCCCCATGGTTTCTGTTAAGTTTCTCAAGTTCCACATATGAGTGAAAACGTATGATATCTGTCTTTCTCTGACTAACTTATTTCACTTAGCCTAAGTTCCATCCACATTGTTGCAAATGGCAGGATTTCATTCTTTCTCATTGCCAAGTAGTAATCCATTGTGTTTATAAACCACATCTTCTTTATCCATTCATCAGTTGATAGACATTTGGGCTCTTTCCATAATTGGGCTATTGTTGAAAGCACTGCTATAAACATTGGGGTACATGTGCCCCTATGAATCAGCATTCCTGTATGCTTTGAATAAATTCCTAGTTGTGCTATTGCTGGGTCATAGTGTGGTTCTAATTTTAATTTTTTGAGGAAACTTCACACTGTTTTCCAGAGCAGCTGTACCAGTTTGCATTCCTACCAACAGTGCAAGAGGGTTCACATTTCTCCACATCCTCGCCAACATCTGTTGTTTCCTGAGCTGTTAATTTTAGACACTCTAACTGGTGTGAGGTGGTATCTCACTGTGGTTTTTATTTGTATTTCCCTGATGATGAGTGACGTTGAGCATCTTTTTATGTGTCTGTTGGCCATCTGGATGTCTTCTTTGGAAAAGTGTCTGTTCATGTCTTCTGCCCATTTCATCACTGTGTTATTTGTTTTTTGGGTGTTGAGTCTGGTAAGTTTATGGATTTTGGATACTAACCCTTTATCCAATATGTCATTTGCAAATATCTTTTCCCATTCCATTAGTTGCCTTTTAGTTTTGTTGATTGTTTCCTTTGTAGTGCAGATGCTTTTTATCTTGATGAGGTCCCAGTAGTTCATTTTTGCTTTTATTTCCCTTGCCTTCAGAGATGTGTTGAACAAGAAATTGCTGTGGCTGAGGTCAAAGAGGTTGTTGCCTGCTTTCTCCTCTAGGGTTTTTATGATTTTGTGTCTCACACTTAGGTCTTTCATCCACTTTGATTTTATTGTGTATGGTGTAAGAAAGTGGTCCAGTTTCATTCTTCTGCATGTTGCTGTCCAGTTCTCCCAGTACCATTTGCTAAAGAGACTGTCTTTTTTCCATTGGATACTCTTTCCTGCTTTGTCAAAGATTAGTTTGTCATACGTTTTTGGGTCCAATTCTGGGCCTATGTGTCTGTTTTTGTGCCAATACCATACTGTCTTGATGATGATAGCTTTGTAGTAGAGGGTAAAGTCCAGGATTGTGATGCCTCCCACTTTGGTTTTCTTTTTCAACATTACTTTGCAAATGGGAAAGTTTTCTTAATTTCTCTTTATTATCTCTTTTAGTTCATTGTTAGTGGCAGAAAAGCAACCGATTTTAGTATGTTGGTTTTGTATCCTTTGATTTACTGAGTTTTTTTTTTTTTTTGATGAGTTCTAACACTTTTTTGGGGGGAGTATTTAGATTTTCCATTTATACTATCATGTCATCTGCAAACCAGATTTTTTTTTTTTTTTTTTTACTTATTCACTTCTGATTTGAATGCTGTTTATTTTTTTCATATCTAATTGCTCTGGCTAGGACTTCCAGTACAACATTGATTAGAAGTGGTGAGGGTAGTCATCCTTGTCTTTTTCCTGATTGTGAAGAAAAGATTTTAACTTTTTGCTATTGAATATGATATTATATTAGCTGTTGGCTTGACATAATGGTCTTCATTGCGTTGAGGTACATTCCTTCTAAACCTAATTGGTTGAGAGTTTTTATCGTGAAAGGATATTGAATTCTGTCAATGTTCTTTTTTTTTGAATTGAAGTGTAGTAGACAACTTAACTTCGATTGCATACAAAAACTCTACCCTGTTACTCCCTTTCCCCGCAAACATTATTTGCTTTTTATTTCACAGTTCACGTTTTAAATATTGTGTATTCATTAAGAAATTATTAGAGCTATAGTTATCTTTAATACTTTTGTCTAACTCTTATAATAGAGTTAAATGATTTATACACCACCATCATAGTATTAGAGCATTCTGAATCTATATACATATTTTACCAGTGAGTTGTATATTTTCATGTTTTCAAGTTACTAAAATAGTGTCCTTTCATTTTAGCTTGAAGAATTCCCTGTAGCATTTCTTGTTACAGCAGGTCTACTGGTAATGAAATCCCTCAGCTTGTGTTTCAGAAATTCTAGGCATCTCTGTAATTTCTGAAGGACAGCTTTGCTGGGTAAATTATTCTTGGTTGGTAGGTCGTGGTGTTCTTGTCATTTTTTTCAGCACTTTGATTACATCATCCCACACTCTCATGGGTTGCAAAGTTTCTCCTAAAAAATCCACTGATAGCCTGGTGGAAGTTCCCTTTTATGGGAGCAATTTTTTTTCAGGGATATCTGTATAAATCTCTACAGACTGAATAATACATAAAAGAAAATAGAAACTGACATGATAAGGGGCACCTGGGTGGCTCAGCCGGTTAAGCATCTGCTTTCGGCTCAGGTCATGATCTTGCTATTCGTGAGTTTGAGCCCACATTGGGCTCCGTGCTGACAGTTCAGAGCCTGGGGCCTGCTTGGGATTCTGTGTCTCCTTCTTTCTCTGTCTCTCTCCTGCTCATGCTCTGTCTCTCCCTTTCTCAAAAAAAAAAAATAAATAAATAAATAATAAACATTAAAAAAATTAAAAAAAAAAAAAAGAAATTGACATGATAGGGTTCCTCATACTGCCAATCTCTGGCTTGCTTAATCCCGTTGATGAAGCATCTGCCTAGTCTTCAGTGTCCAGTCCTTGGAAACTGGTTTTAATAACATGTTGTAAGTTGTACATGTTTGAGTAGTTTCTATCTGAAGAAAAGTTGAAGTTCTGTTGAGAGTTAGAAAACGCCATTTCTGACCCTGAGTGAATAACTCTAGTTGTTTTCTTTGTCCTGATATCTACTCTACTAGTGTGTCTTCTATCAGGCCTGGTCATGATGTTTGGGCTACTGAATGTTCTATGTTTTGCTTTGATCGCCAGTTATTCTTCAGTATTATTTAGTCTTATAAGTAAACATTAAGCTCTATGTGTCTGCCTCTGAAAACAAGATCCTAACATAGCCACTGTCTTCAAGGATTTCACTCTCTAGAGGGAAAAATAGGCATAGAGTAAACTAAAATGTAATACATAGGTGTTAAAGAGTGGTATGATCACATAAACAAATAAACATCAATTTTTTTTTTTTTTTAAGGGGCACCTGGATGGCTCAGTCAGTTAAGTGTCCGACTCTTGATTGTGGCTCAGGCTGTGATCTCATGGTTTGTGGGTTCAAGCCCTACATCGAGCTCCATGCTGATGGTGCAGAACCTGCTTGGGATTCTGTTTCCCTCTCTCTCTGCCCCTCCCCTGCTTGCTCACTCTCTCAAAATAAATATGTAAACATTTTTAAAAATTAAAAAAAAAAAGAGTGGTGTATCACAGATTATCCTCCTACCCTTGAGAGGTGTGTGCTGGTGTTTCTAACATCCTAGTAGCTTCACAAACCTTAGAATATTTATGTTGGGGTTCATGGTTGATACTTGTTATAGAAGTGAGTTGGGCTGTGTTAACTGTGTTCAGTTAATGTTTCAGGAAGAGACATTATTTCACCTTCATTTTAAACCATAACAGCATATCAATAACATATTTTGTCAAGATTAGAAGCAGCATTTTTTGAGGGCTTGTTACGTGCAGAATGCTGACCTCTGTGTTGAAGGCATGCAAAGTTATAAAGCACAACTTCTCCTTTCAAAAGGTACAGCCTCCTTGGGGAAGCAATATTTAAAGAGAGGACAAATATAATGCAGCAGCAGCTTAAACTTCTGCAGAGTGCTGTAGGTTTAAAAAAATTTTTTTTAATGTTTATTTATTTATTTTTTTTTTGAGAGAGAGACAAAGTGTGAGCAGGGGAGGAGCAAAGAGAGAGGAAGACACAGAATCCGAAGCAGGGTCCGGGCTCTGAGCTGTCAGCACAGAGCCTGACGCGGGGCTCGAACTTACGAATGGTGAGATCGTGACCTGAGCCAAAGTTGGACACTCAACTGACTGAGCCACCCAGGTGCCCAAGAGTGCTGTAGTTTTTAACACACCTTCACGTTTATTCCTTATGATAACCCTGTAAAGCAAGTTATTGTAAACACTCACTTTATGATCAGAAAATTCAGTAGCTTCCCACAATTATACAACTAATGCGTGGCAGAGACAACACTTGAAGCCTCCTGACTTTAATCTAAACAGCAGCTCTTGCCTTGACACAGTAAGAACTGAGTAGTTCATGTGGAAATCAGAGAACAAGGTCTTACAAGCCCTGTGCAGACACCAAAGAACATTTCAGAATGTGGTGTGCAGTGAAGAAGTGGAGTCTGGGGGCTGGGGCAAGACTACCTGCTGAACAGTTAGCAAAAGCCAAGAGTTTGAGTTGAGAAAAGCCTAAGAACCAGAGTCCAAAGGGAAATTTGATGTGAGAGCTGTTAGCAGTTCCATGAAGAGACAAGGGAGGAGACCTGGGAATTTGTGAGGACAGCTTTCAGCCTGGCCCAATTTCATAGTTCCTTTGGAAGTCTGCATTCTTTCCTTGCTGCTCTTAATGGCACACAGCATTCTGGACCTAAATTTTAACAGGAACAGTAAGGGGTAAGGATGTTTATTTGTATTCTGCATAGATTATACAGTCCTGTGTTCAGGTTGTTGCATATATTTATTTCCAAGGTATGTATGTTAGACCCTCACTGTTTTGACCTTGTACATTGATGAAATGTTTTATATCTGCCACTTCTCAAGTGCTTAGTAGCCATGTGTGGTTAGTGGTTACCATATTGGACACAATGGTAAGCATAGGTTCTTTTTTTTAAAAAGCATTTTTAAAGTAATATGTGCCAGGTAAAAATATACAAAATGTTCAGGGGGTGCCTGGGTGGCTCAGTCCAAATCTCGGTTTCGACTCAGGTCATGATCTCACTGTTTCATGGGTTTGAGCCCGGCACCAGGCTCTGTGCTGGTGGTGTGGAACCTGTCTGGGATTCTCTCTCTCCCTCTCTCTCTCTGCCTCTCCCCACTCACGCTTTCTCCGTCTCTCTCAAAATATAAATAAACTTTTAAAAAATTAAAAAAACAACAAAGCATTCAGAAAGTTAAAAATGGAAAGTGAAAGTGTCTTCCTTGGCCTTCTCAACCTCTCAACCTCTCAACCTCTCTCCGGTAGCATCTACTATTAAAACTTCCTGTTGTTTCTTTTAGGAATAGAAAGGTGTGCCTATCAAAATTGTGTATGTATAAGCTTTTAATAAATGACAAAAATTGATTATACAAGGTATTCTGTTTTATGTCTTTAAAAAAAAAAATATCATTAACGTTCTATCCAAAAGGTCTTGAAACAGCTGTGCATTTAGCTCTAACTACCTGTTTTAAAGGTCGCCTTGTATCTCCTTGTTTGGAAATAGCATTTACCATTTCCTCTTTAGGCTTTTATGTTATTTCCACTTTTTGTTGTTGTTCTTGCCATTCCAAACAGTGTTGTAATACATATTGTGTGTTTATTTATTTTGTGTGTTTGTAGGGAAGAGTCCTACCAGTGCAGTTGCTGGATCAAAGGATAAGAACACAACCTCTTAAGAAGGGCTCCTGATGGTCCTCCTTGACAAGTGTTGTTTCTAAGCAAGGAGGGAGTATAGAATCTGGGCCAAGGCTAGGGCATAAAAGACTGGAAGGAAAAAGAACCAGAGCTAAAATAAAGATGAAGAAACTGTGGCTATGAGGCCAGATGATAAATATCTATACCAATGGTCTTTTTTTTTTTTTATGTTTATTCAGTTTTGAGAGAGTATAAGCAGAGGAGGGGCAGAGAAAGTGGGGGACAGAAGATCCAAAGCAGGCTCTGTGCTGACAGCCGAGAGGCCAAAACAGGGCTTGAACTCATGAACTATGAGACTGTGACCTGAGCCGAAGTCGGATACTCAACCAACTAAGCCACCCAGGCACCCCACTAAACCAATAGTCTTCAGGGTGGCCTTTAAGTTTAACAAGTACAGTTGCTTCTGGGAGTATTTAAGAAAAGAGCCTTAAATATCAATGTATTTTATTGCAATAGTAGAGGTATGTATATGCTTTTATAACTGCTAGTGTTTTTAATTTTGTTATAAAAATATTGTGCCATTATAACAAATATAATAATATGTTGATTGTATTTAGGTTGGGAAATGCGAGAAAGTATAAAGAAGACAAATTTCACTCATACTCAGAGAAGACTAATGTTAATACTTTTATTTCTTATTTCTGTCTATGTACTAGTTTTTACATAGTTGAGATCGTACTGTATATACACGTGTTTGTATTCAACTTTGCTTATCAATCCTGATCTTGTTGATTTATTTTCTTTCATTAATTTTTGCCTTTTTTTTTTTTTTTAGGTAATAGAAATCTAACACGGTTTTGGAATGAATTTGGATACCAGAATAATAAGGATGGAGAGAAATCTTTAGATTCTATTCAGTATCAAAGAAGACAAGCCATGGCCATACCATTCATCATTCAGTGTGGTGAGTGTTGAATTCCATTCCAATCAGCAAACACTTAGTGAGTCAATATGCAAGTCATTGTGTTAAAAATGGGGTGTGAGAAAGACAAAGGTGGGTAGGATAGGGTTCTTGCTTTCAAAGGGGTTAGGGCCTAGGAGAGAGGTTAAGATACACATGAAACGAATTGTAATAAAAATGAAAATTAGGTAAGTGACGTCAAAGAGGCATAAAATTATTTGAGGATTCCAAAAGGGAGGTGGAGGAAGTTGAGGCCAGGCTTTGTGATAGAGGTAGCTTGTGCTATGGTCTTTAAAGTAGAATTTTTTTTACCTTCTTCGATGTGGCCTCCTCTCTCCCTTTGGTTGTGGAGTTTGTTCTGCCAGTCATTAGGTCCGTCAGGTCTATTCCTGGAGCATTCAGGATGATTTGATAGTTATCTGGTTGTGTTCATGGGACAAGGTGAGCCTAGGCTCCTTCCGCTCCCCCACTGTCTTCCTCTACCTCTGTCTAAGGTAGAATTTTGACAGGCAGAGATGTAGTGGGACATGTGTGTTAATATCAAGCGGATACTTCAACTAAAATTTTTGTCATAGAATAATAGATACAGTCGTTCAAAAAATTTTAATATGTAGCACTGTGTTAACTAGTACTTAGAAGTTAGCTACTGAATGGATGATGAATTAATAATAAAAGCTAAGAGTAGGTTGAGTAAACTTTAATTAGAGTGACTTAAAGGCCAGAGTAAGGAGTGTTTACTCTGATAAGTAATGAAGAGTCTTTGGAAGTGTTTCAGTATAAGAACAACAGACATCACTGAAGCATTCAGCACTTAGTGCATGTCTCTGATACATCTACCAGCCACTATACAGAGGGTTAGAGAACTAAAGACACTCTCTTCTATCTGCAAGGAGTCTGCCATCCAGTGGAGAAGGCAGCCAGGCAAACAAAGAAAGTGCACGCCGTGTGCACAATTTTGTAGTTGTTTACACAGTGTCAAGGGAACACTTCTCCGACCTCATCCCTGGGATGATCCAAAGAGGACCTGACTGTCGTTTGTAACTTGTAGGAAGCTTGCTCTGGCAGCTCAATGCAGGATGATTTGGAGGAGAGCTAGAGCAAAGGTTGAGGTCAGATTATGCCATGGGCATAATCCAGGATCCAGGGGAGAAATTGTACGTTTGAAGAAGGGCATAGCCGTGGGATTTGAGAAGAACATACATGGCATGTATTTAGAAGGTATAATTGAGGAAATTGATGACTATATGCAACAGTCTATTGGATGGTATTAATAATAGCTGAAAATTTCTGTGTGTTTTTGATGTTTGCGGGGTACTGTCAGAATCCAGCCTCTAGTACCCAAGAGCTGTATGAAATTGGGCAAATTCCTTACCTTCTTTAAGCCTCAGTGTTTAGACTCTTAAAATGGGGTTAGCATTTGTAGCTAAATCATACAGTTTGATGAAAATAATATGAATTAACACATGCAAAATTTACTAAGTGCTTAGGATGGCATATTAGGGTCCTCCAGAGAACCAGAACCAAAAGGAGAGGTGAATAGATGGATAGATATTAATTATAGGGAATTGGTTCACATGATTAAGGAGACTAAAGAGTCCCGAGACCTGCAGTCAGCAAGCTGGAGACCCAAGAGAGCCATTGATTTAACTCCAGTTTGAGGCTGAAGGCCTGAGGGCCAGGAGACCCAGTAATATGGTTCGAGTCTGAATGTTGACAGCCTTGCTACCCAGGACGAGCCGATGTTTTAGTTTGAATCGGAAGTCAGGAAAAAACTGATGTCTCAGCTCAATGTGAGGACAGTCAAGAAGAAAAAGTTCCTTCTTTCTTAGAAGGAACTCTAAGAAGGTTACTCTTTCTTAGTAACCCTTTTGGAGTTCTATTCAGGCCTTCAGGCCCACATTAGGAAGGGTAATCTTTTTAACTCAGTCTACCAATGCAAGAGTTGTTCTCATCCCAAACACCCTCAAAGACACACTCAGAATAATGTATGGCCAAATATCTGGGTATGCCACGGCCCAGTCAAACTGACACATAAAATTCAGCATCATAAATAGTGCCTCGCAATGTTGGCTCTTAAAATTGTTATGTCATTTAATCCTTAACAATTCCTTTAGGTAAGTGCTAATATTAATATCTTGTTACAGATAATGATACTGAAGCACAGAGAAGTAGTTCATCCAGAATCATGGAGGTAGCAAGTGGTAGAACTATTCCAGTTCTCTTTAAAAAAAAAAACTTTTTTAATGTTTTTATTTATTTTTGAGAGAGAGACACAGAAAAAGAGTGCAGGCTGTGGAGGGGCAGAGAGACAGGGGCACAGAATCCAAAGCAGGCTCCAGGCTTCGAGTGGTCAGCAGAAAGCCCGACACGGACCTCAAACCCACGAACCGTGAGATCGTGACCTGAGCCGAAGTTGGAAGCTTAACCGACTGAGCCAGCCAGGCTCCTGAGCTATTCCAGTTCTTAACCATTGTGACTTGAACGCTGTGTGACTTGAACCAGTGTGCAAACTGTTTCCATCATAGACGAACAGGGAAAATGTTTACCTAAGAGCCATGAGCTGTGTATGTGGATAGAATTCAGGATTAGCATTAATCCTGGAAAGAGTGGGGTCCCTTGGTCCTATAGGCAGGAAGGAGTGAAAGGAAGAAATAGACAAATGAGGTCAGAAACCAAACTGTAGGCTGGAGAGTGGAATAAGAGCAGGAGACAAACACAGGAAAAAAAACTGAATTGTTCAGAGAACTTGATTTTCCTTGTTATGTTAGTCATGTGGTTGGAGATGGAAAGTGGTGTTGGCAGCAGAGAAATACTGAATCAGAGAAAATGGAAGAGTCAAGTCACTAGAAATGTTCCCCTGTTCAAGAAGAGGTGGAGAGGAATCTATTAGTTAAGATTCTTTTGGCTAAAACTAGCAGAAACCAACTGGAAAGAACTTAAGCAATAACAACAATGACAAAACAATAATAATAATAATTTATTGGTGGTGGTGCCCCAGTGTAGCTCATAGAATCCCAGACTAGTTATGCTATCAAATATAAAAGGTATGTGATGATAGATTAACTTGCTTTGTTTCAAAAGATAGCTCATACTTTTGGTATGTGCAATCAGCCATGTAACTGTGCTAGGTTCACTTCTGATTGTGGTCTTTCTTGTGTGTGATTTTGTTTTCATTCTCAGATCTTTGCCTTAAATGGAGAGTCTTGCCTTCTTCTATCAATTATCAGGAAAAAGAATTTTTTGATCTCTGGATTTGTGCAAATAATCCTAACATCTTGGAAAACAGGTAGTTTTTGATAGTTTTCTAAAATTCTTTATCCATTTTTAATTCCTAACATAATTATGTATGAGACTAGGAAATTTCAGCTATAGATATCATAGCTTAATAGCTATCATCCCTGTGAACTGTTTCTATCTCTTTGCCACCTATGGAGAGACACTTTGTTAATGTACTTTGCCATCAAGATAAGAGACCTGGATGTAACTATTTGCAAACTTTGGGGACGTGCAGCTGTGTGCAACGTGTGCAGCAGGAGACCATGACCCAGTGTTTGAGTTCTGCCTTCCAGTTCATTTTCACACAATGTATGGCTTTATCATAAAGGAGTCTTATCCAGAGGGTGTCTCCAGGGGCACTAGCCTGTTAGACCATGTGCTTTTTTCTGTTTAAGTCACATATTGATTTCATTGCTTTGTGCTCCTGGAGGAAGAAGTTCAGACTAAAACAGGAAAAAGACTGATTAAGTATTGATGAATGTCACTGTTATTACTGGCCTGTTAGACTTCTGTGACCTTCCTTGGGGAGAAAAGAGTGAGTACCCCCTTTTAATGAAGGCACCCCTAATTCAAACATTGCTTCTCCATAGAGTTTGTCCTAAGTTTTTGGCCTGCATAAGTGGATCAATATTGCAAATATAGACATTAGTGTAATAATTCCTGTTTGGTTATTTTTATCTAGTCTTAAAACAAACAAACAAACAAACAAAAAACCAAGAGAGAGAAAATTAAAAAAAAATTTTAGAAACTGCTGCTAAAACCCCTTTCACCTGGAGTCCTCAGGTTAGCCATATTTAGAGACTAAGGAGAATGCCATTTGGATGTAAATTTTAAAAAATAAAAAAATAAAATTAAAGAAAAAAGAGGGGAAAAAAAGGAAAATGCCAGAAGTGGTAAGGACTCTTAGATGGCCTGGGGGTTTTCAGTCTTATTTCTTGTTTTACAGGAGAACTTGCTTGTTTGTTTGTTTGTTTTCCAAATAACACTTATCTCACACCCCAAATCTATAAGATAAGTGCAGAACTTTCCTGATTGAAATGGAAGCTGGAAATCTGGGGGCCAAAGACATCCACTTATCATTTCTGTTCTATGCTCTCTGTACAAAGCTCTGGGGAGCTTAGAGCTTTGAGCTTTAGAGCTGCAGCGAGCATGATTAGACACTACTGATCTGGTCTCATTCCTTCATTTTACAGAAGTGAAAGCTGAAACCCAGATGGGGGCTGAGAAACATGTTGCTAAAGCTACTGGCCAGGGTCTTCTGACTTGTCACTAGTTTCTAGCCCTAACTTGAAACTTAAATATTTCCCACATAGGAACCATGAGTTGGCTCAATTTCAGTATTTAGAATAGTTAATAGTATTGATCCCTTCCTGTGAGGTAAAAACTTTTCATGCAACATTAGGATAGTGTTTAGAGTTCTGACTCTGAGGCCAGGCTGCCTGGGATTGACGCCTGGCTCCATTAGCTGTGAAACCTTGAACAGGTAACAGAACCTCTCTTGAAATTGACTTTCTATCATTTAGGATGGGGTGTAACCATAGTACCTTTTGTATCTTCTCTGGGTCCAGCTGAGTCCCTTAGAAAGACAATTTACTAAGTTTCTGGTTACTGGGGGCTTCTTAGTTATAAGAATTGAGGTCCCTCCCCACATGTCTAACATATATCTATGACTTCTTAGCCCAGCCTTGGGCATTCTTGGACTCACAGAACTGGGATCTGTCCTCTACAGCTTTCTTTACCTCCAGCTTACCATTGTCCCTGGATTGGCACACTCTCACCCTCTTCTTGAAATGTGGTGATGCCATCAGAGAACATAGCAAAATTAGTTTCAAAGCTGCATTACAGTGCCCCTTGTGATGACAGGCAAGATAAATTTAGCCACATTGACAGAAAACTGATGGTCTCTCAAAGCCTAAAATGCAGAGAGTCATCTTATATTTATAATTTATGTCCTTGATTCTTGAAATATGCTGACATAATTTTGACCATGTGTATTTCATTTGCACTGAAAAGATTAGGACAAAAAATATGCTTAATGTGCCAGCAAGAGATTTAGGAGATATATAAAGAAAAACTCTTGATTATGAGGGCAATTACTAGAGAGTTGACACTTTATTGAAAGTCATTAATAGTTCCAATTCAATATGGTAGGATGGACCTATGTACTTTGAGAATACACCATGAAATAGCAACACCCTGTGCCATTGGATTTGGATAGAATCACATGAAATTGGTGTATTAAAGTGATGAGAAATGCAGTATAGTTTTTAGACAACATTTGATGAATGGAAGGCCAGAGTAATGGCAAAAAGTGGCATCATCTGTATTTATAGAAAATATAGTGTTATGGTAAGCAGTTAATTGCCAATTGTCAGTAGGGTTAATAGCAATGAACAGCATTTGAATGAACAATCTGTGTAACCAGAATTTAGGCAGGAAATATAATAACAGCTTTTTCTTACAAAGCAATTACATATGTTATCTCATTTCCCGTTTACAATAACTGTATGAACTTTCACCATTTCTCAGAGGAGGAAACGGACTAAGAGAGGCCCCATGACTTGTCCAGGATTCCTCTCCAGAGCTAAAATTTGAAGCTAAAGCTGTAGGTGTAAACTTGTACTCTTTCTGCCTTATCACATCCAGTCTCCAAAGGCATCCTCTTTGTGTGTGTTTCAAATTTTTTTTGAGTAACATTACACACAATGTTATGTTAGTTTCAAAGTGTACAACACAGCGATTCAACATCTATATACCTTGCTCTATGTTCACCACAGGTGTAGCTACCATCCCTCACCATACAACACTATTACAGTATCGTGGACTATATTCCCTACACTGTACCTTTTATGCCTGAGACTTATTCATTCCATCACTGGAAGCCTGTATCTCCCACTGCCCTTCACCCATTTTGCCCATGCCCCACCCCTTTCCCTCTGGCAACTGTCGGTTTGTTCTCTGTATCTATAGGTCTGATTCTGCTTTTTATGTATTCGTTTGTCTTGTTTTTTTAGATTCTGAAGGCATCCTTTTATATTTCAGGAAGCCTAATGCCAGTTATATACGCTATAGTGACAAAACATACCATTTTACAAATGGTAGTATTCAGAGTTGACCCAGCAGGTAAAATGAAACCATTCTTTTTTGGACCACCAGAGCCTGTTTTTCGTTTCCACTTTATTTTTATTTTTAAAATGAAATTTATTGTCAAATTGGTTTCCATACAACACCCAGTGCTCATCCCAAAAAGTGCCCTCCTCAATACCTATCACCCACCCTCCCCTCCCTCCCACCCCCCATCAACCCTCAGTTTGTTCTCAGTTTTTAAGAGTCTCTTATGCTTTGGCTCTCTCCCTCTCTAACCTCTTTTTTTTTCTCTCTTTTCTTTTCTTTTTTCTTCTTCTGAGGGAGGCTAGACATTTTTTATCACAGTAGCTGAGAAATAGGTATCAGTATACTTCCATTCCATTCATGCTCTGTGTTTATCTGCATTTATAAATGGGGATCACCAACAGGGTAAGAATGATGCTTATCATTTGACTGAACCAAAGAAGTCTGCATTGTGAGAACGATATTTAAAAATATTCATGGGTCGTGTTGCAAGTTAAAATTTAATTTGCTTCCCAAAATCTTTAACTAAAGATAATTGACAGGATTGTGTTTTATTAAAATACTTGAGGTTATTCTTTTCTGAATAAAAACTGCACGTTGCCACAGGGTTTTTGCTCAAAATAGAAACCTCTATAGGTACCACCCCACAGATGTCTTCAAATCAGCACTGCAGGTAGCTGTACATATAGTAGATACCCCCTGATTTGTTTAGTTGCCTCCTCTGTTTGAAACTCACAATAACAGCGAATACCATATGTGGGTAGAATTAAGTGCTTTTTCACAGTCCTGCTTGAATTTGACCACAGTTCCTCACTCCCTTCTCCTAAGGGGCAAGAAAAATATACCCTGAAGCCCTGAAAAACACAAATCATGGGTTTGATCAGCTCTGCTTCTCCAGCACTGTTTCAGCTGGGAGAAGGCCCTAATCTTGGCCCCCTCCTTCCTGTCCCAGCTTCACAACACATTTATTTCATACAAACTTTGTCCCTTCCCCCTTATTTTTGGTTCGTGTAAATAAGAGAAAAACCCTCGTGTAAAACAGGCTCTCAGAATTCACCTTGACATTTTGCCCCACTTCTGAACATGCCCAGTCATGCCCTGACTAAAAGCCATGCCTGGTGGGAGTTGAACTTTTTTTCCTTGACAAGCCTTGCTATCAAGAGAAACAATATCACATATCAATTTTTTTATAGTTTGGCTAACTCAAGTCTACAGAACATAGCCATGTGACCAAGAGTAGGAAAATAACAAAACAAAACAAAACAAAATACCCCAAACCTCCCAAGCCATATGTTTCAAAGGTGGTTAGTATTTTTATGGAACCATAACGAGGGAGGCTCTTGTCCACGGTCTGCCTACTGTTCATTTACATACAGTTCTACTTGATTATATACTACGTGTGTTAACCAACTAGTGATTAGAAACAGCACAGCAGTAAGACTGGGCAGCACAGAGGCCCCTGCAAGTGTGTTTACCACAACAGCAGGGAGAGAAGGGCGGGAGCTGGGAGCACGCTGCAGCCAGGGTGTGGGGCTGATCGGTGATGAAGGGCTGTGCACGGCTCCGTAAGCCCCCAAGGCTGTGACTGAGTGACTGCATGGCACCACAGTGGTCACAGTGCTTCACAGCCCTCCTGAGTTCTCAAACAAGGGATCCATGTGTTCCAGAGCAGAATTATTTGGTGTCATTAAGAGAGACATGGAGATTTCTCTCCAAAGTTTCTTGGGGAAAAAATGTTTGGCAATAATGAGATAAGCTTCAATTATCTGAGGACATCTTTGCAAAAGGCCTCATTTCATGATAATGCAGGATAAATGAAGCATTGGTAAAGTAATGAAGGTTCTCCCATTCTTGTAAATATACCACCCTCCACATTTTCCCTTAAGCTCTTTTCCATGCAGGCTGGAGACGTAATGTCATGTATTGCCAAAAGTCATCAATACAGTGCTCTTCCTTTGTAGTCACGTTTTGGATATAAGGCGTAAGGAGTATCTGTTCATAGAAGTAAGTCATCTTTCACAGACAATAAACAGTTTGATATTTCCTCCTGATGTTGTTTCTTGTTGATCGTGAAGTTGTCATCAGGCAGAAAGCCTACCTTCCATCCCCCTGGGCACCATGAGCAGAGTGTCACCATCAAAAAATGAGAAGGAGAAACAACTTCGAGAGGCAGTCCAAAGGTACCACAATCGACTGGCAGAACAGCAGCCACAGGTGAGCTGTTGTTAATTCTTTCCAAAATCTACCCAAACTCTTTGAGCTGTTGGTTTTATGTGTGCACATGAACTAAAGTGGTTGTTTCCTTCTTTTTTTGTCCCCTGCTTTTCATTTTGGGGCTAAGGACTGTTTGGGAGGGAGCACAGTGCCCCAGGGGCTCAGAAAGGGAGGTGAGTTGTTAAAAAAAATACTACCTGTGACATTTAAGCCCATCTACACAGCAGTGCACGTGAGGAGTAGGAAGATTTATTTCCACCTACAAATTCACATAGAGTCTGGTATAGGCGACATGGTCAAGACTGGGGCATAAGTCTGTATGTTTCCCAAGATTGTGTTCTTCCCTGAGAGTCGGTTTTTGAGGTGAAGAATTGGTCTTTTAAAAAATATTAGCCTATTAATATAGAAACTCAATGTCACTTAATTGTTAAGAAAATTCAATAAATAAGACATTACTATCAGTAAATGTAAGAAACCATGACAATTTCAAGTGAAAGAAAAAGTGGCATGCAGAAATATTATTTTAATCTCTTAACTAATAAAGGAATTAGATCTCTGTTTACTTTATAGATTTAACACCCAAATTCAGCATTTTTAAATATAGCCTGTCAACTTCCTCAAATAGAACCTGAGGAGGTCAGCAGCCTATGTCCAAATGTGTTGACCTCTCTGTAAATGTCAGGAAATAAAATACTTGAATAGAAAATTCTCTTATGGAGCAGGGAGAATGATCCTCAGGCTTAATACCTTATTATTATGTGTCTCCCTGTGCTTTTTAGAAGATAAACTTTCTTTTCCACCTCATTTCATCTTCTTACCTCTCCCACTTTGCTAGGGATCTGCTGTGCAGATCAGCCCAGCCACCACTTGGGATCACAACCAAAGAAACCTGACCCTTCCTGTTAGTCTGGAGTCTCTGGGTTTCTCAGGAAGACCTGACTGAGAGTCGCTTTGCAAACATATTCTCTTAAGCATTCCCTGTCCCCTGAAACTGGTGAAAATTTCTACAGTTCTTAGAGCCTCTAGTCGTGGGTTTGATAACACAGGTCAGAAGTAAAGGTATCATAGCCTGCAGTTATTTTAATCAACAAGTAGGTACAGTCAGATCTTTCCAATGTGGAATGTCTTCATTTGTTTTTCATTTCTTGTTTACTACTCCTGTAGATTTGTGAAGACAGACAGCATATCCTGAATTGATTCTATCTTTATTGCAGTCTCTGGATACTTTTTTCTTTCCAATGGAGGAAGTCAGAGCTGACCCTTGGATAGTAATAGTTGCCAGTTGCAAAGACTTAAATTACCCTTTTGCTTGTTTAGTATTGGCTGTTTTATTCATTACTAAGGTAGAGATTTTGATGGTAGCTGTTGGGGTAACATTTGGGCCATCCATTCTGCTTATTCTTTCTTTCTTGGTAGTTGAGTTTTTCATAACGAATTTGATCCAGGTTTATAGATTCAGTCTGTTTTAAATTTAAACAAAGAAGTTTAGCGGTACTTGCATAGAGACTTGCTGCCATCAGTTCAAAGGATGTAAGAATCCTCACCCTCCTCGTCCTCTTTTGTGAAAATAATCTTAACATATTCAACTCACTTTCAACACTCAGTGCCCTTAGCTGACCCTGTTTTGGAGCTAATCAAGGAAAGCTTTGTTTAAGGTTCACCAGCCGTAGGCAACCAGTTAATTTTGAGGTGATCATTGAGCACACACTTGCCTTTGGGTCTGTCCCATGCTAGGCATTGTGGGAAATACAGAGTAACTCTAATACCACAGCATGAGCTCTGTGAGCTCAGGGATAACCTTGGTTTTGTTTACTGTAAATCTGTTACCGAGAACTGTTCCTGGAAAGTAGTAAGTACTCAATAAATAGTTGTTGAATCAATAATAGAACACACGTTCAGATAATAAACAGTCCTTTTGCAGACCGAGTCTAACAGCTGTTTGAAAATTAGTGACCAGGGGTGCCTGGGTGGCTCAGTTGGTTAAGTATCCAACTCTTAGTTTCAGCTCAAGTCTTGATCTCACAGTTCATTAGTTCAAGTCCCACAATGCGCTCTGTGCTGGTGGCACAGAGCCTGCTTGGGGTTCTCTCTCTCTCTCTCTCTCTCTCTCTCTCTCAAAATAAATAAACTTAAAAAAAAAAGAAAATTAGTAACCACTGTAACATAATACTAGTTCAGTACTTGTCTGATCATAACTGAAACTACGATAGAGGTTTATTACAGGGAGAGAGTGGGGCAGCTTCAGTCAAAAAAAGGTTCAAAGAAGGAATGGCAGGGGCACCTGGGTGGCTCAGTTGGTTGAGCATCTGACTTTGGCTCAGGTCATGATCTCAAGGTTCGTGAGTTCAAGCCCCGCATTGGGCTCTGTGTGGGCAGCTTGGAGCCTGGAGCCTGGTTCGGATTCTGTGTCTCCCTCTTTCTCTCTGCCCCTCCCCAGCTTGCACTCTGTCTCTTCCTCTCTCAAAAATAAATAAACATTAAAAAAAATTAAAAAAAAAAAAAAAAGAAGGAACGGCAATTAACTTGTGTCTTGAAGTTTATTTAGGGTGAAGAGAGGGAAATGACCGGGCAGGCATTCTAGGTGAGAAAAACATTATAAACGAAGACTTGGAGATTAGCACTGACTTGTTCCTTCATGGTGCCAATCCTCTAAATTACATGCTAAACTTATGTATTTTAAAAAATAGACTCAGCATCTGTGTGACATGTCTCTCTTTTAAAAACTGTGTAACTCATTATAAAATATGGTAATTGCTGAATAGAAGACCTCTGGAAGGTGACCTCAATTCCCCTTTTACAAAAATAACCCATGAAAGTATTCAAAAAACTGTATTTTGGTGATAGCTGCCAGATGCCAGAAACAAGACTCAAAACTGCCCAATAGTCATTGTGAATTACTCTCTTCCTGACCACCTTTCAGATGAAGTTCTGTTAGAATATAACATGGGCAAGGGTGCCCAGAAAAATAGGGCCTTAGTGCCATTCAGGTGAAGTGCAGACATGATTCAGGTGTGGGGTAGATATCACTGGAAAATCAGGAACTGGTTAGTGTATGACTATGATTCACTATGTCTACTGGTGGTGCCCATTCATTCAATATCGGGAAGTAATAAGATACATGCCGTGTAATTATGGTTTGCCCGCCTCTTGTTCTCCCTCCCTGCCTCCCATTACTAGTGCCTACTTATGCGCTGACCAGACTGGGAAGCAAATATAAAAATGACCTAAATCTGCACATCCCATTTCGTGTTCTCTTGTATTTCATCTTTCATGGCTGAAGGCATCCTGATCTGGAAAATGAAAAGTTCACTAGGTCAATCAAAGACCTTTCTGGGTCTTAGATTCTGTGGTTCTGGGTTTTGTATCACTGACAACCAGGAGTGGTAAAATAATTGTAGGAGAGAGAGTATGATGGTTCCGGAGCTACAGGCTCATGTCCACCTCTCACACACCCTACCGGTATGATGAGTGACTAACCTCTAGGAGTACCGCCTACCTGAGCTAGAGGATACTCACAGTGGGTCAGAAAACTGTTCTGGTAAAAGAGGTGTCTCAATGGTTAGATCTTGTCCTCTAGGAGAAAATGAAGTAGCTAAGTCCACAGATATCGTTTCCACAGTTGGTATGTTATGTAATCCCTGCAACATAGCAGTCATATCAGTTACAGCAAAAGAGGGAAGTAAAGTTCAAAGGCGTTCAATAATTTGAATCAGTTGCACATTTTTAAATGATAAAGTTGGAGTTTGTTTCCTTTTTGTCTAATGTCAGCACGGATCTGCTCACATTCTCATAAGGTTGAATACAGACAGAAAGGACATAAGAACATTTACAAAGGCAACAGACCGCTACGTTGCAAAATATCTGTTTAGGAAAATACCTAATGAACTATGTGTACACAGTTCATAAGCTACGTCAGCAACCCAAAACCCTCTTTATAAATTGTGCTTCTGAAACGCCCATTCCACTCTTTCTCCTTTCTGAATAGATGAATGAATAATCTGTTCCTAACTCCATGTTTCAACTTCATTCCACATTACCCGCTGTTTCTATGGCAAGTGACAAGTGCCACCTGCTGGCCAAACGATAAAGCATTTTCATTTTCATTGTGTCACTTGATGGCTCTGCTACTATGTGGTGTGTTATCTGGATAATTGTTATTCTGTTTGTCAGTAAATCTAGACAATAATTGTTAAAGCCATAGAGTTACAAAATCAGTTTCTCTGCATTTGAGAAACTTTCCACTCCTCAAGTGTGCCCCTTTATGAGCTTTAAGTCACAGGTTAGATTTTCATCTACCTCCCGTTGTGTCATAAGGACGATTGCATCATAATCATGCACGTGGAATATAGCTTTCAGTGCATCTCATTCAGGGTTTTTTGGTACCACCTTAAATCCACTTAATGCCTTCAGTTATTAGAACACAGATCATAACTTGATTCCCTGAATAAAGCCTACTCTACATTTACCCCTTTGTACATAAATAATGTTAATGAGTCTGTATTTATATCATACGTGTTTTTGTGGTGTGTGCTGTATCACTTGCGCATCCTGTAGGTCTTTCTGCCTGAGTATTTTCTGACTAATATTAATTTCTTATCCTACACTCTAGGCTCTCTCTAATCTGACTCTCTTTGCTTTCCTGGCAGTACAGTTGACCCTTGAGCAACATGGATTTGAACTGCGCGGGTCCACTTGTGCAGATTTTTTTTTTTTTTTTTTTTGATAAATACAGTAGAGCACAGTAAGTGTATTTTCTCTTCCTTATTTAACTAATGACATTTTCTTTTCTTTAGTATACTTATTGTAAGAGTACAGTATTTAATACATCTAACATACAAAGCATGTTTTAATTTGACTGTTATCAGTAAGGCTTCCAGTCAACAAATATGTTATTAGTGGTTAAGTTTTAGGGGAGTCAAAAGTTAGTTGAAGATTCTCAGCTCTGTAGGGGTTGGCGGCCCAACCCCTGTGTTGTTCAGAGGTCATCTGTAGTTTCTTCCCCTCTATGGGAATTGCCCTGAGCTGGCCTTAGTCCTTAGGTGTATTCTCCATTTCCATGCTGCTCTGAGTGCCTGTGATCCTTCCATTTGGTCTGGAGTGGCCTTTGTCTCTTTTTTAGCTCTTCAAGATCTAAAAATATCATTCTCTGTATGAAGTCTTTTCTCATTCTCTCCCTGTAAAAATGTCTTCTTTCCAGTTCTCTTTGTCCTTAATGGGTCTTTCTTAGAACATGTTTTACTTTGTACTTGGTACAATAGTTATTTGTGTATCTGTTCTGTCTCCTATATTAGACTATAAACTTTTAGAAAGAAGGGACCATTTTTATTCATCCTTGCGTTCCCCAAAATACCTAGGCCTGGACCTTTCAACGTAATAAGTATTTACCAAACAATGAATGAAAGGTTAAAGGAATAATCTGATTTATGCATAACTCTTCACAAATAGGTACAAAAATAATTAGTTTTCATTTGGTTGAGTTGGTTCACTCTACAAAAGTTAGACTTAACACTTTCTGTGTACATTTTGGAGACCAAAATGTTCTTACACTTGGTCAAAATAAGGTGTGGCATTTGGATGGGAATACAGAGACTGTATTTGGATTTAATTTGTCATGTTCATGGTCTTTGCATCAAGTGAAGAGCCTGTGTAAAATGTCATGCCTGTTAAAAAGGAATTCCAGCAACAGCATTCTGTTCTTTTGTGGTGCTCACGTGGACACAAAAAAATGAAATAGTATAATCTGACAGTTCCCACATTGGTTGTTTTAGCAGTAAATGTGGAGCAAGAAAGGCTTCCTGAACTTTTAGCTGTGTTTTTCAAATTGAAATGGCATATCTGAACACAACTTTGTAATGAAGAGTACGAATGCATTTTCCCATTTAGAATTTAATCTTTTAAATGTGTCATTATTGTGTAGGATGCTGAGATTTCAAATCTCTATAACCATGGAGACAGATGCCTTAGAAAATATATTTATTCATGAAGAGTACTTTTCAGTCTTCTTACATAAACTGCCATGATCTAAAATTTATGATACCTAAAGACCCTTGTCTAACAAGAAGCTATTATATTCACTGTAGTTGAAATATTTTACTTTATTACTCTTGCTACAAAGATCTCATTTCTCTGTGGTGATGTGTTGTTTTTCCGAAAGGGATAATGCATAATATATTCACACTTGTGGGCCCTGTGTTCACAGCATAGCAAACGAGACGTTAAGTGAATTGTTTATGTTGAACTAGTTTAGAAGTTCCTTGAGGGTAGATATCACATGTTCTTTCTCTTGTATACCTCCCACCACCACACCTGGCTCAGTATTGGGTAAAATAGATGTCCAACAGAAGATGTTCACCTTCTTAACTTGAATTGCTTGTTCAAATTATATTTCATTTCATTTCATTTCATTTCATTTCATTTCATCTTTATTTTATTTTATTATATTGTATTTTATTTTATAGAGAAAGAACACAAGCAGAGGAGAGGGGCAGAGGGAGAGAGAGAATCTTAAGCTTCACTGAGCATTGAGCCCGACACGGTGCTCGATCCCATGACCCTGGGATCATGACCTGAGCCGAAATCAAGAGTCTGACACTCAACTGACTGAGTCACCCGGACACCCTGTCCAAATTATTTTCTAACTCGTCTTTTCCTGAGGAGCTGATGTCACACTACATGACAGAACAACACTGTGGTTTACTAAGCAATCTGGGACAGCGCCAGTAGTTAGATGCACATCAGAACAGCCAGAGCAGAACCCCTTCAGGGAGCAGTGTCGTCTGAGGGGCCCAGGACAGTCCCTCTTCCTGACTTCATAAATCACCCTATTATGCCCTGAAGATTGGGACCGAGAAATACCATCTATTGTCTGCTCCTGGGTTTCACAAACATGACCAGTGCAGCTGCTGAGGACCAATAGGAATGTGAGTCCAAAGGGAACTTCTTGCTCTGAGAAGGACAGAAGTAGCTTTGACTACTGACGAGGGCAGGCAGTCTTGCCACATTTCATCCCACACTCTGCATGTCAGTCATTCCTGTTCACATCTACAGAGATGGAGAGAGTAGATGTTCAGGTGTGTCGTGTGAAATGATTTTCACTGGAGGGAATATTAATTTGGATTTTAGTGCAAGTATACCTATTAGATCTCTGCCCTATAAAAATTTCTTGGGCACCTGAACTGCATGTACAACCAGTTCTCAATTAGTGTGCATGCTCTTTAGGGATAATCAGAGGCTGCCTGGTACCCTGGAAGCACTGCGGGGGCTGTTTCCTCACTGCTCAGAGTAAGGTACAGATATTTGGCTTCCTTCCAAAGCAGGCTACTCACTGGTCCCTTATAAAGGAACCCGGTATCTCTGAATCTGTACCCCTGAGCACCAACACTCCGGAATCCACTCCTGAATCTTTCCCTCTCAGCTTGAATCTCATTTCTCATCTTGTTAGTCCTAATCTCCCCTCTTACTCAGGACCCAGCTTCACATTTTCAGTTCAGTTTAAGGAACTGTATTCCACAATTGTTCTGATTTTGAAGTCTGGCCCCACATCTTATGCCTCTTGATTTATCGTTGTTAAGCCTCTTCTACCTGATTGTATTCTTGGTTTGAGTCTGGTTCCTTCCTCTGGCCTAACTCCTATAGGCTTGAGTGAAGTTCAGATGTAATCTCTATTTTCTACCTTGTCCTTAACCAGCAAGTGCTTTAACCGTGCCCTTCTTCAGTCAGTCTTGCTTGCCCACACCCAGTCTTCTTTTTTTTTTTTAATTTTTTTTTTACGTATATTTATTTATTTATTTTTTTTTTTTTTGAGACAGAGAGAGACAGGGAATGAATGGGGGAGGGTCAGAGAGAGAGGGAGACACAGAATCCGAAACAGGCTCCAGGCTCTGAGCGGTCAGCACGGAGCCCGACGTGGGACTCGAACTCACGGACCTGCGAGATCATGACCTGAGCCGAAGTCGGACGCTTAACCAACCGACTGAGCCACCCAGGTGCCCCAGACCCAGCCTTCTTACACAGGGTGGTGTATTGACACACCTGGGGGCTGTAATCCAGATCCAGAGAATTAATTGTTATTTGCTATGACCTTTCCTTTCTGATGGTCTAGAATCATCCTTCCTCTACTCAGAGAATCCTCAAGGAGGTCTTCTAGCCAAGACCATTGGTAATTATTCCTGGCATTTGAAAATAACTATTACTTAAAATGTTTCTGAACACAGGCAGATCTAGTTTTTTTGGACCTTGAGGTTTGTATAGTTTCGTGCCCCTCCCCCCAGTCAAATAAATCACAAAATTTATAAATATGAAGTTGGGGGCAGAGCCTTGGAAGGGGTCTGTGTTGAAGAGGGGTCCTGAAGCCAAAGCCTCATTTGCTTCATGGTTTATCTGCCACTTGTTTCTGCATATACTGTGCCATTTGATTGCCACAGGGTTTTTGTAGTAAATGATAATTGCATATTTTTTGGGTTTCCAATTCCCTTCTCCTCTTCAATTTCTTCCCCAAGATTTCCATAATCGTATATATTTTGGTGAATTCTAAAACTACTCTGAATGATTAACTGCACACGTTAAATAGATGAGGAGTTTAAAGGAGAAGGATGAATGGAAGGATTGAATGACAATAGTGCTTATAATGTGCCACTGTTAGAGGTGCTGTAAGTGTACTGACTCACTTAAACCCTATGACACTCCTATGCTTTTATAATTCCTCATTCATAGAAAAGAAAACTGAGGTGCAGAGAAGGAACTTGCCAAGTGGAGTTAGGAAGCCAGAGAATCTGACACAGTCAAGCTCCAGACCCCTTACTGTTAATCAGGCATGTGCCTTTCTTGGCTTAAGTCACATAAACAAGACAGGAATACAGATACACTTAGAATAGGAGATTGATTCTTATTTCAAAGCTGTTTGAACCTCTCTGATATCTTGCTTTCAGTTTGGATTGATAGCTCTTCAGTGTGGGAGAAATTGAGAAATTAATAGCTAACAGCAATCATAATTTTTCTTTTTGAGGAACTCCGTCTCTATTAGGCAGATTTGGAGGGCAGTGATCTCTCTGGAAGACGGTATAGAGGGAAGATGTTTAGGGGCTCTTTATTTTATTCTATTTTTTTTAAATTTTTTTTAATGTTTTATTTATTTTTGAGATAGAGAGAGACAGAGCATGAACAGGGGAGGGTCAGAGAGAGAGGGAAACACAGAATCTGAAGCAGGCTCCAGGCTCTGAGCTGTCAGCACAGAGCCCGACGCGGGGCTCGAACTCAGACTGTGAGATCATGACCTGAGCCGAAGTCAGACGCTTAACCGACTGAGCCACCCAGGCGCCCCTTTAGGGGCTCTTTAAAGATGGTGGAGGCAGCTGAATGTGGTAGGCAGCACTGGCCTGGTGTCAGGATCTTTAACTGCAGGTCCCAGCTCTTTTTTATAAAAGCAGCAGACCTCAGGCCTGCCTGAAGTCTCTAGTCCTTGATCTTAGTATCCCCTAACTCAGTAAAAAGAAGGGGATTAAGCTGGATGTTCACAAAGACCCATCCAATTTTAGAGCGTGTGAATATTGCCATCTTTGTTTGCAAGCTGTTAGGTTTTAAATATCTATATTTATTAATTTTATTCTGAATGCAAACATGAGGTTTCTGGAGCAAAGAAAATTATTATTTAATTATAGCAAATAATTGCGCTGATTCCCATTTGCCCTAATTTGTATCCCTGAAGCAATGGATGAGATGAGTCAGATCAGATGTTGTCCTACATATACCAGAATTTGTACTCCTGGTAAAGAACTCTGAAAGGGGGGCTGGGGAGGGGAGAATCTGGAAGTTTATGTAGGAGAGAAACAGCCATCTGTCTATTCCCCTCCATACGCATGTAACCCTTTGCTCTTTGGGAGGGATCCTGAATTCTTACTCTTCCCTTTGAAATATAAATAAGTCTTTCTAGGGCAAGATAAGACTAACTTCTCCAGCCTTTACAACCCAGGCAATGTCCACACCGTCTCCAATTCCATTCCTCCCTCAAAATGTAAACACATACCTTCAAGGAGGTAAATCTCTTTGGAGATGCTCTCTCACTAATAATTAGTCATAAATTAATTTCCTAGGTTTGTTCTTCTATCCCAGGTCTCAAGTTTTAGTAAAATTCGATCAGAAAGCCCTGATGGTATGGATACATAAAAGTATTTTCTCTGTAGCATCACAAAGCACAGATACTATTATAAGGGAGATTCCTCAGCCTTCCAGGTCTGTGAGTCTGTGATGATTGGGCCATCTGAATGACAATGTCACATGTTTGAAAAATACGGATTCCCTGGGATCTGCCAGACTGACTGAACAAGATTCTTGGGGACTTAAGCCTTGGAATCTGCATTTCTACTTAGCTCCCCAGATGATTCCTAGATACCACAGACATTCCCGGGTTGAGGATCCCTCAGCTTTTCCGCTTTTCTGACACTTCATCTTATGCAGCTTTTGCTGATTCAGTCTATGATTTTCAGGGCTTTCCAAACATGTAAAGAAATTTAAGAGTCTTTCTGGGAGAGTTTATAAGTGTCATATAAAAATAAATAACTGATATTAGCAAGATTTCTAGGCTGATAATGATTCTTTGAAGTCTGGAGATGATGGTGATGATTTAAAAAAATGCTGTTGTTAGTAAACAGCTACTCCTTAAGTAAATGAGACAGAATTTAAAGCAGGTTAACAGTTATATAGATTTCCGTTCTATAAAATATGCAATTAAAGATGTAAAAATGGGTTTTTAAAATAAAAAAGCATATAAATGATTTTAAAAACTATATTTAAAGAATTATAGGTCAATTCCATAAGTAATCTTCATCCATCTATTAGTAGAAATGCATCTATCAGTAGAAATACCTGTCGCTAATTAAGGAGGGAAAACTTTTGGAGGAACTAGTAACATTTTTCATTAAGGTCAATTTCATTTAACACACTTAACATGTGCCAATTTATTTTAGTTCGCTAATTATATGTTATCCCTGTCTCCACAGAAGATATTTTGATAGATAAAACTAAAATACCCTACTTTTTGTCTTAATGCTTTAGAAAACTTTTTTCTAATCTTACTTTTTCGTGTTTTGTTTTGGTCTTTTGCCTTTAATTCTGCTGAATTATTAAATTAAGTGTGCAAGTATTACCTCTGTATTTATTATGATCCGGGCACTGCACTAAATCCACATTTTAAAAAAGATTTTCTTTGTTTTTCAGTGTAGTTTTAGGTTTACAGTAAAGTTGAGAGGAAGATACAGAGATTTCCCATACACCCCATGCCCCCATACATTATTCATAGCCTCCCCCATTATCCATATCCCCCAGCAGAGGGGTACATTTGTTATAATTGGTGAATCTACTTTGACATGTCATAATTACCCAAAGTCCATAGATCCTTAAGGTTCACTATTGGTGTACAATCTATGGGTTTGAACAAATGGATGATGACATATACCTGTCATAGTACCATGCAGAATATATTTATTGCCCTAAAAATACTTACTCTGTGCTTTGTTTATCTCTTTCCACTCAACCCCTGGCAACCTGTGATCTCTTTACTGTCTCCATAGTTTTGTGTTTTCCAGGATGTTGTGTAGGAGGAGTCATAAATCGTATGTAGACTTTTTAGATTGGCTTCTTTCACGTAGTAATATGCACTTAAGTTTCCTTATATCTTTTCATGGTTTTATAGCTCATTTCTTCCTATCACTGCATGATATTTCATTGTCTGGATACACCAGTTTATCCGTTCACCTACCAGAGTAGATCCTAGTTACTTCCAAGGTTGGGAAATTTTAAATAAAGCCGCTATGAACATCCATGTGGAAGTTTTGTTTGGATGTAGATTTTCAACTCTTTTGGGCAGACACCAAGAAGCGCTATTGCTGGATCGTCTGTTTAGCTTTCTAAGAAACTGCCAAGCTGTCTTCCAGAGTGGCTGTGCCATTTTGCTTTCCTACCAACAGTGAACAATGGCTCCTGTTGCTCCACATCTTCACCAGCATTTGGTGTTCAATGTTTTAGATTTTGGCCACTCTAATAGATGCGCAGCGATGTCGTTTTGATTTACATTTCCCTGATGGCCTGTGATGTGGAGCATATTTTAATATACTTATTTTCCATCTGTGTGTCTTTGGTGAACTCTCAAGATTTTTGGCTTATGTTTAAATTGGATTGTTTTCTTATTGACTGAATTTTAAGAGATTTGCTTTTTGCATATATTTTGGATAACCATTGTTTATAAGATGTTTCTTGTGTAAATATTTTCTCCAAGTCTGTGGCATATCTTCTCATTGTCTTGATCCATTGGTTTTTATTTAAAGGCCACTGCTCAGATAAATGAGGTAAGTTTCAGAGAGGAAGCCAGGTAGGTTGAGGGGTCAGAAAGGAAAGAAGTGGGAGCCATGAGTAATAAGCTACTCTTAAAAGAAAGTTTGTATTGAAGGGGCAGAGAAATAAAGGGTTGTAGCTAGAGGCTTAGGGGGGTAGGGTTGAGGTAAATTTGTAGTTAGGAGAAGTTTGACAATGTTTCTGGACTAAGAAGGGAGCCAGTGAGACTCATAGCACATGTGAGGCCTGACTGATACAGGAAGATTTCAGCAAAGACAGGAAGGATTACTTGGACGCAGTTAGAGAGTTTAAGTTAGGGTAAGAGGAGAGACATTTTTTCCCTCTGAGATTGTGGGAGAGAATGTCAGGGGGTTCATACACACCTAATACCTAGTTTTGTTTTTTTCTAAAGAAGAGTCAGGGCCATCTGCTGATGGTGAAAGAGGCAAGCTTTGTGTACAGAGTATGATGAAGATTTGAAACAACCTTTGTCAAGGGGCACAGAAGCTAACCAAGGATGAATAAAACAATAAGTCCAGAGAGGATGAGAACCAGGCCTTTTTTAATGGTGTGTTTTCAAAAGTAATGCAAACTTTACAGCCTGAAATTGCAGAGCACACAGGGAAAATGATCAATGATCTGATTGATTTAAGGCTGGGGTTTATTGTGTTGGGTGTGGCCAAGCATAGCTGAAGTGATGAACTGTTTATCTCAGGCAGAATGGGGAATGGAAAGGAAGCCAAGAGGGGGTGTGGCAGATTGAGAGAAAAGAGAAGAACTGAAGGAATAAAAGTTTCAGTAGCTATGAAGAACATTAATAATCCTGAGAGAAATAGAAGAACTGTAAATTATAAGGAAGCAAAAGGATTTCAGAGCTGGATAGTGTTTAAGGGACAGAAAGATCGGTGTAAGTTCACTTAATTTGAGCAGTTCCTGGAATTCCACGGTGAAGTATGTGATGAAATTAAGGAGAAAGATAAAACAGGACTCGTAAGAGAATTGGACCCAACATATTAAGGATATGGTGTACCTTTACTGTAGATACAGTGAAATGATTCATTGACTGTAGTGAAACTTTCTGGGTATAGAGCCATGCAGTGAAAGGAAGATATTCAGTGTGGCTATCTTTGAATGCCTCTTCCCCTAACTACTACTGTGTTTTTCCAATTATGAGTGAATTTTGCCTTCATCTGGAGGCATTACTACTGGCATCTGGAGGTCATTTCAGTGTCTGGTATTGGCTTCTGTATCGCCTTAAAATATTTTATTTGACTAGCATTATTGATGTGTTTCTGTTCAAAGTGTAGTTGAGACATTTTAATTTTTGCTGTGTTTTTCTGTAATGTCTAAAGTTCTGCGGAAACACAACTCTGAAATTAATATAGAAGAGGAAAGTTTATGGAATTTATAAAAGTTTTTGTTTACTCACAATCTTAGTTTAGTGATGTGATTAGTAGAGGTTGAAAGTCATTACAATAAAATTATATAGCAAAAAGTGATGATCTTTAAGCCAGTACCCAAAATGATACAAACCTAAATAATAGAACTGTATCATACATATAGTGTTACTAGCCTAGGCTCAATCCATTTTGCGGTATCAGGAACAAAACTCATCCTAGGGTGACGCAAGCATTGGAAGAGAGTGTATACAGGCATTTAATGCAAAGCATCTCAAAGAGGCGATAATATCCAACAAGAGTGAGAAGTAGTCGTATTATGCATGTAGAATAAGCTTGTGTCAGTGTTTCAACTGTGTGGAATAGATGAGCTATGGGCTCCGGGGGCATCTCTTTATCTTTTCAATCATCAGCATTTTATTGAGTACCTGTAAAGTGCTAAACATTGTTAGGTATTGCACATAAAACATGTGTTTGGAAGTTTCCAATCTATCGAGAGAGACATGCATGTTAGCATACAACTAAGTGTGATCCATACCATGATAAAGGGAGGTAGAAGTGTTATAATCGGAGACTTCTGCTATAAATGTGGCTATACAGACTTAGCATTTTCCTATTCTACTTCTGGAAGCCTTCTAAGAGCAACAAGGAAAACAGAAAACAAAAATGTGAACTCAAATTTCAGTCATACTAGAAGACATATATACTAAAGTATTGCTCAGGGCTGCTCGAAGCTGCCAAGATACTACAGGAAATCCACAGGAGGCAGGGGAAAGAAGTGGAAGAAACAGCCTAGCAGTAGCACATCTAAAGAATTAATACAAATACTCTTAGTGAAAAAGGGTACTTCTGGAGATGGAAAAGCTCTAACCATCATCTACTTTAGCCAGAAGGCAACAAGAACCCTACTGGACTTACTCTGATTCATAGAAATAGATGTGAAATGCACATGAAAGTACTCAAAAGCTGTATTTGCAGAAGCTGTGTGTATGTGTATGCGTGGAGATGAGAAGAAAAGAAGTTTGGCTTGGGGTGGAGGGCACACTTGCCTAGAATCTTGTCCTCCCTTTCTATAGAAAACTCGGGGAAAGATCTAGTCCTGGAAATCCTAACTCTTATATGTTTAAGAAATGAGCTAGTATAGCAGCTAAACAAGATGTCATACAAAAAGAAAAAAAAAAAGATTCCAGTAAAATATGAACAAGACACAATATAAATATATAACATAAAAATAAGAATCCATAAGAAAAAAAAGGAAAACCCAGTAAAATATAAATGATTCGACAAAAAAGAAGCAACTACATCCACTTCTGATAAAAACTCACATCAAATCAGGAGCAGAAGAAAACTGTCTCAATGTGATAAACGGAAATCTACAAAAAAAACCTGACAGGTAGAATTGTGCTTAGTAGTGAAAAACTAAATTGTCTTCTCCTACAATCAGGAATTAACCAAGGAGGTTTGCTCTCACCACAGTTCAGCATTAGATAGGAAGTTCTAGGCAGTGCAAGAAAGTAAGAAAAAGATGCAACAACGTGGTTGGAACTAGAGTATATTATGCTAAGCGAAATAAGTCAGAGAAAAACAGATGTCATATAATTTCACTCTGTGGAATTTGAGAAACTTAACAGATGAACACAGGGGAAGAGATGGAAAAATAAGACAGAAACAGAGAGGGAGGCAAACCATAAGAGGCTCCTAAATACAGAGAACAAGCTGAGGGTTGATGGGGGTGGTGCTTGGGAAAGAGGAGTAAATGGTAACAGGTGGGCATCAGGGAGGGCACTTATTGGGATGAGCACTGGGTGTCATATGTAAGAGATGAATCACTGGGTTCTACTCCTGAAGGTAAGACTATAGTGTATGTTAACTAACTTGAGATAATAATTAAAAAACCTAAGAAAAAAGAAAGTAAGAAAAAAGAAACAAAAGGCATTCAGATTGCAGATGAAGAGGCTAACTGTTTTTCTTTTTAGTTGTGACAGTTTATGTACGAAGTCAGATGGTATCTATAAAAAAGGTACTAAAACTAGTGAAGGGAGCTTAGCAAGGTTGCAGGGCACAAAATTAGTATATAAAAATCAACTATTTCTACATACTAGCAGCAAGAAATTGAAAATTAAAAATACTATGTACAGTAACATTAAAATATATGAACTACTATAGGAAGGAGAGTCAATAAAAAATTTTAAAAATATGTGAAATACTTAGGGAGAGATTTAACAAAAAAATATGCAAGGCCTGTACACTGGAAACTATAAAACATTGCTGAAAAAATTACATGAGACAAATAAATGGAGAGATAACCTATGTTCATGGGTTTGCAGATCCAATATTGTTAAGATGTCAGTTCCCCCCAACTGGTCTATAGACTTAACCCAACCTCAGTCAAAATTTATGCAAGATTTGTTTTTGGTAGAAATTGCAAACGTTCCCAAATCATGTGGAATGCCAACAGTAATCAAAATAACATTGAAATAGAACAGTTGGTGGACTGACATTACCTAATTTCAAGACTTATAAACCTGCAGTAATCATGACAGTGTGGTATTGATGTAAAAGGAGACAAATAGAGCAGTAGAATGAGAATCCAAAAATAGACTCACACATATATGTTCAGTTGTTTTTCAATAAAGGGACTAATACGTTTCAGTGGGAGAAAGAGCAACCTTTCAACAAATGATACCAAAACACTTGGATAGCCCTATGTCCCCCAAATAATGGACCTTGACTCTTACCTCAGTACTAAAATTATCTTGAAATGGGCCATAAGCTTAAATGTAAAAGCTTACATTTAAAACCACCTAAAAGACAAATTATGGTCTGTCCCATCAGTGGAATACTACTCATCAGTAGAAAGGAATGAACCACTCATCCACACAACAACACATATTAATTTCAAAATAGTTCTTCCCAGTGAAAGAACCAGAAAAAATGCATACTTTATGATTCCACTTAATCATTCTAGAAAATGAAGGTAATCTATATTGAGAGAAAGCAGATCAGTGGTTGCCCATGGATTGGATGGGGGTAGGAAGGGGTGTAGAGAGGGCCAAAAGGAGCACAAGGAAACTTTTGGGCATGATAAGTATGTTCATTTTCTGGATGATTATGATGACTTTATACATATGTCAAATCTTATCACATTGTACACTTGAGTTATGTGCAATGAATTATATGTCAAATTATATCTCAATATAGCTGGAAATGTAAAAAAAGTTGACACAGATCAGAAGGAAATTTTACACACACATTTAGAAACAAGTTTTTACTTAGTAAAAAAAATTTTTTTTAAAAGTTATTTTTATGAAGGAAGACCTCAAAGAAGAAATATAAGTATTTAGGAAGAGATGTTGAAATACAAAGAAACAGTGCAATTAAAAAATGATTTGGTAGAACTCAAGGAAGAAATAGGAAAAATAAATCATACAATTGGAAAGAATTACAAAGACAGATTATCACTCTGATAAACACAGTGGGAATATAACATTTTTAATGTTTATTTTTGAGAGAGAGAGAGAGTGTGCACAAGTGGGGGAGGGGCAGAGAGAGAGGAAGACAATCCAAATCAGGCTCCGGGCTCTGAGCTGACAGCACAGAGCTTGATGCAGGGCCTGAACCCATGAACCGTGAGATCATGACCTGAGCTGAAGTTGGATGCTTAACCGACTGAGCCACCCAGGTGCCCCAACACAGTGGAAATATAGAGTGGGGGTCAGCACACTATTACCCATTAACCAGATCTAGCCCACTACCTATTCATGTATGGCCCTTAGACTGAAAATAATTTTTATGTTATTGGATGATTGAAAAAAGAAGAACATGCAACAGAGACCGTAGTGGTCTACAAAGTCTAAAATATTTACTATCTAGCCCTTTACAGAAAAAGTTTGCTATCCCCCGGTATAGAGGATAAATGTGAAAAAGCAAATAAAATGAATAGAAATTAGGAAGGGCTTACTTATAGTTACAAAGAAAATGATAATAGAAGTAGAAAAAGGAGATTCAGTATTAGCATAATTGGAATACCCAGAGAAAAAGTAAGGGAAGGACACACTTTTAAAGATATAAGTCAGGAAAACTTTTAATTCAAACAAAACCAAAAACCTTGAAGCTACATATCTGAAACAGTACACTGCATGGTAGGGTAAACTATCCCAGAATAGTCAACAATAAGACATATCCTAGAAAAGTTACTCAACTGTACAGTAAAAGATAATATGGTTCGATGAATAGGCATAAAGATCAAATCACTTATAGAGACAAAAAAGTTCAGATTGGCTTCAAATTTTCTACAAAAATAAAAACTCAGCTCAAGTGATAGGAAGTAAAAACTATAAGATTCTCAAGGAAAGGAGGTGTAAACCAAGAATTTTATATTCAGCACACCATTCTTCAAATAAAAAGCCTACAAACAAAAAGTTTTGAAAAAAAGAATCCCTTTTTGAGAAAAACAAGTAAAGATCAAATTTCAACCAGCCAAGAGACATCTGAAAATTCTATACCAAAAAACCCAAATATAATCATTTACTGTATTTAATTATAGGCTATAGGCTATAAATATAGTTAAACTGTAGTCTCAAACATATGTGACATTAGGTATCAAACTGAATGTAAATGCCCTGGCAATGTAGAAATTCAACTAACAAAACAAAAGAAGCCAAGGATGAAAGGTGAATGGTGATTTGTTCACCATAGAAGATTTGTCTGTCATAGAAGACCAAGAAGTATCACTGAAATTTAAGCATACTTTTCCGTACTGATGTAAATACTGAGAAAGAGAATGTCAGTAAATATCAGACAGCAGAAGAAAAGAGAGGAGACAAAATAAACAAATTTTATCTTCGTCCAGAGTAGGAAACTTATAGATACTGCCTCAAGATGGAAAGAACTAAGAATAAGAGTTTTATAACATTATCATTGTTCAGACATCAGACAACACAAAGAAATAAAAGGCATCCAAATCGACCAGGAGGAGGTCAAACTCTCACTCTTCTCAGATGACACGATACTCTATATGGAGAACCCAAAAGATTCCACCAAAAAAACCTGCCAGAACTGATTCATGAATTCGGCAAAGTTGCAGGATATAAAATCAATGTACAGAAATCATTTGCATTCCTATACACCAACAATGAAGCAACAGAGAAATCAAGAAATTGATCCCATTTACAATTGCATAAAAACCCATAAAATACCTAGGAATAAATCTAACCAAAGAGGTGAAAAATGTATACACTGAAAACTTAGAAAGCTTATGAAAGAAATTGAAGAAGACAAGAAAAAAAAAAAAAAAAGGAAAAAAAATTCCATGCTCCTGGAGAGGAAAAACAAATATTGGTAAAATGTCTATACTACCCAAAGCAATCTACATAGTCAATGTAATCCCTATCAAAATAACACCAGCATTCTTCACAGAGCTAGAACAAACAATCCTAAAATTTGTATAGAACCAGAAAAGACCCCAAATGGCCAAAGCAATCTTGAAAAAGAAAACCAAAGCAGGAGGCGTCACAATCCTGCACTTCAAGCTGTATTACAAAGTTGTAATCATCAAGATAGTATGGTACTGGCACAAAAACAGATCAATGGAACCGAATCAGGCACCCAGAAATGGACCCACAAATGTATGGCCAACTAATCTGTGACAAAGCAGGAAAGAATATCCAGTGGAATAAAGACAGTCTCTTCAGCAAGTGGTGCTGGGAAAACTGGACAGTGACATGCAGATAAATGAACCTGGACCATTTTCTTATGCCATACACAAAAATAAACTCAGAGTGGATGAAAGACCTAAATGTAAGACAGGAAGCCATCAAAATCCTCAAGGAGAAAGTAGGCAAAAACCTCTTTTATCTTGGCTACGGCAACTTCTTAACACATCTCTGGAGGCAAGGGAAACAAAAACAAAAATGAACTATTGGGACTTCATCAAAATAAAAAGCTTCTGCACAGCGAAGGAAACAATCAGCAAAACTAAAAGGCAACCAATGGAATGGGAGAAGATATGCAAACGACATAACAGATAAAGGGTTAGTATCCAAAATCTGTAAAGAACTTATCAAAGTCAACATCCAAAAAACAATCTATTGAAGGAATGGGCAAAAGACATGAATAGACACTTCTCCAAAGAAGACATCCAGATGGCCAACCGACCCATGAAAAAATGGTCAACATCACTCATCATCAGGGAAATACAAATCAAAGCCACAATGAGATACCACCTCACACCTATCAGAATAACTAACATTAACAACTCAGGCAACAATAGATGTTGGAGAGGCTGAGGAGAAAGAAGATCTCTTTTGCACTGCTGGTGGGAATGCAAACTGGGGGTGCAGCCACTCTGGAAAACAGTATGGAGGTTCCTCAAAAAATTAAAAATAAAAGTACCCTACAACCCAGCAATTACACTACCAGGTATTTATCCAAGGGATACAGGTATGCTGTTTCAAAGGGACACATGCACCCCATGTTTATAGCAGCACTATGTACAGTAGCCAAAGTATGGAAAGAGCCAAAATGTCCATCAATGGATGAATGGATAAGGAACATGTGGTGTGTGTGTGTGTGTATATATGT